>NC_090384.1:2737675-3087675 GCF_036365525.1 Heterodontus francisci
AGGGGTAGGATGGGCAAGAGGGACTAAACGGCCTCCTCCTGTCTTCTGAAAGGATTTATTAATATTACATCCTGAAATAAACAAGGTCGTGATGATCATTTTTGGCAAATAAAATGGAATTAATTAGCAACAGGTTCTCCTTTAAAATTATTAATCTGAATTCACAATATTACTTGTGTGAATTTCGATAATTTGCTGTTTATTAACATAACTGAATAAATAAATATTGGAAGATTCAATGTCACATTGTTCCCATCCTTGTTCAAACTCCTACTGACTCACTCGAAGGTTGAAACCGAAGGAGCAGTTCTGAAGGTGCGAGGTCCCTTTAAGAGGTTGGGACTGTCCCTCTCCCTGCTCCCCCTTGGGGTCACAGTGCTGGGTCAGGGGTCACAGACACTGGGATTGACCCATGACTCCCTGACTCCAAAGACAAGAAAAGGAAAGCAAAAATTCTCCTGGTCCCTGTGAAATCAGATTGACAATAAATTTAAACCCCGAGAGTGAAATATAAAAGGAGAACAGAGAGATTCTGATGTTTGTAAAAACATGATATACACAGAGGGAAGTGTTTGTGTTTATCTGTCTAAGTTGGTCAATGTGAATATATGTGTCTCTGTGTGGGTTTCTCTCTCTCTCGGTCAGTGGGAATGGATGTGTCTAACTGTGGATTTCTATGTGTGTGTGTGTGTTTATCTGGACATGTTAGTCTGCCTGTGTTTATGTGACTGTCTTTGTGTCTGTGTGTGTCTTTGTGTCTCTCTGTTTGTGTTTCCAATGCTGGATGTGAGGGTGGGAGAGGACACAGAAGGACACTCTCTAATCTCTTATTAAAGATCTTTCATCTTAACAACTCCGATGAATGGACAGAAATATTCTCCACAAAATATCAAGCAGTTGTATCTTAATACTTGTCAGGACAGAAGTGCCTCTCTCAAACACGGCCTATGTTAGCTTTATATGGGCTGATGATATAAAGTTAGGTGGGACAGTAAGCTGTGAGGAGGGCACAAAGAGACTGCAAAGGGAGATTGACAGGTTAAGTGAGCGGGCAAGAAAGTGGCAGCTGGAATATCATGTGGAGAGATGTGAGGTTCTTCACTTTGGCAGGAAGAATAGAAACACAGAACATTTTTCAAATGGTGAGAAACTATGAAATGTTGGTATTCAGAGGGATTTGGGTGTCCTTGTACATAAATCACAGAAAATTAACATGCAGGTACAGCAAATGGAGTGTTGGCCTTTATTGCAAGGGGGTTCGAGTACAATAGTGAGGAAGTCTTGCTGTAATGGTACAGGGTTTGGTGAGCCCACAACTGGAGAGAGACGGAGTGAAGGAGAAGGTGAGGAATAAGAAGTCCAAAAGGTGTTACACAGGGTGCATTATAAAACAAAATCTGATACCAAACCCACATGAGGAGAGATTAAGGCTGATGACCAAATGTTTGCTGACTGGTGTCTCTCAGTCCCTCTATCTCAGGGAGATATCTGTACACTGACTGGTGTCTCTCAGTCCCTCTCTCTCAGGGAGATATCTGTACACTGAGTGGTGTCTCACAACCCCGGTCTCTCAGGGAGATATCTGTACACTGACTGGTGTCTCTCAGTCCCTGTCTGTCAGGGAGATATCTATACACTGAGTGGTGTCTCTCAGTCCCTCTCTCTCAGGGAGATATCTGTACACTGACTGGTGTCTCTCTGTCCCTCTCTCTCAGGGAGGTATCTGTACACTGAGTGGTGTCTCTCTGTCCCTGTCTCTCAGGGAGATATATGTGCACTGACTGGTGTCTCTCAGTCCCTGTCTCTCAGGGAGATATCTGTACACTGAGTGGTGTCTCTCAGTCCCTCTCTCTCAGGGAGATATCTGTACAATGAGTGGTGTCTCTCAGTCCCTGTCTCTCAGGGAGATATCTGTACAGTGAGTGGTGTCTCTCAGTCCCTCTCTCTCAGGGAGATATCTGTACTCTGACTGGTGTCTCTCAGTCCCTGTCTCTCAGGGAGATATCTGTACACTGAGTGGTGTCTCACAGTCCCTCTCTCTCAGGGAGATATCTGTACACTGACTGGTGTCTCTCAGTCCCTCTCTCTCAGGGAGGTATCTGTACACTGAGTGGTGTCTCTCAGTCCCTGTCTCTCAGGGAGATATCTGTACACTGACTGGTGTCTCTCAGTCCCTGTCTCCCAGTGAGCTTTATGTACACTGAGTGGTGTCTCTCAGGGAGATATCTGTACACTGAGTGGTGTCTCTCAGTCCCTCTCTCTCAGGGAGATATCTGTACACTGACTGGTGTCTCTCAGTCCCTGTCTCTCAGGGAGATATCTGTACACTGAGTGGTGTCTCTCAGTCCCTCGCTCTCAGGGAGATATCTGTACTCTGACTGGTGTCTCTCAGTCCCTGTCTCTGAGGGAGATATCTGTACACTGAGTGGTGTCTCTCAGTCCCTCTCTCTCAGGGAGATATCTGTACACTGACTGGTGTCTCTCAGTCCCTCTCTCTCAGGGAGATATCTGTACACTGAGTGGTGTCTCTCAGTCCCTCTCTCTCAGGGAGATATCTGTACACTGAGTGGTGTCTCTCAGTCCCTGTCTCTCAGGGAGATATATGTACACTGACTGGTGTCTCTCAGTCCCTCTCTCTCAGGGAGATATCTGTACACTGACTGGTGTCTCTCAGTCCCTCTCTCTCAGCGAGATATCTGTACACTGACTGGTGTCTCTCAGTCCCTGTCTCTCAGGGAGCTTTATGTACACTGAGTGGTGTCTCTCAGTCCCTGTCTCTCAGGGAGCTTTATGTACACTGAGTGGTGTCTCTCAGGGAGATATCTGTACACTGACTGGTGTCTCACAGTCCCTCTCTCTCAGGGTGATATCTATACACTGACTGGTGTCTCTCAGTCCCTCTCTCTCAGGGAGGTATCTGTGCACTGAGTGGTGTCTCTCAGTCCCTCTCTCTCAGGGAGATATCTGTACACTGACTGGTGTCTCTCAGTCCCTGTCTCTCAGTGAGCTTTATGTACACTGAGTGGTGTCTCTCAGGGTGATATCTGTACACTGACTGGTGTCTCTCAGTCCCTCTCTCTCAGGGAGATATCGATACACTGACTGGTGTCTCTCAGTCCCTCTCTCTCAGGGAGATATCTGTACACTGACTGGTGTCTCACAGTCCCTCTCTCTCAGAGAGATATCTGTACACTGACTGGTGTCTCTCAGTCCCTCTCTCTCAGGGAGATATCTGTACACTGAGTGGTGTCTCTCAGTCCCTCTCTCTCAGGGAGATATCTGTACACTGACTGGTGTCTCTCAGTCCCTCTCTCTCAGGGAGATATCTGTACACTGAGTGGTGTCTCTCAGTCCCTCTCTCTCAGGGAGATATCTGTACACTGAGTGGTGTCTCTCAGTCCCTGTCTCTCAGGGAGATATCTGTACACTGACTGGTGTCTCTCAGTCCCTCTCTCTCAGGGAGATATCTGTACACTGAGTGGTGTCTCACAGCCCCTGTCTCTCAGGGAGATATCTGTACACTGTCTGGTGTCTCTCAGTCCCTGTCTGTCAGGGAGATATCTATACACTGAGTGGTGTCTCTCAGTCCCTCTCTCTCAGGGAGATATCTGGACACTGACTGGTGTCTCACAGTCCCTCTCTCTCAGGGAGATATCTGTACACTGACTGGTGTCTCTCAGTCCCTGTCTCTCAGGGAGCTTTATGTACACTGAGTGGTGTCTCTCAGGGAGATATCTGTACACTGTCTGGTGTCTCTCAGTCCCTGTCTGTCAGGGAGATATCTATACACTGACTGGTGTCTCTCAGTCCCTCTCTCTCAGGGAGATATCTGTACACTGACTGGTGTCTCACAGTCCCTCTCTCTCAGAGAGATATCTGTACACTGACTGGTGTCTCTCAGTCCCTCTCTCTCAGGGAGATATCTGTACACTGAGTGGTGTCTCTCAGTCCCTCTCTCTCAGGGAGATATCTGTACACTGAGTGGTGTCTCTCAGTCCCTGTCTCTCAGGGAGATATATGTACACTGACTGGTGTCTCTCAGTCCCTGTCTCTCAGGGAGATATCTGTACACTCAGTGGTGTCTCTCAGTCCCTCTCTCTCAGGGAGATATCTGTACACTGACTGGTGTCTCTCAGTCCCTCTCTCTCAGGGAGATATATGTACACTGACTGGTGTCTCTCAGTCCCTCTCTCTCAGGGAGGTATCTGTACACTGAGTGGTGTCTCTCTGTCCCTGTCTCTCAGGGAGATATATGTGCACTGACTGGTGTCTCTCAGTCCCTGTCTCTCAGGGAGATATCTGTACACTGAGTGGTGTCTCTCAGTCCCTCTCTCTCAGGGAGATATCTGTACTCTGACTGGTGTCTCTCAGTCCCTGTCTCTGAGGGAGATATCTGTACACTGAGTGGTGTCTCTCAGTCCCTCTCTCTCAGGGAGATATCTGTACACTGACTGGTGTCTCTCAGTCCCTCTCTCGCAGGGAGATATCTGTACACTGAGTGGTGTCTCTCAGTCCCTCTCTCTCAGGGAGATATCTGTACACTGAGTGGTGTCTCTCAGTCCCTGTCTCTCAGGGAGATAAATGTACACTGAGTGGTGTCTCTCAGTCCCTCTCTCTCAGCGAGATATCTGTACACTGACTGGTGTCTCTCAGTCCCTGTCTCTCAGGGAGCTTTATGTAAACTGAGTGGTGTCTCTCAGGGAGATATCTGTACACTGACCGGTGTCTCTCAGTCCCTGTCTCTCAGGGTGATATCTATACACTGAGTGGTGTCTCTCAGTCCCTCTCTCTCAGGGAGATATCTGTACACTGACTGGTGTCTCACAGTCCCTCTCTCTCAGGGAGATATCTGTACACTGACTGGTGTCTCTCAGTCCCTGTCTCTCAGGGAGCTTTATGTACACTGAGTGGTGTCTCTCAGGGAGATATCTGTACACTGACTGGTGTCTCTCAGTCCCTGTCTCTCAGGGAGCTTTATGTACACTGACTGGTGTCTCTCAGTCCCTCTCTCGCAGGGAGATATCTGTACACTGAGTGGTGTCTCTCAGTCCCTCTCTCTCAGGGAGATATCTGTACACTGAGTGGTGTCTCTCAGTCCCTCTCTCTCAGGGAGATATCTGTACAATGAGTGGTGTCTCTCAGTCCCTGTCTCTCAGGGAGATGTCTGTTGAGTGAGTGGTGTCTCTCAGTCCCTCTCTCTCAGGGAGATATCTGTATTCTGACTGGTGTCTCTCAGTCCCTGTCTCTCAGGGAGATATCTGTACACTGAGTGGTGTCTCTCAGTCCCTCTCTCTCAGGGAGATATCTGTACACGGACTGTTGTCTCTCAGTCCCTCTCTCTCAGGGAGGTATCTGTACACTGAGTGGTGTCTCTCAGTCCCTGTCTTTCAGGGGGATATCTGTACACTGACTGGTGTCTCTCAGTCCCTGTCTCTCAGTGAGCTTTATGTACACTGAGTGGTGCCTCTCAGTCCCTCTCTCTCAGGAAGATATCTGTACTCTGACTGGTGTCTCTCAGTCCCTGTCTCTCAGGGAGATATCTGTACACTGAGTGGTGTCTCTCAGTCCCTCTCTCTCAGGGAGATATCTGTACTCTGACTGGTGTCTCTCAGTCCCTGTCTCTGAGGGAGATATCTGTACACTGAGTGGTGTCTCTCAGTCCCTCTCTCTCAGGGAGATATCTGTACACTGACTGGTGTCTCTCAGTCCCTCTCTCTCAGGGAGATATCTGTACACTGAGTGGTGTCTCTCAGTCCCTGTCTCTCAGGGAGATATATGTACACTGACTGGTGTCTCTCAGTCCCTCTCTCTCAGGGAGATATCTGTACACTGACTGGTGTCGCTCAGTCCCTCTCTCTCAGGGAGATATCTGTACACTGAGTGGTGTCTCACAGCCCCTGTCTCTCAGGGAGATATCTGTACACTGACTGGTGTCTCTCAGTCCCTGTCTGTCAGGGAGATATCTATACACTGAGTGGTGTCTCTCAGTCCCTCTCTCTCAGGGAGATATCTCTACACTGACTGGTGTCTCTCAGTCCCTCTCTCTCAGGGAGATATCTGTGCACTGACTGGTGTCTCTCAGTCCCTCTCTCTCAGGGAGATATATGTACACTGACTGGTGTCTCTCAGTCCCTCTCTCTCAGGGAGGTATCTGTACACTGAGTGGTGTCTCTCAGTCCCTGTCTCTCAGGGACATATATGTACACTGACTGGTGTCTCTCAGTCCCTCTCTCTCAGGGAGATATCTGTACACTGACTGGTGTCTCTCAGTCCCTCTCTCTCAGGGAGATATATGTACACTGACTGGTGTCTCTCAGTCCCTCTCTCTCAGGGAGGTATCTGTCCACTGAGTGGTGTCTCTCATTCCCTGTCTCTCAGGGAGATATATGTACACTGACTGGTGTCTCTCAGTCCCTGTCTCTCAGGGAGATATCTGTACACTGAGTGGTGTCTCTCAGTCCCTCTCTCTCAGGGAGATATCTGTACACTGACTGGTGTCTCACAGTCCCTCACTCTCAGAGAGATATCTGTACACTGACTGGTGTCTCTCAGTCCCTCTCTCTCAGGGAGATATCTGTACACTGAGTGGTGTCTCTCAGTCCCTCTCTCTCAGGGAGATATCTGTACACTGAGTGGTGTCTCTCAGTCCATGTCTCTCAGGGAGATATATGTACACTGACTGGTGTCTCTCAGTCCCTCTCTCTCAGGGAGGTATCTGTACACTGAGTGGTGTCTCTCTGTCCCTGTCTCTCAGGGAGATATCTGTACACTGAGTGGTGTCTCTCAGTCCCTCTCTCTCAGGGAGATATCTGAACACTGAGTGGTGTCTCTCAGTCCCTCTCTCTCAGGGAGATATATGTACACTGACTGGTGCCTCTCAGTCCCTCTCTCTCAGGGAGGTATCTGTACACTGAGTGGTGTCTCTCAGTCCCTGTCTCTCAGGGAGATATTTGTACACTGACTGGTGTCTCTCAGTCCCTCTCTCTCAGGGAGATATCTGTACACTGACTGGTGTCTCTCAGTCCCTCTCTCTCAGGGAGATATCTGTACACTGAGTGGTGTCTCACAGCCCCTGTCTCTCAGGGAGATATCTGTACACTGACTGGTGTCTCTCAGTCCCTGTCTGTCAGGGAGATATCTATACAGTGAGTGGTGTCTCTCAGTCCCTCTCTCTCAGGGAGATATCTGTACACTGACTGGTGTCTCTCAGTCCCTCTCTCTCAGGGAGATATATGTACACTGACTGGTGTCTCTCAGTCCCTCTCTCTCAGGGAGGTATCTGTACACTGAGTGGTGTCTCTCTGTCCCTGTCTCTCAGGGAGATATATGTACACTGACTGGTGTCTCTCAGTCCCTGTCTCTCAGGGAGATATCTGTACACTGAGTGGTGTCTCTCAGTCCCTCTCTCTCAGGGAGATATCTGTACAATGAGTGGTGTCTCTCAGTCCCTGTCTCTCAGGGAGATGTCTGTACAGTGAGTGGTGTCTCTCAGTCCCTCTCTCTCAGGGAGATATCTGTACTCTGACTGGTGTCTCTCAGTCCCTGTCTCTCAGGGAGATATCTGTACACTGAGTGGTGTCTCTCAGTCCCTCTCTCTCAGGGAGATATCTGTACACGGACTGGTGTCTCTCAGTCCCTCTCTCTCAGGGAGGTATCTGTACACTGAGTGGTGTCTCTCAGTCCCTCTCTCTCAGGAAGATATCTGTACTCTGACTGGTGTCTCTCAGTCCCTGTCTCTCAGGGAGATATCTGTACACTGAGTGGTGTCTCTCAGTCCCTCTCTCTCAGGGAGATATCTGTACTCTGACTGGTGTCTCTCAGTCCCTGTCTCTGAGGGAGATATCTGTACACTGAGTGGTGTCTCTCAGTCCCTCTCTCTCAGGGAGATATCTGTACACTGACTGGTGTCTCTCAGTCCCTCTCTCTCAGGGAGATATCTGTGCACTGAGTGGTGTCTCTCAGTCCCTGTCTCTCAGGGAGATATATGTACACTGACTGGTGTCTCTCAGTCCCTGTCTCTCAGGGAGATATCTGTACACTGACTGGTGTCTCTCAGTCCCTCTCTCTCAGGGAGATATCTGTACACTGAGTGGTGTCTCACAGCCCCTGTCTCTCAGGGAGATATCTGTACACTGACTGGTGTCTCTCAGTCCCTGTCTGTCAGGGAGATATCTATACACTGAGTGGTGTCTCTCAGTCCCTCTCTCTCAGGGAGATATCTGTACACTGACTGGTGTCTCTCAGTCCCTCTCTCTCAGGGAGATATCTGTACACTGACTGGTGTCTCTCAGTCCCTCTCTCTCAGGGAGATATCTGTACAATGAGTGGTGTCTCTCAGTCCCTGTCTCTCAGGGAGATGTCTGTTGAGTGAGTGGTGTCTCTCAGTCCCTCTCTCTCAGGGAGATATCTGTACTCTGACTGGTGTCTCTCAGTCCCTGTCTCTCGGGGAGATATCTGTACACTGAGTGGTGTCTCTCAGTCCCTCTCTCTCAGGGAGATATCTGTACACGGACTGGTGTCTCTCAGTCCCTCTCTCTCAGGGTGGTATCTGTACACTGAGTGGTGTCTCTCAGTCCCTGTCTTTCAGGGGGATATCTGTACACTGACTGGTGTCTCTCAGTCCCTGTCTCTCAGTGAGCTTTATGTACACTGAGTGGTGCCTCTCAGTCCCTCTCTCTCAGGAAGATATCTGTACTCTGACTGGTGTCTCTCAGTCCCTGTCTCTCAGGGAGATATCTGTACACTGAGTGGTGTCTCTCAGTCCCTCTCTCTCAGGGAGATATCTGTACTCTGACTGGTGTCTCTCAGTCCCTGTCTCTGAGGGAGATATCTGTACACTGAGTGGTGTCTCTCAGTCCCTCTCTCTCAGGGAGATATCTGTACACTGACTGGTGTCTCTCAGTCCCTCTCTCTCAGGGAGATATCTGTACACTGACTGGTGTCTCTCAGTCCCTGTCTCTCAGGGAGATATATGTACACTGACTGGTGTCTCTCAGTCCCTCTCTCTCAGGGAGATATCTGTACACTGACTGGTGTCGCTCAGTCCCTCTCTCTCAGGGAGATATCTGTACACTGAGTGGTGTCTCACAGCCCCTGTCTCTCAGGGAGATATCTGTACACTGACTGGTGTCTCTCAGTCCCTGTCTGTCAGGGAGATATCTATACACTGAGTGGTGTCTCTCAGTCCCTCTCTCTCAGGGAGATATCTGTACACTGACTGGTGTCTCTCAGTCCCTCTCTCTCAGGGAGATATCTGTGCACTGACTGGTGTCTCTCAGTCCCTCTCTCTCAGGGAGATATATGTACACTGACTGTTGTCTCTCAGTCCCTCTCTCTCAGGGAGGTATCTGTACACTGAGTGGTGTCTCTCAGTCCCTGTCTCTCAGGGACATATATGTACACTGACTGGTGTCTCTCAGTCCCTCTCTCTCAGGGAGATATCTGTACACTGACTGGTGTCTCTCAGTCCCTCTCTCTCAGGGAGATATATGTACACTGACTGGTGTCTCTCAGTCCCTCTCTCTCAGGGAGGTATCTGTCCACTGAGTGGTGTCTCTCATTCCCTGTCTCTCAGGGAGATATATGTACACTGACTGGTGTCTCTCAGTCCCTGTCTCTCAGGAAGATATCTGTACACTGAGTGGTGTCTCTCAGTCCCTCTCTCTCAGGGAGATATCTGTACACTGACTGGTGTCTCACAGTCCCTCACTCTCAGAGAGATATCTGTACACTGACTGGTGTCTCTCAGTCCCTCTCTCTCAGGGAGATATCTGTACACTGAGTGGTGTCTCTCAGTCCCTCTCTCTCAGGGAGATATCTGTACACTGAGTGGTGTCTCTCAGTCCCTGTCTCTCAGGGAGATATATGTACACTGACTGGTGTCTCTCAGTCCCTCTCTCTCAGGGAGGTATCTGTACACTGAGTGGTGTCTCTCTGTCCCTGTCTCTCAGGGAGATATCTGTACACTGAGTGGTGTCTCTCAGTCCCTCTCTCTCAGGGAGATATCTGAACACTGAGTGGTGTCTCTCAGTCCCTCTCTCTCAGGGAGATATATGTACACTGACTGGTGCCTCTCAGTCCCTCTCTCTCAGGGAGGTATCTGTACACTGAGTGGTGTCTCTCAGTCCCTGTCTCTCAGGGAGATATTTGTACACTGACTGGTGTCTCTCAGTCCCTCTCTCTCAGGGAGATATCTGTACACTGACTGGTGTCTCTCAGTCCCTCTCTCTCAGGGAGATATCTGTACACTGAGTGGTGTCTCACAGCCCCTGTCTCTCAGGGAGATATCTGTACACTGACTGGTGTCTCTCAGTCCCTGTCTGTCAGGGAGATATCTATACACTGAGTGGTGTCTCTCAGTCCCTCTCTCTCAGGGAGATATCTGTACACTGACTGGTGTCTCTCAGTCCCTCTCTCTCAGGGAGATATATGTACACTGACTGGTGTCTCTCAGTCCCTCTCTCTCAGGGAGGTATCTGTACACTGAGTGGTGTCTCTCTGTCCCTGTCTCTCAGGGAGATATATGTACACTGACTGGTGTCTCTCAGTCCCTGTCTCTCAGGGAGATATCTGTACACTGAGTGGTGTCTCTCAGTCCCTCTCTCTCAGGGAGATATCTGTACAATGAGTGGTGTCTCTCAGTCCCTGTCTCTCAGGGAGATGTCTGTACAGTGAGTGGTGTCTCTCAGTCCCTCTCTCTCAGGGAGATATCTGTACTCTGACTGGTGTCTCTCAGTCCCTCTCTCTCAGGGAGGTATCTGTACACTGAGTGGTGTCTCTCAGTCACTCTCTCTCAGGAAGATATCTGTACTCTGACTGGTGTCTCTCAGTCCCTGTCTCTCAGGGAGATATCTGTACACTGAGTGGTGTCTCTCAGTCCCTCTCTCTCAGGGAGATATCTGTACTCTGACTGGTGTCTCTCAGTCCCTGTCTCTGAGGGAGATATCTGTACACTGAGTGGTGTCTCTCAGTCCCTCTCTCTCAGGGAGATATCTGTACACTGACTGGTGTCTCTCAGTCCCTCTCTCTCAGGGAGATATCTGTACACTGAGTGGTGTCTCTCAGTCCCTGTCTCTCAGGGAGATATATGTACACTGACTGGCGTCTCTCAGTCCCTCTCTCTCAGGGAGATATCTGTACACTGACTGGTGTCTCTCAGTCCCTCTCTCTCAGGGAGATATCTGTACACTGAGTGGTGTCTCACAGCCCCTGTCTCTCAGGGAGATATCTGTACACTGACTGGTGTCTCTCAGTCCCTGTCTGTCAGGGAGATATCTATACACTGAGTGGTGTCTCTCAGTCCCTCTCCCTCAGGGAGATATCTGTACACTGACTGGTGTCTCTCAGTCCCTCTCTCTCAGGGAGATATCTGTACACTGACTGGTGTCTCTCAGTCCCTCTCTCTCAGGGAGATATATGTACACTGACTGGTGTCTCTCAGTCCCTCTCTCTCAGGGAAGTATCTGTACACTGAGTGGTGTCTCTCAGTCCCTGTCTCTCAGGGACATATATGTACACTGACTGGTGTCTCTCAGTCCCTGTCTCTCAGAGAGATATCTGTACACTGACTGGTGTCTCTCAGTCCCTCTCTCTCAGGGAGATATATGTACACTGACTGGTGTCTCTCAGTCCCTCTCTCTCAGGGAGGTATCTGTACACTGAGTGGTGTCTCACATTCCCTGTCTCTCAGGGAGATATATGTACACTGACTGGTGTCTCTCAGTCCCTGTCTCTCAGGGAGATATCTGTACACTGAGTGGTGTCTCTCAGTCCCTCTCTCTCAGGGAGATATCTGTACACTGACTGGTGTCTCACAGTCCCTCTCTCTCAGAGAGATATCTGTACACTGACTGGTGTCTCTCAGTCCCTCTCTCTCAGGGAGATATCTGTACACTGAGTGGTGTCTCTCAGTCCCTCTCTCTCAGGGAGATATCTGTACACTGAGTGGTGTCTCTCAGTCCCTGTCTCTCAGCGAGATATATGTACACTGACTGGTGTCTCTCAGTCCCTCTCTCTCAGGGAGGTATCTGTACACTGACTGGTGTCTCTCAGTCCCTGTCTCTCAGGGAGATATCTGTACACTGAGTGGTGTCTCTCAGTCCCTCTCTCTCAGGGAGATATCTGAACACTGAGTGGTGTCTCTCAGTCCCTCTCTCTCAGGGAGATATATGTACACTGACTGGTGCCTCTCAGTCCCTCTCTCTCAGGGAGGTATCTGTACACTGAGTGGTGTCTCTCAGTCCCTCTCTCTCAGGGAGATATCTGTGCACTGACTGGTGTCTCTCAGTCCCTCTCTCTCAGGGAGATATATGTACACTGACTGGTGTCTCTCAGTCCCTCTCTCTCAGGGAGGTATCTGTACACTGAGTGGTGTCTCTCAGTCCCTGTCTCTCAGGGAGATATCTGTACACTGAGTGGTGTCTCACAGTCCCTCACTCTCAGAGAGATATCTGTACACTGACTGGTGTCTCTCAGTCCCTCTCTCTCAGGGAGATATCTGTACACTGAGTGGTGTCTCTCAGTCCCTGTCTCTCAGGGAGATATCTGTACACTGAGTGGTGTCTCTCAGTCCCTCTCTCTCAGGGAGATATCTGAACACTGAGTGGTGTCTCTCAGTCCCTCTCTCTCAGGGAGATATATGTACACTGACTGGTGCCTCTCAGTCCCTCTCCCTCAGGGAGGTATCTGTACACTGAGTGGTGTCTCTCAGTCCCTGTCTCTCAGGGAGATATTTGTACACTGACTGGTGTCTCTCAGTCCCTCTCTCTCAGGGAGATATCTGTACACTGACTGGTGTCTCTCAGTCCCTCTCTCTCAGGGAGATATCTGTACACTGAGTGGTGTCTCACAGCCCCTGTCTCTCAGGGAGATATCTGTACACTGACTGGTGTCTCTCAGTCCCTGTCTGTCAGGGAGATATCTATACACTGAGTGGTGTCTCTCAGTCCCTCTCTCTCAGGGAGATATCTGTACACTGACTGGTGTCTCTCAGTCCCTCTCTCTCAGGGAGATATCTGTACACTGACTGGTGTCTCTCAGTCCCTCTCTCTCAGGGAGATATCTGTACTCTGACTGGTGTCTCTCAGTCCCTGTCTCTCAGGGAGATATCTGTACACTGAGTGGTGTCTCTCAGTCCGTCTCTCTCAGGGAGATGTCTGTACACGGACTGGTGTCTCTCAGTCCCTCTCTCTCAGGGAGGTATCTGTACACTGAGTGGTGTCTCTCAGTCCCTGTCTTTCAGGGGGATATCTGTACACTGACTGGTGTCTCTCAGTCCCAGTCTCTCAGTGAGCTTTATGTACACTGAGTGGTGCCTCTCAGTCCCTCTCTCTCAGGGAGATATCTGTACTCTGACTGGTGTCTCTCAGTCCCTGTCTCTCAGGGAGATATCTGTACACTGAGTGGTGTCTCTCAGTCCCTCTCTCTCAGGGAGATATCTGTACTCTGACTGGTGTCTCTCAGTCCCTGTCTCTGAGGGAGATATCTGTACACTGAGTGGTGTCTCTCAGTCCCTCTCTCTCAGGGAGATATCTGTACACTGAGTGGTGTCTCTCAGTCCCTGTCTCTCAGGGAGATATATGTACACTGACTGGTGTCTCTCAGTCCCTCTCTCTCAGGGAGATATCTGTACACTGATTGGTGTCTCTCAGTCCCTCTCTCTCAGGGAGATATCTGTACACTGAGTGGTGTCTCACAGCCCCTGTCTCTCAGGGAGATATCTGTACACTGACTGGTGTCTCTCAGTCCCTGTCTGTCAGGGAGATATCTATACACTGACTGGTGTCTCTCAGTCCCTCTCTCTCAGGGAGATATCTGTACACTGACTGGTGTCTCTCAGTCCCTCTCTCTCAGGGAGATATCTGTACACTGACTGGTGTCTCTCAGTCCCTCTCTCTCAGGGAGATATCTGTACACTGACTGGTGTCTCACAGTCCCTCTCTCTCAGAGAGATATCTGTACACTGACTGGTGTCTCTCAGTCCCTCTCTCTCAGGGAGATATCTGTACACTGAGTGGTGTCTCTCAGTCCCTCTCTCTCAGGGAGATATCTGTACACTGATTGGTGTCTCTCAGTCCCTGTCTCTCAGGGAGATATATGTACACTGACTGGTGTCTCTCAGTCCCTCTCTCTCAGGGAGGTATCTGTACACTGACTGGTGTCTCTCAGTCCCTGTCTCTCAGGGAGATATCTGTACACTGAGTGGTGTCTCTCAGTCCCTCTCTCTCAGGGAGATATCTGAACACTGAGTGGTGTCTCTCAGTCCCTCTCTCTCAGGGAGATATATGTACACTGACTGGTGCCTCTCAGTCCCTCTCTCTCAGGGAGGTATCTGTACACTGAGTGGTGTCTCTCAGTCCCTGTCTCTCAGGGAGATATTTGTACACTGACTGGTGTCTCTCAGTCCCTCTGTCTCAGGGAGATATCTGTACACTGACTGGTGTCTCTCAGTCCCTCTCTCTCAGGGAGATATCTGTACACTGAGTGGTGTCTCACAGCCCCTGTCTCTCAGGGAGATATCTGTACACTGACTGGTGTCTCTCAGTCCCTGTCTGTCAGGGAGATATCTATACACTGAGTGGTGTCTCTCAGTCCCTCTCTCTCAGGGAGATATCTGTACACTGACTGGTGTCTCTCAGTCCCTCTCTCTCAGGCAGATATATGTACACTGACTGGTGTCTCTCAGTCCCTCTCTCTCAGGGAGGTATCTGTACACTGAGTGGTGTCTCTCTGTCCCTGTCTCTCAGGGAGATATATGTACACTGACTGGTGTCTCTCAGTCCCTGTCTCTCAGGGAGATATCTGTACACTGAGTGGTGTCTCTCAGTCCCTCTCTCTCAGGGAGATATCTGTACAATGAGTGGTGTCTCTCAGTCCCTGTCTCTCAGGGAGATGTCTGTACAGTGAGTGGTGTCTCTCAGTCCCTCTCTCTCAGGGAGATATCTGTACTCTGACTGGTGTCTCTCAGTCCCTGTCTCTCAGGGAGATATCTGTACACTGAGTGGTGTCTCTCAGTCCCTCTCTCTCAGGGAGATATCTGTACACGGACTGGTGTCTCTCAGTCCCTCTCTCTCAGGGAGGTATCTGTACACTGAGTGGTGTCTCTCAGTCCCTGTCTTTCAGGGGGATATCTGTACACTGACTGGTGTCTCTCAGTCCCTGTCTCTCAGTGAGCTTTATGTACACTGAGTGGTGTCTCTCAGTCCCTCTCTCTCAGGGAGATATCTGTACTCTGACTGGTGTCTCTCAGTCCCTGTCTCTCAGGGAGATATCTGTACACTGAGTGGTGTCTCTCAGTCCCTCTCTCTCAGGGAGATATCTGTACTCTGACTGGTGTCTCTCAGTCCCTGTCTCTGAGGGAGATATCTGTACACTGAGTGGTGTCTCTCAGTCCCTCTCTCTCAGGGAGATATCTGTACACTGAGTGATGTCTCTCAGTCCCTGTCTCTCAGGGAGATATATGTACACTGACTGGTGTCTCTCAGTCCCTCTCTCTCAGGGAGATATCTGTACACTGACTGGTGTCTCTCAGTCCCTCTCTCTCAGGGAGATATCTGTACACTGAGTGGTGTCTCACAGCCCCTGTCTCTCAGGGAGATATCTGTACACTGTCTGGTGTCTCTCAGTCCCTGTCTGTCAGGGAGATATCTATACACTGAGTGGTGTCTCTCAGTTCCTCTCTCTCAGGGAGATATCTGTACACTGACTGGTGTCTCACAGTCCCTCTCTCTCAGGGAGATATCTGTACACTGACTGGTGTCTCTCAGTCCCTGTGTCTCAGGGAGCTTTATGTACACTGAGTGGTGTCTCTCAGGGAGATATCTGTACACTGACTGGTGTCTTTAAGTGCGTGTCTCTGAGGGTGATATCTATACACTGAGTGGTGTCTCTCAGTCCCTCTCTCTCAAGGAGATATCTGCACACTGACTGGTGTCTCACCGTCCCTCTCTCTCAGGGAGATATCTGTACACTGACTGGTGTCTCTCAGTCCCTGTCTCTCAGGGAGCTTTATGTACACTGAGTGGTGTCTCTCAGGGAGATATCTGTACACTGACTGGTGTCTCTCAGTCCCTGTCTCTCAGGGAGCTTTATGTACACTGAGTGGTGTCTCTCAGTCCCTCTCTCTCAGGGAGATATCTGTACACTGACTGGTGTCTCTCAGTCCCTGTCTCTCAGGGAGATATCTGTACACTGAGTGGTGTCTCTCAGTCCCTCTCTCTCAGGGAGATATCTGTACACTGACTGGTGTCTCTCAGTCCCTGTCTCTCAGGGAGATATCTGTACACTGAGTGGTGTCTCTCAGTCCCTCTCTCTCAGGGAGATATCTGTACACTGACTGGTGTCTCTCAGTCCCTGTCTCTCAGGGAGATATCTGTACACTGAGTGGTGTCTCTCAGTCCCTCTCTCTCAGGGAGATATCTGTACACTGAGTGGTGTCTCTCAGTCCCTCTCTCTCAGGGACATCTATGTACACTGACTGGTGTCTCTCAGTCCCTCTCTCTCAGGGAGGTATCTGTACACTGACTGGTGTCTCTCAGTCCCTGTCTCTCAGGGAGATATCTGTACACTGAGTGGTGTCTCTCAGTCCCTCTCTCTCAGGGAGATATCTGAACACTGAGTGGTGTCTCTCAGTCCCTCTCTCTCAGGGAGATATATGTACACTGACTGGTGCCTCTCAGTCCCTCTCTCTCAGGGAGGTATCTGTACACTGAGTGGTGTCTCTCAGTCCCTGTCTCTCAGGGAGATATTTGTACACTGACTGGTGTCTCTCAGTCCCTCTCTCTCAGGGAGATATCTGTACACTGACTGGTGTCTCTCAGTCCCTCTCTCTCAGGGAGATATCTGTACACTGAGTGGTGTCTCTCAGTCCGTCTCTCTCAGGGAGGTATCTGTACACTGAGTGGTGTCTCTCTGTCCCTGTCTCTCAGGGAGATATATGTACACTGACTGGTGTCTCTCAGTCCCTGTCTCTCAGGGAGATATCTGTACACTGAGTGGTGTCTCTCAGTCCCTCTCTCTCAGGGAGATATCTGTACAATGAGTGGTGTCTCTCAATCCCTGTCTCTCAGGGAGATGTCTGTACAGTGAGTGGTGTCTCTCAGTCCCTCTCTCTCAGGGAGATATCTGTACTCTGACTGGTGTCTCTCAGTCCCTGTCTCTCAGGGAGATATCTGTACACTGAGTGGTGTCTCGCAGTCCCTCTCTCTCAGGGAGATATCTGTACACGGACTGGTGTCTCTCAGTCCCTCTCTCTCAGGGAGGTATCTGTACACTGAGTGGTGTCTCTCAGTCCCTGTCTCTCAGGGGGCTATCTGTACACTGACTGTGTCTCTCAGTCCCTGTCTCTCAGTGAGCTTTATGTACACTGAGTGGTGTCTCTCAGTCCCTCTCTCTCAGGGAGATATCTGTACTCTGACTGGTGTCTCTCAGTCCCTGTCTCTCAGGGAGATATCTGTACACTGAGTGGTGTCTCTCAGTCCCTCTCTCTCAGGGAGATATCTGTACTCTGACTGGTGTCTCTCAGTCCCTGTCTCTGAGGGAGATATCTGTACACTGAGTGGTGTCTCTCAGTCCCTGTCTCTCAGGGAGATATCTGTACACTGAGTGGTGTCTCTCAGTCCCTCTCTCTCAGGGAGATATCTGTACACTGACTGGTGTCTCTCAGTCCCTGTCTCTCAGGGAGATATCTGTACACTGAGTGGTGTCTCTCAGTCCCTCTCTCTCAGGGAGATATCTGTACACTGACTGGTGTCTCTCAGTCCCTGTCTCTCAGGGAGATATCTGTACACTGAGTGGTGTCTCTCAGTCCCTCTCTCTCAGGGAGATATCTGTACACTGACTGGTGTCTCTCAGTCCCTGTCTCTCAGGGAGATATCTGTACACTGAGTGGTGTCTCTCAGTCCCTCTCTCTCAGGGAGATATCTGTACACTGAGTGGTGTCTCTCAGTCCCTCTCTCTCAGGGACATCTATGTACACTGACTGGTGTCTCTCAGTCCCTCTCTCTCAGGGAGGTATCTGTACACTGACTGGTGTCTCTCAGTCCCTGTCTCTCAGGGAGATATCTGTACACTGAGTGGTGTCTCTCAGTCCCTCTCTCTCAGGGAGATATCTGAACACTGAGTGGTGTCTCTCAGTCCCTCTCTCTCAGGGAGATATATGTACACTGACTGGTGCCTCTCAGTCCCTCTCTCTCAGGGAGGTATCTGTACACTGAGTGGTGTCTCTCAGTCCCTGTCTCTCAGGGAGATATTTGTACACTGACTGGTGTCTCTCAGTCCCTCTCTCTCAGGGAGATATCTGTACACTGACTGGTGTCTCTCAGTCCCTCTCTCTCAGGGAGATATCTGTACACTGAGTGGTGTCTCTCAGTCCGTCTCTCTCAGGGAGGTATCTGTACACTGAGTGGTGTCTCTCTGTCCCTGTCTCTCAGGGAGATATATGTACACTGACTGGTGTCTCTCAGTCCCTGTCTCTCAGGGAGATATCTGTACACTGAGTGGTGTCTCTCAGTCCCTCTCTCTCAGGGAGATATCTGTACAATGAGTGGTGTCTCTCAATCCCTGTCTCTCAGGGAGATGTCTGTACAGTGAGTGGTGTCTCTCAGTCCCTCTCTCTCAGGGAGATATCTGTACTCTGACTGGTGTCTCTCAGTCCCTGTCTCTCAGGGAGATATCTGTACACTGAGTGGTGTCTCGCAGTCCCTCTCTCTCAGGGAGATATCTGTACACGGACTGGTGTCTCTCAGTCCCTCTCTCTCAGGGAGGTATCTGTACACTGAGTGGTGTCTCTCAGTCCCTGTCTCTCAGGGGGCTATCTGTACACTGACTGTGTCTCTCAGTCCCTGTCTCTCAGTGAGCTTTATGTACACTGAGTGGTGTCTCTCAGTCCCTCTCTCTCAGGGAGATATCTGTACTCTGACTGGTGTCTCTCAGTCCCTGTCTCTCAGGGAGATATCTGTACACTGAGTGGTGTCTCTCAGTCCCTCTCTCTCAGGGAGATATCTGTACTCTGACTGGTGTCTCTCAGTCCCTGTCTCTGAGGGAGATATCTGTACACTGAGTGGTGTCTCTCAGTCCCTCTCTCTCAGGGAGATATCTGTACACTGACTGGTGTCTCTCAGTCCCTCTCTCTCAGGGAGATATCTGTACACTGAGTGGTGTCTCTCAGTCCCTGTCTCTCAGGGAGATATATGTACACTGACTGGTGTCTCTCAGTCCCTCTCTCTCAGGGAGATATCTGTACACTGACTGGTGTCTCTCAGTCCCTCTCTCTCAGGGAGATATCTGTACACTGAGTGGTGTCTCACAGCCCCTGTCTCTCAGGGAGATATCTGTACACTGTCTGGTGTCTCTCAGTCCCTGTCTGTCAGGGAGATATCTATACACTGAGTGGTGTCTCTCAGTCCCTCTCTCTCAGGGAGATATCTGTACACTGACTGGTGTCTCACAGTCCCTCTCTCTCAGGGAGATATCTGTACACTGACTGGTGTCTCTCAGTCCCTGTCTCTCAGGGAGCTTTATGTACACTGAGTGGTGTCTCTCAGGGAGATATCTGTACACTGACTGGTGTCTCTCAGGGTGATATCTATACACTGAGTGGTGTCTCTCAGTCCCTCTCTCTCAGGGAGATATCTGTACACTGACTGGTGTCTCACAGTCCCTGTCTCTCAGGGAGCTTTATGTACACTGAGTGGTGTCTCTCAGGGAGATATCTGTACACTGACTGGTGTCTCTCAGTCCCTGTCTCTCAGGGAGCTTTATGTACACTGAGTGGTGTCTCTCAGTCCCTCTCTCTCAGGGAGATATCTGTACACTGACTGGTGTCTCTCAGTCCCTGTCTCTCAGGGAGATATCTGTACACTGAGTGGTGTCTCTCAGTCCCTCTCTCACAGGGAGATATCTGTACACCGAGTGGTGTCTCTCAGTCCCTGTCTCTCAGGGAGATATATGTACACTGACAGGTGTCTCACAGTCCCTCTCTCTCAGGGAGGTATCTGTACACTGACTGGTGTCTCTCAGTCCCTGTCTCTCAGGGAGATATCTGTACACTGACTGGTGTCTCTCAGTCCCTCTCTCTCAGGGAGGTATATGTACACTGACTGGTGTCTCTCAGTCCCTGTCTCTCAGGGAGATATCTGTACACTGAGTGGTGTCTCTCAGTCCCTCTCTCTCAGGGAGATATATGTACACTGACCGGTGTCTCTCAGTCCCTCTCTCTCAGGGAGGTATCTGTACACTGAGTGGTGTCTCTCAGTCCCTCTCTCTCAGGGAGATATATGTACACTGACTGGTGTCTCTCAGTCCCTCTCTCTCAGGGAGGTATATGTACACTGACTGGTGTCTCTCAGTCCCTGTCTCTCAGGGAGATATCTGTACACTGAGTGGTGTCTCTCAGTCCCTCTCTCTCAGGGAGATATATGTACACTGACTGGTGTCTCTGAGTCCCTCTCTCTCAGGGAGGTATCTGTACACTGAGTGGTGTCTCTCATTCCCTGTCTCTCAGGGAGATATATGTACACTGACTGGTGTCTCTCAGTCCCTGTCTCTCAGGGAGATATCTGTACACTGAGTGGTGTCTCTCAGTCCCTCTCTCTCAGGGAGATATCTGTACACTGACTGGTGTCTCACAGTCCCTGTCTCTCAGGGAGATATCTGTACACTGACTGGTGTCTCTCAGTCCCTGTCTGTCAGGGAGATATCTATACACTGAGTGGTGTCTCACATTCCCTCTCTCTCAGGGAGATATCTGAACACTGAGTGGTGTCTCTCAGTCCCTCTCTCTCAGGGAGATATATGTACACTGACTGGTGCCTCTCAGTCCCTCTCTCTCAGGGAGGTATCTGTACACTGAGTGGTGTCTCTCAGTCCCTGTCTCTCAGGGAGATATATGTACACTGACTGGTGTCTCTCAGTCCCTCTCTCTCAGGGAGATATCTGTACACTGACTGGTGTCTCTCAGTCCCTCTCTCTCAGGGAGATATCTGTACACTGAGGGGTGTCTCACAGCCCCTGTCTCTCAGGGAGATTTCTGTACACTGACTGGTGTCTCTCAGTCCCTGTCTGTCAGGGAGATATCTATACACTGAGTGGTGTCTCTCAGTCCCTCTCTCTCAGGGAGATATCTGTACACAGACTGATGTCTCTCAGTCCCTCTCTCTCAGGGAGATATCTGTACACTGACTGGTGTCTCTCAGTCCCTCTCTCTCAGGGAGATATATGTACACTGACTGGTGTCTCTCAGTCCCTCTCTCTCAGGGAGGTATCTGTACACTGAGTGGTGTCTCTCAGTCCCTGTCTCTCAGGGAGATATATGTACACTGACTGGTGTCTCTCAGTCCCTGTCTCTCAGGGAGATATCTGTACACTGAGTGGTGTCTCTCAGTCCCTCTTTCTCAGGGAGATATCTGTACACTGACTGGTGTCTCACAGTCCCTCTCTCTCAGAGAGATATCTGTACACTGACTGGTGTCTCACAGTCCCTCTCTCTCAGGGAGATATCTGTACACTGAATGGTGTCTCTCAGTCCCTCTCTCTCAGGGAGATATCTGTACACTGAGTGGTGTCTCTCAGTCCCTGTCTCTCAGGGAGATATATGTACACTGACTGGTGTCACTCAGTCCCTCTCTCTCAGGGAGGTATCTGTACACTGACTGGTGTCTCTCAGTCCCTGTCTCTCAGGGAGATATCTGTACACTGAGTGGTGTCTCTCAGTCCCTCTCTCTCAGGGAGATATCTGAACACTGAGTGGTGTCTCTCAGTCCCTCTCTCTCAGGGACATCTATGTACACTGACTGGTGCCTCTCAGTCCCTCTCTCTCAGGGAGGTATCTGTACACTGAGTGGTGTCTCTCAGTCCCTGTCTCTCAGGGAGATATTTGTACACTGACTGGTGTCTCTCAGTCCCTCTCTCTCAGGGAGATAGCTGTACACTGACTGGTGTCTCTCAGTCCCTGTCTCTAAGGGAGATATCTGTACACTGAGTGGTGCCTCACAGCCCCTGTCTCTCAGGGAGATATCTGTACACTGACTGGTGTCTCTCAGTCCCTGTCTGTCAGGGAGATATCTATACACTGAGTGGTGTCCCTCAGTCCATCTCTCTCAGGGAGATATCTGTACACTGACTGGTGTCTCTCAGTCCCTCTCTCTCAGGGAGATATATGTACACTGACTGGTGTCTCTCAGTCCCTCTCTCTCAGGGAGGTATCTGTACACTGAGTGGTGTCTCTCAGTCCCTGTCTCTCAGGGAGATATATGTACACTGAGTGGTGTCTCTCAGTCCTCTCTCTCAGGGAGATATCTGTACAATGAGTGGTGTCTCTCAGTCTCTGTCTCTCAGGGAGATATTTGTACAGTGAGTGGTGTCTCTCAGTCCCTCTCTCTCAGGGAGATATCTGTACTCTGACTGGTGTCTCTCAGTCCCTGTCTCTCAGGGAGATATCTGTACACTGAGTGGTGTCTCTCAGTCCCTCTCTCTCAGGGAGATATCTGTACACTGACTGGTGTCTCTCAGTCCCTCTCTCTCAGGGAGGTATCTGTACACTGAGTGGTGTCTCTCAGTCCCTGTCTCTCAGTGAGCTTTATGTACACTGAGTGGTGTCTCTCAGGGAGATATCTGTACACTGAGTGGTGTCTCTCAGTCCCTCTCTCTCAGGGAGATATCTGTACTGTGACTGGTATCTCTCAGTCCCTGTCTCTGAGGGAGATATGGGTACACTGAGTGGTGTCTCTCAGTCCCTCTCTCTCAGGGAGATATCTGTACACTGACTGGTGTCTCTCAGTCCCTCTCTCTCAGGGAGGTATATGTACACTGACTGGTGTCTCTCAGTCCCTGTCTCTCAGGGAGATATCTGTACACTGAGTGTTTTCTCAGTCCCTCTCTCTCAGGGAGATATATGTACACTGACTGGTGTCTCTGAGTCCCTCTCTCTCAGGGAGGTATCTGTACACCGAGTGGTGTCTTTCATTCCCTGTCTCTCAGGGAGATATATGTACACTGACTGGTGTCTCTCAGTCCCTGTCTCTCAGGGAGATATCTGTACACTGAGTGGTGTCTCTCAGTCCCTCTCTCTCAGGGAGATATCTGTACACTGACTGGTGTCTCACAGTCCCTGTCTCTCTGGGAGATATCTGTGCACTGACTGGTGTCTCTCAGTCCCTGTCTGTCAGGGAGATATCTATACACTGAGTGGTGTCTCTCAGTCCCTCTCTCTCAGGGAGATATCTGTACACTGACTGGTGTCTCTCAGTCCCTCTCTCTCAGGGAGATATATGTACACTGACTGGTGTCTCTCAGTCCCTCTCTCTCAGGGAGATATATGTACACTGACTGGTGTCTCTCAGTCCCTCTCTCTCAGGGAGGTATCTGTACACTGAGTGGTGTCTCTCAGTCCCTGTCTCTCAGGGAGATATATGTACACTGACTGGTGTCTCTCAGTCCCTGTCTCTCAGGGAGATATCTGTACACTGAGTGGTGTCTCTCAGTCCCTCTCTCTCAAGGAGATATCTGTACACTGAGTGGTGTCTCTCAGTCCCTGTCTCTCAGGGAGATATATGTACACTGACTGGTGACTCTCAGTCCCTCTCTCTCAGGGAGGTATCTGTACACTGACTGGTGTCTCTGAGTCCCTGTCTCTCAGGGAGATATCTGTACACTGAGTGGTGTCTCTCAGTCCCTCTCTCTCAGGGAGATATCTGTACACTGACTGGTGTCTCACAGTCCCTGTCTCTCAGGGAGATATCTGTACACTGACTGGTGTCTCTCAGTCCCTGTCTGTCAGGGAGATATCTATACACTGAGTGGTGTCTCTCAGTCCCTCTCTCTCAGGGAGATATCTGTACACTGACTGGTGTCTCTCAGTCCCTCTCTCTCAGGGAGATATATGTACACTGACTGGTGTCTCTCAGTCCCTCTCTCTCAGGGAGGTATCTGTACACTGAGTGGTGTCTCTCAGTCCCTGTCTCTCAGGGAGATATATGTACACTGACTGGTGTCTCTCAGTCCCTGTCTCTCAGGGAGATATCTGTACACTGAGTGGTGTCTCTCAGTCCCTCTCTCTCAAGGAGATATCTGTACACTGAGTGGTGTCTCTCAGTCCCTGTCTCTCAGGGAGATATATGTACACTGACTGGTGACTCTCAGTCCCTCTCTCTCAGGGAGGTATCTGTACACTGACTGGTGTCTCTCAGTCCCTCTCTCTCAGGGAGATATCTGTACAATGAGTGGTGTCTCTCAATCCCTGTCTCTCAGGGAGATGTCTGTACAGTGAGTGGTGTCTCTCAGTCCCTCTCTCTCAGGGAGATATCTGTACTCTGACTGGTGTCTCTCAGTCCCTGTCTCTCAGGGAGATATCTGTACACTGAGTGGTGTCTCGCAGTCCCTCTCTCTCAGGGAGATATCTGTACACGGACTGGTGTCTCTCAGTCCCTCTCTCTCAGGGAGGTATCTGTACACTGAGTGGTGTCTCTCAGTCCCTGTCTCTCAGGGGGCTATCTGTACACTGACTGTGTCTCTCAGTCCCTGTCTCTCAGTGAGCTTTATGTACACTGAGTGGTGTCTCTCAGTCCCTCTCTCTCAGGGAGATATCTGTACTCTGACTGGTGTCTCTCAGTCCCTGTCTCTCAGGGAGATATCTGTACACTGAGTGGTGTCTCTCAGTCCCTCTCTCTCAGGGAGATATCTGTACTCTGACTGGTGTCTCTCAGTCCCTGTCTCTGAGGGAGATATCTGTACACTGAGTGGTGTCTCTCAGTCCCTCTCTCTCAGGGAGATATCTGTACACTGACTGGTGTCTCTCAGTCCCTCTCTCTCAGGGAGATATCTGTACACTGAGTGGTGTCTCTCAGTCCCTGTCTCTCAGGGAGATATATGTACACTGACTGGTGTCTCTCAGTCCCTCTCTCTCAGGGAGATATCTGTACACTGACTGGTGTCTCTCAGTCCCTCTCTCTCAGGGAGATATCTGTACACTGAGTGGTGTCTCACAGCCCCTGTCTCTCAGGGAGATATCTGTACACTGTCTGGTGTCTCTCAGTCCCTGTCTGTCAGGGAGATATCTATACACTGAGTGGTGTCTCTCAGTCCCTCTCTCTCAGGGAGATATCTGTACACTGACTGGTGTCTCACAGTCCCTCTCTCTCAGGGAGATATCTGTACACTGACTGGTGTCTCTCAGTCCCTGTCTCTCAGGGAGCTTTATGTACACTGAGTGGTGTCTCTCAGGGAGATATCTGTACACTGACTGGTGTCTCTCAGGGTGATATCTATACACTGAGTGGTGTCTCTCAGTCCCTCTCTCTCAGGGAGATATCTGTACACTGACTGGTGTCTCACAGTCCCTGTCTCTCAGGGAGCTTTATGTACACTGAGTGGTGTCTCTCAGGGAGATATCTGTACACTGACTGGTGTCTCTCAGTCCCTGTCTCTCAGGGAGCTTTATGTACACTGAGTGGTGTCTCTCAGTCCCTCTCTCTCAGGGAGATATCTGTACACTGACTGGTGTCTCTCAGTCCCTGTCTCTCAGGGAGATATCTGTACACTGACTGGTGTCTCTCAGTCCCTGTCTGTCAGGGAGATATCTGTACACCGAGTGGTGTCTCTCAGTCCCTGTCTCTCAGGGAGATATATGTACACTGACAGGTGTCTCACAGTCCCTCTCTCTCAGGGACGTATCTGTACACTGACTGGTGTCTCTCAGTCCCTGTCTCTCAGGGAGATATCTGTACACTGACTGGTGTCTCTCAGTCCCTCTCTCTCAGGGAGGTATATGTACACTGACTGGTGTCTCTCAGTCCCTGTCTCTCAGGGAGATATCTGTACACTGAGTGGTGTCTCTCAGTCCCTCTCTCTCAGGGAGATATATGTACACTGACCGGTGTCTCTCAGTCCCTCTCTCTCAGGGAGGTATCTGTACACTGAGTGGTGTCTCTCAGTCCCTCTCTCTCAGGGAGATATATGTACACTGACTGGTGTCTCTCAGTCCCTCTCTCTCAGGGAGGTATATGTACACTGACTGGTGTCTCTCAGTCCCTGTCTCTCAGGGAGATATCTGTACACTGAGTGGTGTCTCTCAGTCCCTCTCTCTCAGGGAGATATATGTACACTGACTGGTGTCTCTGAGTCCCTCTCTCTCAGGGAGGTATCTGTACACTGAGTGGTGTCTCTCATTCCCTGTCTCTCAGGGAGATATATGTACACTGACTGGTGTCTCTCAGTCCCTGTCTCTCAGGGAGATATCTGTACACTGAGTGGTGTCTCTCAGTCCCTCTCTCTCAGGGAGATATCTGTACACTGACTGGTGTCTCACAGTCCCTGTCTCTCAGGGAGATATCTGTACACTGACTGGTGTCTCTCAGTCCCTGTCTGTCAGGGAGATATCTATACACTGAGTGGTGTCTCACATTCCCTCTCTCTCAGGGAGATATCTGAACACTGAGTGGTGTCTCTCAGTCCCTCTCTCTCAGGGAGATATATGTACACTGACTGGTGCCTCTCAGTCCCTCTCTCTCAGGGAGGTATCTGTACACTGAGTGGTGTCTCTCAGTCCCTGTCTCTCAGGGAGATATATGTACACTGACTGGTGTCTCTCAGTCCCTCTCTCTCAGGGAGATATCTGTACACTGACTGGTGTCTCTCAGTCCCTCTCTCTCAGGGAGATATCTGTACACTGAGGGGTGTCTCACAGCCCCTGTCTCTCAGGGAGATTTCTGTACACTGACTGGTGTCTCTCAGTCCCTGTCTGTCAGGGAGATATCTATACACTGAGTGGTGTCTCTCAGTCCCTCTCTCTCAGGGAGATATCTGTACACAGACTGATGTCTCTCAGTCCCTCTCTCTCAGGGAGATATCTGTACACTGACTGGTGTCTCTCAGTCCCTCTCTCTCAGGGAGATATATGTACACTGACTGGTGTCTCTCAGTCCCTCTCTCTCAGGGAGGTATCTGTACACTGAGTGGTGTCTCTCAGTCCCTGTCTCTCAGGGAGATATATGTACACTGACTGGTGTCTCTCAGTCCCTGTCTCTCAGGGAGATATCTGTACACTGAGTGGTGTCTCTCAGTCCCTCTTTCTCAGGGAGATATCTGTACACTGACTGGTGTCTCACAGTCCCTCTCTCTCAGAGAGATATCTGTACACTGACTGGTGTCTCACAGTCCCTCTCTCTCAGGGAGATATCTGTACACTGAATGGTGTCTCTCAGTCCCTCTCTCTCAGGGAGATATCTGTACACTGAGTGGTGTCTCTCAGTCCCTGTCTCTCAGGGAGATATATGTACACTGACTGGTGTCACTCAGTCCCTCTCTCTCAGGGAGGTATCTGTACACTGACTGGTGTCTCTCAGTCCCTGTCTCTCAGGGAGATATCTGTACACTGAGTGGTGTCTCTCAGTCCCTCTCTCTCAGGGAGATATCTGAACACTGAGTGGTGTCTCTCAGTCCCTCTCTCTCAGGGACATCTATGTACACTGACTGGTGCCTCTCAGTCCCTCTCTCTCAGGGAGGTATCTGTACACTGAGTGGTGTCTCTCAGTCCCTGTCTCTCAGGGAGATATTTGTACACTGACTGGTGTCTCTCAGTCCCTCTCTCTCAGGGAGATAGCTGTACACTGACTGGTGTCTCTCAGTCCCTGTCTCTAAGGGAGATATCTGTACACTGAGTGGTGCCTCACAGCCCCTGTCTCTCAGGGAGATATCTGTACACTGACTGGTGTCTCTCAGTCCCTGTCTGTCAGGGGGATATCTATACACTGAGTGGTGTCTCTCAGTCCATCTCTCTCAGGGAGATATCTGTACACTGACTGGTGTCTCTCAGTCCCTCTCTCTCAGGGAGATATATGTACACTGACTGGTGTCTCTCAGTCCCTCTCTCTCAGGGAGGTATCTGTACACTGAGTGGTGTCTCTCAGTCCCTGTCTCTCAGGGAGATATATGTACACTGAGTGGTGTCTCTCAGTCCTCTCTCTCAGGGAGATATCTGTACAATGAGTGGTGTCTCTCAGTCCCTGTCTCTCAGGGAGATATTTGAACAGTGAGTGGTGTCTCTCAGTCCCTCTCTCTCAGGGAGATATCTGTACTCTGACTGGTGTCTCTCAGTCCCTGTCTCTCAGGGAGATATCTGTACACTGAGTGGTGTCTCTCAGTCCCTCTCTCTCAGGGAGATATCTGTACACTGACTGGTGTCTCTCAGTCCCTCTCTCTCAGGGAGGTATCTGTACACTGAGTGGTGTCTCTCAGTCCCTGTCTCTCAGTGAGCTTTATGTACACTGAGTGGTGTCTCTCAGGGAGATATCTGTACACTGAGTGGTGTCTCTCAGTCCCTCTCTCTCAGGGAGATATCTGTACTGTGACTGGTATCTCTCAGTCCCTGTCTCTGAGGGAGATATGGGTACACTGAGTGGTGTCTCTCAGTCCCTCTCTCTCAGGGAGATATCTGTACACTGACTGGTGTCTCTCAGTCCCTCTCTCTCAGGGAGGTATATGTACACTGACTGGTGTCTCTCAGTCCCTGTCTCTCAGGGAGATATCTGTACACTGAGTGTTTTCTCAGTCCCTCTCTCTCAGGGAGATATATGTACACTGACTGGTGTCTCTGAGTCCCTCTCTCTCAGGGAGGTATCTGTACACCGAGTGGTGTCTTTCATTCCCTGTCTCTCAGGGAGATATATGTACACTGACTGGTGTCTCTCAGTCCCTGTCTCTCAGGGAGATATCTGTACACTGAGTGGTGTCTCTCAGTCCCTCTCTCTCAGGGAGATATCTGTACACTGACTGGTGTCTCACAGTCCCTGTCTCTCTGGGAGATATCTGTGCACTGACTGGTGTCTCTCAGTCCCTGTCTGTCAGGGAGATATCTATACACTGAGTGGTGTCTCTCAGTCCCTCTCTCTCAGGGAGATATCTGTACACTGACTGGTGTCTCTCAGTCCCTCTCTCTCAGGGAGATATATGTACACTGACTGGTGTCTCTCAGTCCCTCTCTCTCAGGGAGATATATGTACACTGACTGGTGTCTCTCAGTCCCTCTCTCTCAGGGAGGTATCTGTACACTGAGTGGTGTCTCTCAGTCCCTGTCTCTCAGGGAGATATATGTACACTGACTGGTGTCTCTCAGTCCCTGTCTCTCAGGGAGATATCTGTACACTGAGTGGTGTCTCTCAGTCCCTCTCTCTCAAGGAGATATCTGTACACTGAGTGGTGTCTCTCAGTCCCTGTCTCTCAGGGAGATATATGTACACTGACTGGTGACTCTCAGTCCCTCTCTCTCAGGGAGGTATCTGTACACTGACTGGTGTCTCTGAGTCCCTGTCTCTCAGGGAGATATCTGTACACTGAGTGGTGTCTCTCAGTCCCTCTCTCTCAGGGAGATATCTGTACACTGACTGGTGTCTCACAGTCCCTGTCTCTCAGGGAGATATCTGTACACTGACTGGTGTCTCTCAGTCCCTGTCTGTCAGGGAGATATCTATACACTGAGTGGTGTCTCTCAGTCCCTCTCTCTCAGGGAGATATCTGTACACTGACTGGTGTCTCTCAGTC
The DNA here is from genome assembly GCF_036365525.1 of Heterodontus francisci. Lineage (NCBI taxonomy): Eukaryota > Metazoa > Chordata > Chondrichthyes > Heterodontiformes > Heterodontidae > Heterodontus > Heterodontus francisci. The sequence goes on from NC_090384.1 coordinate 2,767,205, forward strand.
CCTCTCTCTCAGGGAGATATATGTACACTGACTGGTGTCTCTCAGTCCCTCTCTCTCAGGGAGGTATCTGTACACTGAGTGGTGTCTCTCAGTCCCTGTCTCTCAGGGAGATATATGTACACTGACTGGTGTCTCTCAGTCCCTGTCTCTCAGGGAGATATCTGTACACTGAGTGGTGTCTCTCAGTCCCTCTCTCTCAAGGAGATATCTGTACACTGAGTGGTGTCTCTCAGTCCCTGTCTCTCAGGGAGATATATGTACACTGACTGGTGACTCTCAGTCCCTCTCTCTCAGGGAGGTATCTGTACACTGACTGGTGTCTCTCAGTCCCTGTCTCTCAGGGAGATATCTGTACACTGAGTGGTGTCTCTCAGTCCCTCTCTCTCAGGGAGATATCTGAACACTGAGTGGTGTCTCTCAGTCCCTCTCTCTCAGGGAGATATATGTACACTGACTGGTGCCTCTCAGTCCCTCTCTCTCAGGGAGGTATCTGTGCACTGAGTGGTGTCTCTCAGTCCCTGTCTCTCAGGGAGATATATGTACACTGACTGGTGTCTCTCAGTCCCTCTCTCTCAGGGAGATACCTGTACACTGACTGGTGTCTCTCAGTCCCTCTCTCTCAGGGAGATATCTGTACACTGAGTGGTGTCTCACAGCCCCTGTCTCTCAGGGAGATTTCTGTACACTGACTGGTGTCTCTCAGTCCCTGTCTGTCAGGGAGATATCTATACACTGAGTGGTGTCTCTCAGTCCCTCTCTCTCAGGGAGATATCTGTACACTGACTGGTGTCTCTCAGTCCCTCTCTCTCAGGGAGATATCTGTACACTGACTGGTGTCTCTCAGTCCCTCTCTCTCAGGGAGATATATGTACACTGACTGGTGTCTCTCAGTCCCTCTCTCTCAGGGAGGTATCTGTACACTGAGTGGTGTCTCTCAGTCCCTGTCTCTCAGGGAGATATATGTACACTGACTGGTGTCTCTCAGTCCCTGTCTCTCAGGGAGATATCTGTACACTGAGTGGTGTCTCTCAGTCCCTCTCTCTCAGGGACATCTATGTACACTGACTGGTGTCTCTCAGTCCCTCTCTCTCAGGGAGGTATCTGTACACTGAGTGGTGTCTCTCAGTCCCTGTCTCTCAGTGAGCTTTATGTACACTGAGTGGTGTCTCTCAGGGAGATATCTGTACACTGAGTGGTGTCTCTCAGTCCCTCGCTCTCAGGGAGATATCTGTACACTGACTGGTGTCTCTCAGCCCCTCTCTCTCAGGGAGATATCTGTGCACTGAGTGGTGTCTCACAGTCCCTCTCTCTCAGGTAGATATCTGTACACTGACTGGTGTCTCTCAGTCCCTCTCTCTCAGGGAGATATCTGTACACTGACTGGTGTCTCTCAGTCCCTCTCTCTCAGGGAGATATCTGTACACTGAGTGGTGTCTCACAGCCCCTGTCTCTCAGGGAGATATCTGTACACTGACTGGTGTCTCTCAGTCCCTCTCTCTCAGGGAGGTATCTGTACACTGACTGGTGTCTCTCAGTCCCTCTCTCTCAGGGAGATATCTGTACACTGACTGGTGTCTCTCAGTCCCTGTCTGTCAGGGAGATATCTATACACTGAGTGGTGTCTCACATTCCCTCTCTCTCAGGGAGATATCTGAACACTGAGTGGTGTCTCTCAGTCCCTGTCTCTCAGGGAGATATATGTACACTGACTGGTGTCTCTCAGTCCCTCTCTCTCAGGGAGATATCTATACACTGAGTGGTGTCTCTCAGTCCCTCTCTCTCAGGGAGATATATGTACACTGAGTGGTGTCTCTCAGTCCCGTGCCCAACCCGACCCGATTCAACTACCAGAAATTAATGATGCTTACTCTTACTCTTACTTCCCTTTCCCTCCCTGACCAAAAGGCAGCACTGCCACTGTGTCCGACCCGGCCCAACCCGAGCTGAGCCCGAGTGCCGGACCCAGAAGAACAACCCGACTTGACCCGAACCTGACACGTAAGGCGGCACAGTGGCGCAGTGGTTAGCACCGCAGCCTCACAGCTCCAGGGGCCCGGGTTCGATTCCAGGTACTGCCTGTGTGGAGTTTGCAAGTTCTCCCTGTGTCTGCGTGGGTTTTCTCCGGGTGCTCCGGTTTCCTCCCACAAGCCAAAAGACTTGCAGGTTGATAGGTAAATTGGCCATTATAAATTGTCACTAGTATAGGTAGGTGGTAGGGAAATATAGGGACAGGTGGGGATGTTTGGTAGGAATATGGGATTAGTGTAGGATTAGTATAAATGGGTGGTTGATGGTCGGCACAGACTCGGTGGGCCGAAGGGCCTGTTTCAGTGCTGTATCTCTAATCTAATCTAATGTTGCGGGTCCCATCTGGTTCGGGACGGGTAGCCATGCTCTAAGTCATAGAGTCATTTACGGCACAGAAAGAGACCATTCAGCCCACCGAGTCCATGCTGGCTCTCCACAGAGCAATCCAGGCATTCCCACTCCCCTGCTCAATACCCGTAGCCCTGCAAGTTTATTTCTTTCAAGTGGCCATCCAATTTGTTTTTAAAGTCATTGTTTGTCTCCGCTTCCATCACCCTTGTGGGCAGCGAGTTCCAGAACATTACCACCCACTGTGTAAAAAAGTTCTTTGTCGTATTCCCCCTGCATCTCTTGCCCAAAAACCTTCAATCTGTGTCCCCTAGTCCCTGTACCATTAGTTAATAGGAACAGTTTTTCCTTGTCTAACTTGTCTACGCCTGTCACAATCTTGTACACCTCTATTAAATCTCCCCTCAATCTCCTTTGTTCTAAGGAGAACATAGAAACATAGAAAATAGAAGCAGGAGTAGGCCATTTGGCCCTTCAAGCCTGCACCGCCATTCAATACGATCATGGCTGATCGTCCAAACTCAGTACCCAGTTCTAGCTTTCTCCCCATATCCCTTGATTCCTTTAGCACTAAGAACTATATCTAACTCTTTCTTGAATATATTTAATGATTTGGCCTCAACCCTAGCTTTTCCAACCTAACCTTGTAACTAAAATCCCCCATCCCTGGAACCATTCTGGTAAATCTCCTCTGCACCCTCTCAAAGACCCTCACATCCTTCCTAAAGTGTAGTGACCACAACAGGGTGCAATTCTCCAGTTGGGGCCAAACCAGAGCTTTATAAAGGTTCAGCATAACATCCCTGCTTTTGTACTCAATGTCTCTATTTATGAAGCCCAAGATCCCATATGCTTATGAACCACTCTCTCAATATGTCTGCCACCTTCAAAGATCGATGGACAGGTAGCCCTAGGTGCCCCTGCTCCTGCACACTCGTTAGAACTGTGCCATTAAGTGTATATTGGCTCTTTTATTCCTTCTGACCGGATGTATCTCCTGATGTTTCAACCCTTTGTCATTGTGAACATCTGCCTGGATGAGCTTTCTCAATTCTTTGCATAATCTTGAAAATTTCAATTGGAATTTCGTAAAGTCTCTTATCCAAGAAGAATGAGTGCAAAGTTCACAACCTTTCCTCAGAATAAATTCCCTGATACCTGGGATCATAGCATTGCTCACCTCTGCATCTCCTTATCGAGTAGAGTGGCATAGCACAGAAGGAGGCCATTTGGCCCATTAAGAACAAAGAACAAAGATAATTACAGCACAGGAACAGGCCCTTCGGCCCTCCAAGCCTGCACCGATCCAGATCCTCTCTCTAAACATGTCGCCTATTTTCTAAGGTTCTGTATCTCTTTTCTTCCTGCCCATTTATGTATCTGTCTAGATACATCTTAAAAGACTCCATCGTGCCCGCGTCTACCACCTCCGCTGGCAACGCGTTCCAGGTGCCCACCACCCTCTGCGGAAAGAACTTTCCACGCATATCCCCCCTAAACATTTCCCCTTTCACTTTGAACTCGTGTCCTCTAGTAATTGAAACCCCCACTCTGGGAAAAAGCCTCTTGCTGTCCACCCTGTCTATACCTCTCATGATTTTGTACACCTCAATCAGGTCCCCCCTCAACCTCCGTCTTTCTAATGAAAATAATCCTAATCTACTCAACCTCTCTTCATAGCTAGCGCCCTCCATACCAGGCAACATCCTGGTGAACCTCCTCTGCACCCTCTCCAAAGCATCCACATCCTTTTGATAATGTGGCGACCAGAACTGTACGCAGTATTCCAAATGTGGCCGAACCAAAGTCCTATACAACTGTAACATGACCTGCCAACTCTTGTACTCAATGCCCCGTCCGATGAAGGAAAGCATGCCGTATGCCTTCTTGACCACTCTATTTACCTGCGTTGCCACCTTCAGGGAACAGTGGACCTGAACACCCAAATCTCTCTGGACATCAATTTTCCCCAGGACTTTTCCATTTACTGTATAGTTCACTCTTGAATTGGATCTTCCAAAATGCATCACCTCGCATTTGCCCTGATTGAACTCCATCTGCCATTTCTCTGCCCAACTCTCTAATCTATCTATATTCTGCTGTATTCTCTGACAGTCCCCTTCACTATCTGCTACTCCACCAATCTTAGTGTCGTCTGCAAACTTGCTAATCAGTCCACCTATACTTTCCTCCAAATCATTAATGTATATCACAAACAACAGTGGTCCCAGCACGGATCCCTGTGGAACACCACTGGTCACACGTCTCCATTTTGAGAAACTCCCTTCTACTGCTACTCTCTGTCTCCTGTTGCCCAGCCAGTTCTTTATCCATCTAGCTAGTACACCTTGGACGCCAAGCGCCTTCACTTTCTCCATCAGCCTGCCATGGGGAACCTTATCAAGCGCCTTACTGAAGTCCATGTAGATGACATCAACAGCCCTTCCCTCATCAATCAACTTTGTCACTTCCTCAAAGAATTCTATTAAGTTGGTAAGACATGACCTTCCCTGCACAAAACCATGTTGCCTATCACTGATGAGCCCATTTTCTTCCAAATGGGAATAGATCCTATCCCTCAGTATCTTCTCCAGCAGCTTCCCTACCACTGACGTCAGGCTCACCGGTCTATAATTACCTGGATTATCCCTGCTACCCTTCTTAAACAAGGGGACAACATTAGCAATTCTCCAGTCCTCCGGGACCTCACCCGTGTTTAAGGATGCTGCAAAGATATCTGTTAAGGCCCCAGCTATTTCCTCTCTCGCTTCCCTCAGTAACCTGGGATAGATCCCATCCGGACCTGGGGACCTGTCCACCTTAATGCCCTTTAGAATACCCAACACTTCCTCCCTCCTTATGCCGACTTGACCTAGAGTAATCAAACATCTGTTCCTAACCTCAACATCCGTCATGTCCCTCTCCTCGGTGAATACCGATGCAAAGTACACGTTTAGAATCTCACCCATTTTCTCTGAGTCCAAGCATAACATTCCTCCTGTCATTGTAAGGGCTTTATTAATATCCCTGCCAATGCATTGATGGTTTTCTGTTTCACAAAAATGACCAGGTTGGGGTTCTCTCTAAACCCTCCCGCCAGCCTTGGAACGACTCACGGATTCATGTCTAAGGGAACTGGTCAATTGTTCTGATAGAATTTCCCACTTTGCCGATGGGTTAATAAAGCAGATGGGATCCTGAGCTTTATAAACAGGTCTAGAGTATAAAAGTCAGGAAGTGATGCTAAACCTTTATAAAATAATAGTTTGTCCTCGGCTGCAGTATTGTGTCCAATTCTGGTTAACAAAACTGAGGCTCATGGGATAGGAGGGCCTGTGTCAGCTTGGATCAAAAATTGGTGAAAGGACAGAAAGCAGCGAGTTGTGGTAAATGGTTGTTTTTCAGACTGGAAGATGGTAGACAGCAGTGTTCCCCAAAAGTCAGTGCTTTTTGTCAAATTTTAATATTTGCCGATGATAGCAAACTTGGAGGAGATGCAAACAGTGAGGATGACTCCAATCGACTACAACAGGACATAGATAGTTGAGCAGAATGGGCAGACAAGTGTCAGAAGGAATTTAATACAGGGAAATGTGAGGTGATGTATTTTGGCAGAAGGGATAGGGAGAGGCAATATAGACTTAATGGCCCAGTTCTAGAGAGTGTGCAGGGACAGAGGGACCTGGGGATACATGGACATACATCTTTGAAGGTGGCAGGACATATTGAAAAAGTAGTCAGCAAAGCATATGGGATCTTGGGCTTCATAAATAGAGATTTTGAATACAAAAGCATGAAAGTTATGCTGAATGTTTATAAGCCTCTGGTTAGGCCACGACCAGAATACTGCATCCAATTCTGGTGACCACACTTTAGGAAGGATGTGAGGGTCCATTGGAGGGAGCAGAGGGGATGGTGGTTCCAGAGATGGGGGATTTTAGCAAAGTGGACTGGAAACAGCTACTTGAAGGTCAATCAGTGTCAGAGCAGTGAGAGTTACTGAGGGTTGAGAACAAATATGTTCACACAAAGACAAACAGGGTGGGACTCCCAAATCTAGAGCCCCTTGGATGTCAAGGATCAAACCGGGTAGGATAAGGCACAAGAGGGAAGCTTATGTCAGATACCGAGAGCTCAATACCACAGAAAGTGTCGAAAGTTCAGGGGTGAAATTAAAAAGCAAATTAGGAGAGCAAAGAAATGGCCGGAAAATAATATTACCAAGTAAAAGCAAAGAAATCACAAAGATGTTTTATAAATACATTAAGAGCAAGAGGATAACTAAGGATAGAGTATTAGGGACCAAAAAGGGAATGTGTGTGTGGAGGTGGGAGATGTGGGCATGGTTCATAATGAATACTTTGTGTCCGTCTTTATAAAAGAGGGGGAACGATGCAGATATTGTAGTTAAAGAGGAGGAGTGTGAAATATTGGATGGGATAAACAGAGTGAGAGGGAAATATTAAGGGGTTTGGCATCTTTGAAAGTGGATAAATGGTCAGGCCTGGATGCATTGGAATCAGTTCAGAGAAGGTTCACTCGGCTGATTCCTGGGATGAAGGGGTTGTCTTATGAGGAATGGTTGAACAGGTTGGGACTATACTCATTGGAGTTGAGAAGAATGAGAGGTGATCTTATTGAAACATACAAGATTCTGAGGGGACTTTACAGGGCGGATGTTGGGAGGATGTTCCCCTTGTGGAGGAGTCTTGAACTAGGGGGCACAGTTTAAAAATAAAGGTTCTGCCATTTAAGACTGAGCTAGCGGTTGGTTAGGCTTTGGAATTCTCTTCCCCAGAAAGCAGTGGAGGTTGGGTCAATGACTATATACAAGGGAGTCAAGGGTTACGGGGGGCAGGCAGGAAAGTGGAGTTAAAGTCACTATCAGATCAATCATGATCGTATTGACTGGCAGAACAGGCTCGATGGGCTGAATGGCCTACTCCTGCTCCTATTTCTTTGGATCTACTGTATAAATTGGAGGGTTTTCTCTCCACTTTTTAAACCATTTTTATAGCAGAGACAGGGCCATGTGTAATATAAACACAGACAGGGTCTAGTGCAGACCTAACTAGTGCATTGATAACTGAGACTAGTTTAAAAGGTATCAAGGATACAGAATTGTAAATATACATTCAGGGGAAATTTTTTTAGGCCAGTATCTAGCAAGGTCAACAAGAGATGGGTCAGTTTTACACTTAGTTTTAGGGAATGAAGCTGAGCCGGTGGAAGGTGATTTAGAAAAAGTGGACTGGAAAAAGCTACTTGAAGGTAAATCAGTGTCAGAGCAGTGAGAGGGAATCATTTCATCTTGGAGGATTTATTATTCCAGAGTTATTTTTTATTTTCAGAGAAATTCAAATTCACAAGAGCCCAATGTGGGATTTGAACTCCTGCTTTTTCAGTCATTAGCTCAGGTTTTCAGATTACAAACTGTAAAAGACATTCACCTTCCTCCTGTTGTTGCCTGACTGTCTCAGCTTTTGTATATTGTCCCCAATCTTGTTCTTTCATGTGTCTAAAGACTTTGATGTTATTCAGACATTGGTAAACCACTTCATTCTCTCAGGACATCGGCTGAAAGACATTCAGGGACACAATCCACAATCTAATTCACACCCTATTCAAGCAACCAAAATCTTCAACTCCATTCAAACACCCCGATATCCTGTCCCTGCACAGATAACTGACAGTTCCACAATGCAGGAATGTCCGAATGAGAAACCACATTTACCTGACACAATCCAAGCTCCAAATTGAATCATTAAGATATCGAAAATACCACAGAAATGTGACTTGTTCCTGGTAACAGTGAGACTGAAACATTTCAGGCTACTATTCAACCAGGAAGGATTCTGAGAAAAGTCAGGATCAGGATTGAAAGAGAGAGAGTGAAATGGAGAGAGAGAGAAAGAGACTGTCAGCTCCTGTATGTGTTAGGGTTCTCTGTTCCTTCACCTATGTTAACATTGTACCATTTAATTTTGATTGCCTCTCCCAGTCTTCCTTCCAAAATCCATCACTTCACATTTCTCAGCATTGAAGTTAACCTGCCATGTGTCTGTCCAATTTACCAGACTGCCAACAGCCTCCTGAAGTCTGCTACTATTCTCTTCTCTCTCTGCTACATTTCCAAAGATTTGTGTCATCTACAAACTTTAAAGTTCTGCCCCGTAAACCCAAGTCAAGTCATTAATATACAGAGTAAAGCTCCCTCTACACTGATCCATCAAACACTCCCAGGGCAGGAAGATCATGGGGTGGATACAAGAGTGAATCTCGCTCCACACTGTCCGAAACAGACACAGAGAGAGAGAGACAGAATGAGAGAAACAGAGAGACACAGACCGACAGGGTGACTGAGAGAGAAAGAAGGATATTTAACATCGGACATAGGAAGAGGAGGCAATTTAACCCCTCAACCCTGTTCCAGCATTCAATGAGACCAGGGCTGATCTGTGATCTAACGAACACCATATATCCCACCTTTGCCCCTTATCTCTTAATACCTTTGGCGAACAAGAATCTATCAATCACAGATTTAAAAATTAACCAATAAGCCAGCATGACATTTCCACAACCAATATCATGAGGATGTGATGGCTCCCACAGTGGAATAGCTTGCCTGCTATTTAAAATGGAGGCTATTCCTTCTGGATCATCAAAAGTGTCCACCTGGGCCCCAACTTCATCTACATTTCTCCCTCTCCCGATGCTTTTTTTTTCTCCATACCTATCTCTTATATGACACAGCAGTGAAGGATGACATCAAATTAATATATCTTACATTCTCCCTTTCAATCCACTCCAACAAACTCTCTCTCTCCAACCTTGCCCCTCTCAACAGCCCTCTCTCTGCCTTTATATATAACCCTCTCTCTCTCTGTCTCTCTCCGAGTGTCAGAGATAGCAGGAGGGAGAGACAGAGAGAGGAAGACAGAGAGAGAATGTTGAAGGAACTGTACTCTGTTCCTGAGCTGTGCTGAACCTGCTCTCGGAGTGTTTGATGGGCGACATTAATCGGCCGTGTACAGTCCTGTATCAGACTGTGAAGAAGCAGAACATGTTCAGTACACAACGGGTCAAAGGGAATGATTCACTCCTGTCTGCTACTGGGAAGAGAGACTGACCTTAACATCAAGGCAGCGTTTGACCGAGTGTGGCATCAAGGGGCCCGAGTAAAACTCAGTGGGAATCAGGGGAAACCTCACCACTGGTTGGAGCACAAAGGAAGATGGTTGTGGTTGTTGGAGGTCAATCATCTCAGTCTCAGGACATCACTGCAGGAAAATAGAGACAAGATAAACGAAAACTTTCAGTCTGTCATAAAAAGTGAAATGGTCGAACAATGTTGTTATGGGAAAGCCCAGGCCTCCATCTGATTCCATTCAGACAGACAGACAGATATCAATATAAATGAAGACATATATTTGTCTGGGTTAGAGATGGAAGACTGAACATTCCCTTCGGTCTTGTTACTAGCTATCAGCAGCTGTGTACAATTTCTAATTGCTCTGGTTTGATGTGGGTAATATTTATCTTTGAAAGGATGGGGTGACTCTTATAACAATCTCCCAGAGATAAAGTAGGTTTGAGGGACTGGAGTAAAGGTCAGTAATAGTGCAATGCACTTCACACGACTGAGTAACAAACTCTGTTGTGTTAAAGTTTAATAAATCACACTTGTGTTGCACTGTGACAATTGTCGGCAGTTTTTTTTTTTAACAATAGGGATTGATTTTCTTGCAGGATTTTCGATTGTACTTTCCTTTATTGGCCGATATATAGAATATAAGAGCAGGGAGGTTATGCTCGAACCAGAGAAAACACTAGTTAGACCACAGCTAGAGTACTGCATAGAGTTCTGGTCAGCACATTACAGGCAGGATGTGATTACAGGAGAGAGAGAGTACAGAGGAGATTTACAGAGGATGTTGTCAGGAATGGAGAATTTTAGCTACCAGGAAAGATTAGACAGGCTGGAGTTGTTTTCTTTGGAACGGAGGAGGCTGATGGGAGATTTAATCGAGGTGTATAAAGTTATGAAGAGTCCAGATAGAGTGGATAGGAAGGACCAATAGAGAACAACCCACGGTGGCCAATCTAGCCAGATATCTGAAGGAACTGAAATAAAGACAGAGAGAGGGAGAGAAAGAGGGACAGAGAGAGAGATAGAGAGAGGGATGGGGGAGAGAGAGAGAGAGAGAGAGAGAGAGAGAGAGAGAAAGATACAGAGATGGGGTGAGGGAGAGAGAGAGAGACGGGGTGAGGCGGAGAGAGACGGATGGGCTGAGGGAGAAAGAGAGAGAGAGAGATCCAAGAGAGAGAGAGAGAGAGAGATGGGCTGAGGGAGAGAGAGAGAGAGAAAGATGGAGAGCTGGGCTGAGGGAGAAAGAGAGAGAAAGCTACAGAGATGGGGTGAGGGAGAGAGAGAGAGAGAGAGAGAGAGACGGGGTGAGGCGGAGAGAGGCAGATGGGCTGAGGGGGAGAGAGAGAGAAAGATAGAGAGATGTGGTGAGGGAGAGAGAGAGAGACGGGGTGAGGCGGAGAGAGACGGATGGGCTGAGGGAGAAAGAGAGAGACAAAGATACAAGAGAGAGAGACAGACAGATGGGGTGAGGGAGAGAGAGAGACAGATGGGCTGAGGGGGAGAGAGAGAGAGAGATGGGGTGAGAGAGAGAGAGACAGACAGATGGGCTGAGGGGGAGAGAGAGAGACATAGAGATGGGCTGAGGGAGAGAGAGCGAGAGAAAGATACAGAGATGGGGTGAGGGAGAGAGAGAGAGACGGATGGGCTGAGGGAGAAGGAGAGAGACAAAGATACAAGAGAGAGAGAGAGACAGATGGGGTGAGGGAGAGATAGAGAGATAGATGGGGCTGAGGGGGAGATAGAGAGACAGATGGGGCTGAGGGGGAGATAGAGAGACAGATGGGGCTGAGGGGGAGATAGAGAGACAGATGGGGCTGAGGGGGAGAGAGAGAGAGAGAGATGGGGTGAGGGAGAGATAGATAAAGATAGGGTGAGGAAGGGAGAGTGACGGGTAAGGAGGAGAGAGAGAGTCTGGCTGAGGGACAGAGAGAGAGAGAGAGAGACACCGTAAGGGAGAGAGTGAGGAATAAAATGTCTCAAAGGGGTAGGATGGGCAAGAGAAACTAAACGGCCTCCTCTTGTCTTCTGAAAGGATTTATTAATATTACATCCTGAAATAAACAAGGTCGTGATGATCATTTTTGGCAAATAAAATGGAATTAATTAGCAACAGGTTCTCCTTTAAAATTATTAATCTGAATTCACAATATTACTTGTGTGAATTTCGATAATTTGCTGTTTATTAACATAACTGAATAAATAAATATTGGAAGATTCAATGTCACATTGTTCCCATCCTTGTTCAAACTCCTACTGACTCACTCGAAGGTTGAAACCGAAGGAGCAGTTCTGAAGGTGCGAGGTCCCTTTAAGAGGTTGGGACTGTCCCTCTCCCTGCTCCCCCTTGGGGTCACAGTGCTGGGTCAGGGGTCACAGACACTGGGATTGACCCATGACTCCCTGACTCCAAAGACAAGAAAAGGAAAGCAAAAATTCTCATGGTCCCTGTGAAATCAGATTGACAATAAATTTAAACCCCGAGAGTGAAATATAAAAGGAGAACAGAGAGATTCTGATGTTTGTAAAAACATGATTTACACAGAGGGAAGTGTTTGTGTTTATCTGTCTAAGTTGGTCAATGTGAATATATGTGTCTCTGTGTGGCTTTCTCTCTCTCTCGGTCAGTGGGAATGGATGTGTCTGACTGTGGATTTCTATGTGTGTGTGTTTATCTGGACATGTTAGTCTGCCTGTGTTTATGTGACTGTCTTTGTGTCTGTGTGTGTCTTTGTGTCTCTGTGTTTGTGTTTCCAATTCTGGATGTGAGGGTGGGAGAGGACACAGAAGGACACTCTCTAATCTCTTATTAAAGATCTTTCATCTTAACAACTCCGATGAATGGACAGAAATATTCTCCACAAAATATCAAGCAGTTGTATCTTAATACTTGTCAGGACAGAAGTGCCTCTCTCAAACACGGCCTATGTTAGGTTTATATGGGCTGATGATATCAAGTTAGGTGGGACAGTAAGCTGTGAGGAGGGCACAAAGAGACTGCAAAGGGAGATTGACAGGTTAAGTGAGCGGGCAAGGAAGTGGCAGCTGGAATATCATGCGGAGAGATGTGAGGTTCTTCACTTTGGCAGGAAGAATAGAAACACAGAACATTTTTCAAATGGTGAGAAACGATGAAATGTTGGTATTCAGAGGGATTTGGGTGTCCTTGTACATAAATCACAGAAAGTTAACATGCAGGTACAGCAAATGGAGTGTTGGCCTTTATTGCAAGGGGGTTAGAGTACAATAGTGAGGAAGTCTTGCTGTAATGGTACAGGGTTTGGTGAGCCCACACCTGGAGAGAGACGGAGTGAAGGAGAAGGTGAGGAATAAGAAGTCCCAAAGGTGTTACACAGGGTGCATTATAAAACAAAATCTGATACCAAACCCACATGAGGAGAGATTAAGGCTGATGACCAAATGTTTGGTCAAAGAGGTTAGTTTTAAGCAACGTCTTTAAGCAGGAATGAGAGATCGAGAGAGACGGAGAGGTTTAGGGAAGGAATGCCCCAGTGTTAACAGGCAGTGACATTAATTCCTGATTGCCGGTAGAGATTTGTTAGGAAAGGGTATTAATGTTTACGGAGCCGAGACAGTTCGATGTGGAGAAGGAGCAAATCAGCCATGACCTGAATGAATGGGCAGGACAGTCTCGAGGGGACGAATGGCCTCCTCCTGTCATTGTAAGGGCTTTATTAATATCCCTGCCAATGCATTGATGGTTTTCTGTTTGACAAAAATGACCAGGTTGGGGTTCTCTCTAAACCCTCCCGCCAGCCTTGGAACGACTCACGGATTCATGTCTAAGGGAACTGGTCAATTGTTCTGATAGAATTTCCCACTTTGCTGATGGGTTAATAAAGCAGATGGGATCCTGAGCTTTATAAACAGGTCTAGAGTATAAAAGTCAGGAAGTGATGCTAAACCTTTATAAAATAATAGTTTGTCCTCGGCTGCAGTATTGTGTCCAATTCTGGTTAACAAAACTGAGGCTCATGGGATAGGAGGGCCTGTGTCAGCTTGGATCAAAAATTGGTGAAAGGACAGAAAGCAGCGAGTTGTGGTAAATGGTTGTTTTTCAGACTGGAAGATGGTAGACAGCAGTGTTCCCCAAAAGTCAGTGCTTTTTGTCAAATTTTAATATTTGCCGATGATAACAAACTTGGAGGAGATGCAAACAGTGAGGATGACTCCAATCGACTACAACAGGACATAGATAGTTGAGCAGAATGGGCAGACAAGTGTCAGAAGGAATTTAATGCAGGGAAATGTGAGGTGATGTATTTTGGCAGAAGGGATAGGGAGAGGCAATATAGACTTAATGGCCCAGTTCTAGAGAGTGTGCAGGGACAGAGGGACCTGGGGATACATGGACATACATCTTTGAAGGTGGCAGGACATATTGAGAAAGTAGTCAGCAAAGCATATGGGATCTTGGGCTTCATAAATAGAGATTTTGAATACAAAAGCATGAAAGTTATGCTGAATGTTTATAAGCCTCTGGTTAGGCCACGACCAGAATACTGCATCCAATTCTGGTGACCACACTTTAGGAAGGATGTGAGGGTCCATTGGAGGGAGCAGAGGGGATGGTGGTTCCAGAGATGGGGGATTTTAGCAAAGTGGACTGGAAACAGCTACTTGAAGGTCAATCAGTGTCAGAGCAGTGAGAGTTACTGAGGGTTGAGAACAAATATGTTCACACAAAGACAAACAGGGTGGGACTCCCAAATCTAGAGCCCCTTGGATGTCAAGGATCAAACCGGGTAGGATAAGGCACAAGAGGGAAGCTTATGTCAGATACCGAGAGCTCAATACCACAGAAAGTGTCGAAAGTTCAGGGGTGAAATTAAAAAGCAAATTAGGAGAGCAAAGAAATGGCCGGAAAATAATATTACCAAGTAAAAGCAAAGAAATCACAAAGATGTTTTATAAATACATTAAGAGCACGAGGATAACTAAGGATAGAGTATTAGGGACCAAAAAGGGAATGTGTGTGTGGAGGTGGGAGATGTGGGCATGGTTCATAATGAATACTTTGTGTCCGTCTTTATAAAAGAGGGGGAACAATGCAGATATTGTAGTTAAAGAGGAGGAGTGTGAAATATTGGATGGGATAAACAGAGTGAGAGGGAAATATTAAGGGGTTTGGCATCTTTGAAAGTGGATAAATGGTCAGGCCTGGATGCATTGGAATCAGTTCAGAGAAGGTTCACTCGGCTGATTCCTGGGATGAAGGGGTTGTCTTATGAGGAATGGTTGAACAGGTTGGGACTATACTCATTGGAGTTGAGAAGAATGAGAGGTGATCTTATTGAAACATACAAGATTCTGAGGGGACTTTACAGGGCGGATGTTGGGAGGATGTTCCCCTTGTGGAGGAGTCTTGAACTAGGGGGCACAGTTTAAAAATAAAGGTTCTGCCATTTAAGACTGAGCTAGCGGTTGGTTAGGCTTTGGAATTCTCTTCCCCAGAAAGCAGTGGAGGTTGGGTCAATGACTATATACAAGGGAGTCAAGGGTTACGGGGGGCAGGCAGGAAAGTGGAGTTAAAGTCACTATCAGATCAATCATGATCGTATTGACTGGCAGAACAGGCTCGATGGGCTGAATGGCCTACTCCTGCTCCTATTTCTTTGGATCTACTGTATAAATTGGAGGGTTTTCTCTCCACTTTTTAAACCATTTTTATAGCAGAGACAGGGCCATGTGTAATATAAACACAGACAGGGTCTAGTGCAGACCTAACTAGTGCATTGATAACTGAGACTAGTTTAAAAGGTATCAAGGATACAGAATTGTAAATATACATTCAGGGGAAATTTTTTTAGGCCAGTATCTAGCAAGGTCAACAGAGATGGGTCAGTTTTACACTTAGTTTTAGGGAATGAAGCTGAGCCGGTGGAAGGTGATTTAGAAAAAGTGGACTGGAAAAAGCTACTTGAAGGTAAATCAGTGTCAGAGCAGTGAGAGGGAATCATTTCATCTTGGAGGATTTATTATTCCAGAGTTTAGATTAGATTAGAGATACAGCACTGAAACAGGCCCTTCGGCCCACCGAGTCTGTGCCGACCATCAACCACCCATTTATACTAATCCTACACTAATCCCATATTCCTACCAAACATCCCCACCTGTCCCTATATTTCCCTACCACCTACCGATACCAGTGACAATTTATAATGGCCAATTTACCTATCAACCAGCAAGTCCTTTGGCTTGTGGGAGGAAACCGGAGCACCCGGAGAAAACCCACGCAGACACAGGGAGAACTTGCAAACTCCACACAGGCAGTACCCGGAATCGAACCCGGGTCCCTGGAGCTGTGAGGCTGCGGTGCTAACCACTGCGCCACTGTGCCGCCCCGTTATTTTTTATTTTCAGAGAAATTCAAATTCACAAGAGCCCAATGTGGGATTTGAACTCCTGCTTTTTCAGTCATTAGCTCAGGTTTTCAGATTACAAACTGTAAAAGACATTCACCTTCCTCCTGTTGTTGCCTGACTGTCTCAGCTTTTGTATATTGTCCCCAATCTTGTTCTTTCATGTGTCTAAAGACTTTGATGTTATTCAGACATTGGTAAACCACTTCATTCTCTCAGGACATCGGCTGAAAGACATTCAGGGACACAATCCACAATCTAATTCACACCCTATTCAAGCAACCAAAATCTTCAACTCCATTCAAACACCCCGATATCCTGTCCCTGCACAGATAACTGACAGTTCCACAATGCAGGAATGTCCGAATGAGAAACCACATTTACCTGACACAATCCAAGCTCCAAATTGAATCATTAAGATATCGAAAATACCACAGAAATGTGACTTGTTCCTGGTAACAGTGAGACTGAAACATTTCAGGCTACTATTCAACCAGGAAGGATTCTGAGAAAAGTCAGGATCAGGATTGAAAGAGAGAGAGTGAAATGGAGAGAGAGAGAAAGAGACTGTCAGCTCCTGTATGTGTTAGGGTTCTCTGTTCCTTCACCTATGTTAACATTGTACCATTTAATTTTGATTGCCTCTCCCAGTCTTCCTTCCAAAATCCATCACTTCACATTTCTCAGCATTGAAGTTAACCTGCCATGTGTCTGTCCAATTTACCAGACTGCCAACAGCCTCCTGAAGTCTGCTACTATTCTCTTCTCTCTCTGCTACATTTCCAAAGATTTGTGTCATCTACAAACTTTAAAGTTCTGCCCCGTAAACCCAAGTCAAGTCATTAATATACAGAGTAAAGCTCCCTCTACACTGATCCATCAAACACTCCCAGGGCAGGAAGATCATGGGGTGGATACAAGAGTGAATCTCGCTCCACACTGTCCGAAACAGACAGAGAGAGAGAGAGACAGAATGAGAGAAACAGAGAGACACAGACCGACAGGGTGACTGAGAGAGAAAGAAGGATATTTAACATCGGACATAGGAAGAGGAGGCAATTTAACCCCTCAACCCTGTTCCAGCATTCAATGAGACCAGGGCTGATCTGTGATCTAACGAACACCATATATCCCACCTTTGCCCCTTATCTCTTAATACCTTTGGCGAACAAGAATCTATCAATCACAGATTTAAAAATTAACCAATAAGCCAGCATGACATTTCCACAACCAATATCATGAGGATGTGATGGCTCCCACAGTGGAATAGCTTGCCTGCTATTTAAAATGGAGGCTATTCCTTCTGGATCATCAAAAGTGTCCACCTGGGCCCCAACTTCATCTACATTTCTCCCTCTCCCGATGCTTTTTTTTTCTCCATACCTATCTCTTATATGACACAGCAGTGAAGGATGACATCAAATTAATATATCTTACATTCTCCCTTTCAATCCACTCCAACAAACTCTCTCTCTCCAACCTTGCCCCTCTCAACAGCCCTCTCTCTGCCTTTATATATAACCCTCTCTCTCTCTGTCTCTCTCCGAGTGTCAGAGATAGCAGGAGGGAGAGACAGAGAGAGGAAGACAGAGAGAGAATGTTGAAGGAACTGTACTCTGTTCCTGAGCTGTGCTGAACCTGCTCTCGGAGTGTTTGATGGGCGACATTAATCGGCCGTGTACAGTCCTGTATCAGACTGTGAAGAAGCAGAACATGTTCAGTACACAACGGGTCAAAGGGAATGATTCACTCCTGTCTGCTACTGGGAAGAGAGACTGACCTTAACATCAAGGCAGCGTTTGACCGAGTGTGGCATCAAGGGGCCCGAGTAAAACTCAGTGGGAATCAGGGGAAACCTCACCACTGGTTGGAGCACAAAGGAAGATGGTTGTGGTTGTTGGAGGTCAATCATCTCAGTCTCAGGACATCACTGCAGGAAAATAGAGACAAGATAAACGAAAACTTTCAGTCTGTCATAAAAAGTGAAATGGTCGAACAATGTTGTTATGGGAAAGCCCAGGCCTCCATCTGATTCCATTCAGACAGACAGACAGATATCAATATAAATGAAGACATATATTTGTCTGGGTTAGAGATGGAAGACTGAACATTCCCTTCGGTCTTGTTACTAGCTATCAGCAGCTGTGTACAATTTCTAATTGCTCTGGTTTGATGTGGGTAATATTTATCTTTGAAAGGATGGGGTGACTCTTATAACAATCTCCCAGAGATAAAGTAGGTTTGAGGGACTGGAGTAAAGGTCAGTAATAGTGCAATGCACTTCACACGACTGAGTAACAAACTCTGTTGTGTTAAAGTTTAATAAATCACACTTGTGTTGCACTGTGACAATTGTCGGCAGTTTTTTTTTTAACAATAGGGATTGATTTTCTTGCAGGATTTTCGATTGTACTTTCCTTTATTGGCCGATAAATAGAAGTTAAGAGCAGGGAGGTTATGCTCGAACCAGAGAAAACACTAGTTAGACCACAGCTAGAGTACTGCATAGAGTTCTGGTCAGCACATTACAGGCAGGATGTGATTACAGGAGAGAGAGAGAGTACAGAGGAGATTTACAGAGGATGTTGTCAGGAATGGAGAATTTTAGCTACCAGGAGAGATCAGACAGGCTGGAGTTGTTTTCTTTGGAACGGAGGAGGCTGATGGGAGATTTAATCGAGGTGTATAAAGTTATGAAGAGTCCAGATAGAGTGGATAGGAAGGACCAATAGAGAACAACCCACGGTGGCCAATCTAGCCAGATATCTGAAGGAACTGAAATAAAGACAGAGAGAGAGAGAGAAAGAGGGACAGAGAGAGAGATAGAGAGGGGGGAGGGAGAGAGAGAGACTTAACGAAAGATTCAGAGGGCGAGAGAGAGATAGAGAGAGGGATGGGGGAGAGAGAGAGAGAGAGAGAGGGATAGAGAGAGAGAGACAGAGAGAGAGAGAGAGAAAGATACAGAGATGGGGTGAGGGAGAGAGAGACGGATGGGGTGAGGGGGAGAGAGACGGATGGGGTGAGGGGGAGAGAGACGGATGGGGTGAGGGGGAGAGAGACGGATGGGGTGAGGGGGAGAGAGACGGATGGGGTGAGGGGGAGAGAGACGGATGGGCTGAGGGAGAAAGAGAGAGAGAGAGAGAGATAGAGAGAGAGATGGGGTGAGGGAGAGAGAGACGGATGGGCTGAGGGAGAGAGAGACGGATGGGCTGAGGGAGAAAGAGAGAGAGAGAGAGAGAGAGAGAGATGGGCTGAGGGAGAGAGACGGATGGGGTGAGGGAGAGAGAGGGAGGGAGAGAGAGAGAGATAGAGAGAGAGATGGGGTGAGGGAGAGAGAGACGGATGGGCTGAGGGAGAGAGAGACGGATGGGGCGAGGGAGAAAGAGAGAGAGAGAGAGAGAGAGAGAGAGATAGGCTGAGGGAGAGAGAGACGGATGGGCTGAGGGGGAGAGAGAGAGAGAGAGATAGAGAGAGAGATGGGGTGAGGGAGAGAGAGACGGATGGGCTGAGGGAGAGAGAGACGGATGGGGTGAGGGAGAGAGATAGAGAGACAGAGAGAGAGATGGGGTGAGGGAGAGAGAGCGAGAGAAAGATACGGAGATGGGCTGAGGCAGAGAGAGAGAGAGAGATGGGCTGAGGGAGAGAGAGAGACGGATGGGCTGAGGGAGAGAGAGGGAGAGAGAGAGAGAGAGAGTGATAGAGAGATGGGGTGAGGGAGAGAGAGCGAGAGAAAGATACAGAGATGGGCTGAGGGAGAGATAGAGAGAGAGAGAGAGATGGGCTGAGGGAGTGAGAGGGAGAGAGAGAGAAAGAGAGATAGAGAGAGAGAGAGAGATGGGGTGAGGGGGAGAGAGACGGACATGCTGAGGGAGAGAGAGAGAGAGAGATGGGCTGAGGGAGAGAGAGAGAAAGAGAGATAGAGAGAGAGAGAGAGATGGGGTGAGGGGGAGAGAGAGTGAGAGAGAGATCGAGATGGCGTGAGGGGGAGAGAGAGAGAGAGAGAGAGAGAGATGGGCTGAGGGAGAGAGAGAGAGAGAGAGAGAGAGAAAGATACAGAGATGGGCTGAGGGAGAGATAGAGAGAGAGAGAGAGAGATGGGCTGAGGGAGTGAGAGGGAGAGAGAGAGAAAGAGTGATAGAGAGAGAGAGAGAGATGGGGTGAGGGGGAGAGAGACGGATAGGCTGAGGGAGAAAGAGAGAGAGAGAGAGAGATGGGCTGAGGGAGAGAGAGGGAGAGAGAGAGAAAGAGAGATAGAGAGAGAGAGAGAGATGGGGTGAGGGGTAGAGAAGGAGAGAGAGAGAGAGAGAGAGATAGAGAGAGAGATGGGGTGAGGGAGAGAGAGACGGATGGGCTGAGGGAGAGAGAGAGAGAGAGAGAGAGAGAGAGAGATGGGCTGAGGGCGAGAGAGACGGATGGGCTGAGGGAGAGAGAGAGAGAGAGAGAGAGATGGGGTGAGGGGGAGAGAAACGGATGGGCTGAGGGAGAGAGAGCGAGAGAGAGAGAAAGATACAGAGATGGGCTGAGGGAGAGATAGAGAGAGAGAGAGATGGGCTGAGGGAGAGAGAGGGAGAGAGAGAGAAAGAGAGAGAGAGAGAGAGAGATGGGGTGAGGGGGAGAGAGACGGATGGGCTGAGGGAGAAAGAGAGAGAGAGAGAGAGAGAGAGAGAGAGAGATGGGCTGAGGGAGAGAGAGGGAGAGAGAGAGAAAGAGAGATAGAGAGAGAGAGATGGGGTGAGGGGGAGAGTGGGAGAGAGAGAGAGAGAGAGATAGAGAGAGAGATGGGGTGAGGGAGAGAGAGACGGATGGGCTGAGGGAGAGAGAGAGAGAGAGAGAGAGATGGGCCGAGGGAGAGAGAGGGAGAGAGAGAGAAAGAGAGATAGAGAGAGAGAGAGAGATGGGGTGAGGGGGAGAGAGACGGATGGGCTGAGGGAGAAAGAGAGAGAGAGAGAGAGAGAGATGGGCTGAGGGAGAGAGAGGAAGAGAGAGAGAAAGAGAGATAGAGATAGAGAGAGAGATGGGCTGAGGGAGAGAGAGGGAGAGAGAGGGAGAGAGAGGGAGAGAGAGGGAGAGAGAGGGAGAGAGAGGGAGAGAGATGGGCTGAGGGAGAGAGAGAGAAAGAGAGATAGAGAGAGAGAGAGAGATGGGGTGAGGGGGAGAGAGACGGATGGGCTGAGGGGGAGAGAGCGAGAGACAGATAAAGATACAGAGATGGGCTGAGGGAGAGATAGAGAGAGAGAGAGATGGGGTGAGGGGGAGAGAGGAAGAGAGAGAGAAAGAGAGATAGAGATAGAGAGAGAGATGGGCTGAGGGAGAGAGAGGGAGAGAGAGATCGAGAGAGAGAGAGATGGGCTGAGGGAGAGAGAGGGAGAGAAAGAGAGATAGAGAGAGAGAGAGAGATGGGGTGAGGGGGAGTGAGACGGATAATCAAATGTGCACCTATGCAATATTTGCTTTGAAATTAAGTGCCATAGATTCATTTCAAGCAGGCGGTCTGTGACCCCCTCAGTTTGTAGCAGTTTTAGTAGTCCGGATGTTTTTGGGAACACAGAAAAGAATTGGAATTATTTTCCCTCTCTGCTTTCTGAAAGTGCCATTCTGTGCTGAGATACACTTGCCGTTGCCTCTTTTCAGTGACAAATGACCATTCGCAGCAGGCCGGTTGTCAGGGCTAAGTGCAGCACCGTGACGTTGGTCGTGCATTCACCCTGATCCTGTCAAAAAGAATAAAACAGGACGGTACCGAGATGAAAATTAGCCCCTTTGACCCTTGCTGTGATGAAGTTCCCCTAATCTCATATCCAAGCATCCATTCTTCAGGTGTAAGCCTCAACAGTGAATGACTATGAAAGTCTTTGCTGTCAGGTCCAACTCTATTTTCAACCTGACATCCATTTACCAGCATGAGTCATTAGACAGTGATCAAGAACGAGAACGTTGGTCCATTTTCCACTGCCAGTGACACGAAAGGTAAGACTTGCATTTATATAGCACCTTTCATGACCTCAGGACATCCTAAAGCACATTAGAGCCAATGAAGTACACTTGAAGTGTAGTCATTGTTGTAATGTAGGAAACGTGGCAACCAATTTGTGCACAGCAAGCTCTCACAAACAGCAATGAGGTAAATAACCAGATAATCTTTTTTTTAAAGTGTTGTTGGTCTAACAATATACATTGGCCAGGACTCCGGTGGAGATCTCCCCTGCTTTTCTTTGAAATAGCCGCAAGTGTCATTACAGCAGCCCAGCTGCTGCTGGCTGGGATTAGCCAACTGTTACAAACCCAAATTGGAAATCTAGCGCTGACACAGCCTGGTTCCAGCCTTGAAAATGCGCCACATGTCATTTGGAATCATGAAGGGAGCTGAGCATTGCCCAGTTTAATTTGGCGAGGGGCATGGGGGTTGAATGGGTTAAAGAGAAAACTGAGGCTGGATTTTGGTGAGCTTCAAAAATGGTGCTGCGCACATGCGACATTTAATGCGGGAGCTCATTTACTGCCCACCCCAATAACGTAGAGGGTGCCGGCGCCATTTGTAAAGGGCTTCAAGCCCTTACAAGTAATCTTAATTTTTAAAGTGAAATGCATGCTACTGTTAAATTAAAAAAATTTAATAAAATATCGAAGCCCCTCTGCCACTCCCCCAGTGACCAAACAATTTGCTTATTGCCCTCTCCCCCATAAAAAAAACTTTCATCTGATCTCAAACTTTCCCCCTGAACTTTATTAACTCTGACTTTCAACCCCTTCCCACCATCCCCTCAACCAACAGCAAGAGTTTTCCCTGCTCCCCCCCACCCCCGTCTTCACCCTGAAAACTTCACTCTCCCACCCCCATCCCAACCAAGGTTCCGCCGCGGATCTCCAAAAAGAGATCCGAAGGAGCAGGAGTTCCAGCAGCCGGCTGGAATATTGGAGTGGCTGGCCGTCGTGAAAGGAAGTCTTTATTCATCTAAATTAAATTAATTAACATATTTTAATTCGGTCCCTGTCGCCGAGTGGCAAGGGACCACCATGAGGCCCGTGGCGGGCCTCTCCCGGAGTTAGTTTCCAGGCCCCCCTGCCACGACCCCCGACGTCGGCGGGGCTGGTAAAATCCAGCCGCTGGTTAACAAAATTGGGAATATTGTGACAGAGATCTGCTGACTGTAATCAGAGAGACTAGGGACTAAAGAAAAATCATTTTTTGAAATACTGCTCATTACATTTCTTTATAGGTCCGTGATGACATTATGTTGTAGCCTGTAATGGATCTTCTGCAGTGGCTGGAACATTCTAGAAGGCACTTTATGAACATTTTATTTTTTTCAATACAATCTAACGAGGTCGACAGGGGGAAAATAACTGGGTCGAATGACCCCAGCGCTCACTGCAACACACAAGCCACAAGGGTAGTAAAAACCATTCTGCTAAAGCCATAACTCTGAATTCATTAATATCAGAGGATTATTAATTTTCTCTATTATTCAGATTTTCCAGACAATATTGGGAAAACTTTATGTATTGCAGTCTCAGCACTAACCTCAGCCAATTAAACTTTCTCTTTATGAATATCAGAATCTTGAAAAGAATTAGAACATTAGAACATTACAGCGCAGTACAGGCCCCTCGGCCCTCGATGTTGCGCCGACCATCTGACCTACACTATTCCATTTTCATCCATGTGTCTATCCAATGACCACTTAAATGCCCTTAAAGTTGGCGAGTCTACTACTGTTGCAGGCAGGGCGTTCCACGCCCCTACTACTCTCTGCGTAAAGAAACTACCTCTGACATCTGTCCTATATCTTTCACCCCTCAACTTAAAGCTATGTCCCCTCGTGTTTGCCATCATCATCCGAGGAAAAAGACTCTCACTATCCACCCTATCTAACCCTCTGATTATCTTGTATGTCTCTATTAAGTCACCTCTCCTCCTCCTTCTCTCTAACGAAAACAACCCCAAGTCCCTCAGCCTTTCCTCGCAAGACCTTCCTTCCATACCAGGCAACATCCTAGTAAATCTCCTCTGCACCCTTTCCAAAGCTTCCACATCCTTCCTATAATGCGGTGACCAGAACTGCACGCAATACTCAAGGTGCGGCCTCACCAGAGTTTTGTACAGCTGCATCATGACCTCGTGGCTCCGAAACTCGATCCCCCTACTAATAAAAGCTAACACACCATATGCCTTCTTAACAGCCCTATTAACCTGGGTAGCAACTTTCAGGGATTTATGTACCTGGACACCAAGATCTCTCTGCTCATCTACACTACCAAGAATCTTCCCATTAGCCCAGTACTCTGCATTACTGTTACTCCTTCCAAAGTGAATCACCTCACACTTCTCCGCATTAATCTCCATTTGCCATCTCACAGCCCAGCTCTGCAGCCTATCGATGTCCCTCTGTACCCTACAACACCCTTCGACACTATCCACAACTCCACCGACCTTCGTGTCATCCGCAAATTTACTAACCCACCCTTCTACACCCTCTTCCAGGTCATTTATAAAAATGACAAACAGCAGTGGCCCCAAAACAGAACCTTGCGGTACACCACTAGTAACTAAACTCCAGGATGAACATTTGCCATCAACCACCACCCTCTGTCTTCTTTCAGCTAGCCAATTTCTGATCCAAAGCTCTAAATCACCTTCAACCCCATACTTCCGTATTTTCTGCAATAGCCTACCGTGGGGAACCTTATCAAACGCCTTACTGAAATCCATATACACAACATCCACGGCTTTACCCTCATCCACCTGTTTGGTCACCTTCTCGAAAAACTCAATGAGGTTTGTGAGGCACGACCTACCTTTCACAAAACCGTGCTGACTATCGCAAATGAACTTATTCTTTTCAAGATGATTATAAATCCTATCTCTTATAACCCTTTCCAACATTTTACCCACAACCGAAGTAAGGCTCACAGGTCTATAATTACCAGGGCTGTCTCTACTCCCCTTCTTGAACAAGGGGACAACATTTGCTATCCTCCAGTCCTCCGGCACTACTCCTGTCGACAATGACGACATAAAGATCAACAACAACGGCTCTGCAATCTCCTCCCTGGCTTCCCAGAGAATCCTCGGATAAATCCCATCTGGCCCAGGGGACTTATCTATTTTCACTCTTTCCAAAATTGATAACACCTCCTCCTTGTGAATCTCAATCCCATCTAGCCTAGTAGGCTGTATCTCAGTAATCTCCTCGGCAACATTTTCTTTCTCTACTGTAAATACTGACGAAAAATATTCATTTAACGCTTCCCCTATCTCCTCTGATTCCGCACACAACTTCCCACTACTATCCTTGATTGGCCCTGTTCTAACTCTTATCATTCTTTTATTCCTGATATACCTATAGAAAGCCTTAGGGTTTTCTTTGATCCTATCCGCCAATGACTTCTCGTGTCCTCTCCTTGCTCTTCTTAGCCCTCCCTTTAGATCCTTCCTGGCTAGCTTGTAACTCTCAAGCGCCCTAACTGAGCCTTCACGTCTCATCCTAACATAAGCCGCCCTCTTCCTCTTGACAAGCGCTTCAACTTCTTGAGTAAACCACGGCTCCCTCGCTCGACAACTTCCTCCCTGCCTGACAGGTACATACTTATCAAGGACTCGCATTAGCTGCTCCTTGAATAAGCTCCACATTTCGTTTGTGCCCATCCCCTGCAGTTTCCTTCCCCATCCTACACATCCTAAATCTTGCCTAATCGCGTCATAATTTCCTTTCCCCCAGCTATAATTCTTGCCCTGCGGTATATACCTGTCCCTGCCCATCGCTAAGGTAAACCTAACCGAATTGTGATCACTATCGCCAAAGTGCTCACCTACATCTAAATCGAACACCTGGCCGGGTTCATTACCCAGTACCAAATCCAATGTGGCATCGCCCCTGGTTGGCCTGTCCACATACTGTGTCAGAAAACCCTCCTGCACACACTGGACAAAAACAGACCCATCTAAAGTACTCGAACTATAGTATTTCCAGTCAATATTTGGAAAGTTAAAGTCCCCCATAACCACTACCCTGTTACTCTCGCTCCTGTCGAGAATCATCTTCGCTATCCTTTCCTCTACATCTCTGGAACTATTCGGAGGTCTATAGAAAACTCCCAACAGGGTGACCTCTCCTCTCCTGTTTCTAACTTCGGCCCATACTACCTCAGTAGACGAGTCCTCAAACGTCCTTTCTGCCGCTGTAATACTTTCCTTGATTAACAATGCCACACCCCCCCCCCCCTCTTTTACCCTCTTCTCTGTTCTTACTGAAACATCTAAATCCCGGAACCTGCAACATCCATTCCTGCCCCTGCTCTACCCATGTCTCTGAAATGGCCACAACATCAGGATCCCAGGTACCAACCCATGCTGCAAGCTCACCCACCTTATTCCGGATGCTCCTGGCGTTGAAATAGACACACTTTAAACCAAGTTCTTGCTTGCCAGTGCCCTCTTGCGTCCCTGTAACCTTATCCCCTACCTCACTACTCTCAACAGCCTGTACACTGGAACTACAATTTAGGTTCCCATTCCCCTGCTAATTTAGTTTAAACCCCCCCCGAAGAGCACTAACAAATATTGCTCCCTTGGCTGCAAGTAAGACCCAACTGATGCATTTTGGCTGATTTTATTGCTGCAGGGAAACGGGGCTAAAACAAAGAGGTTATATTATTGATAAGGTGCAGCTGTTTCCTCATCTGTGCAGGAGCTGTCACATCAAAATGTGCGGACTTGGAAGGAAGTGGGGGGGGGGGAATATTTGGTGGGGACTGGGGGTGGGGGGGCGGTCCCTAAGCTTCGGTCCTTGCTATCCCATGTCCACATCCTCCGGTTTTAGCTGAATGAGATCCTTGTCTATTCTCAGAGAGATGGCGCACTCCATGCCAGGCAAAAAGCAATTTTTCAGTGGTTTGGTTTGGGGAACGCATATACCCACCCATGGGTTTCGATGCATTTCAGATACTTGAACAGCCAGGGCAAGTAAAAGGCAGCAACGGTAAATTGCCTAGTGACAAAAGATGTGGAGGATAGCATTTCACCTTGAGTCCTATCAATACAGATGGTTCTGTGCCAGCAATGCCTATGAATACATTAAGAGGGTGCCCCTCCAAGAGTGCAGAAGATAAAAATGTAATCCTTGATGAAGATAGGACAATGAGCAAAAATAAATAACAGCATTCAATCAGATTAGGGGGAAGGGTCATGACCCCTGCACCATGCCCCATTATAGTACCCTCTGCACCAGCTAATGGGCAACGTGTAATGAAAATAGAACATGCTGAACACTCTCAGCAGTTCAAGCAACATCTGTGGAGAGAGAAACAGAGTTAACGGGTGGATTTGAAAGCCCCTCCCTCTGGCAGGGGAGCAATGAAGATTGCCATGGAGGAGATCCGCCACCGACCCCGACGGCAGCAGGCCCCGTACTGACATCGGTGGCAGTGGCGAGGCCTCGTGGCGACCGCCCCACTGCTCGGCGACGAGACCCGCATTAAAATATATAAATGCCTACTTACCATGCAGGTCGCAGTGATTCAGCCATCACGTTGCAATCTTTATTCTGGCGGCCGGCAATACCACGCCTTTGAATCCCCATTCGGGGAAATGAGGCGCAACGCCTGTGGGGAGTGGGGAGTGGGGAGGGGGGGGAGGGGTGGAGGAGATTTTCTCTGTGTGGGAGGCGGGGAGCGAGTTTGCAACGCTTCGGATTTGTCGGGGGAGGGTGTAGGGAAGGGGTAAAAGACAAAGGTTCTGAACTTTAGGGGTCATGCAAATGTCAAATTTTCAAGGTTAGGTATTCCGAGGGGGAAAAGGGCAGAATGTTCTGATATACCATTGGGGGTGGGAGAGTGCATGGAAAGGTTATTTTATTCATTTTGACGAAACTTTACAGTAACTGGCCCTTTAAATTTCAAATGCTCATTGAGGGCCGCAAGCCCTTTAAAAATGGCGCCAGCGCATTGGCGCCAGATGCCATTGGCCGTGGGGGCTCGCCCGCCCCCTCCACGTGATCGGGGGTGGGGGGTGGGGCAGCCACCCTGGACATGGTAATGAGCTGCCGCATTTGGAATCGCGGCCAGTCCGCGTAGTGGTCACCGTGCGGGTCGCATTGTTTTACGCATGCCGCCTATTCCGGCAGCGGAGGCTTAAAATGCGACCCAACGTTTCAGATCGATGACATTTCATTGGATATGGAAGAAGTTAGAGATGGAACAGTTCCTTAAGCAAGTACAGAAGCAGTTAAAGGGAGGCGGGAGAGGGGGATGGTGGTGGGGGGAGAACAAAAAGGAAAGTACTGTGATAGGGTGGAAGACAGGAGAGATTAAATGAGAAAAGGGATGATGGTGCAAGGCAATAGAGGATGGTAATGGGACAAGAAAGGAAACAAAATATGTGTCTAGAGTGGTGTTTCCCAAACCTCTTCGTCCACGGACCACTTAGCTGAGGCACAAGACCCTGCGGATCAACTACCGGTCCTACCCCACCCATTTTTATTTGCCACTGTAAAAAAACTCATCAGAATTAATGGGGTGCTGCTTTTGATGAGACATCAATGAGGTGATGTCTGGTTCCAAGCTGGAGAGCTTCCGTCTCACGTCGGGCTCCACATTCAACCAGTTCTTCTTCTTTGTTTTCAGCCCCACAAGTGTTGGAAATCTGATCTCGCAGTTGTATGTTGTAACAGACACATAAATCTTGCTTATAAAACTACATTGTTGTTGTTTGCACTTAAGACGACTCATGCCATGCGTGCAGGATGAGGTCTGGCTATGTGGACGTCATGCGAGTAGTGGGGATGAGGGTTCTGGTCTGTGCTCTCGTATGTCCTCGGCTGTGGCGTTGCACAATAGTGACTTGCATTTTGAACAAGCCCGTGGAACACCTGGAGGACCCTCGTGGAGACCACCCTTTGAGAACCGTTGATCTACAGAAAATGTAAACGGCAAGGGCAGAACTATTACCAGCACCTGCTCTCCGACAAAATGGAAGCATTGGTTGTGATCTGAAATTTTTGAACTCAGTGTTGAGTCTGGAAAGTTGTTAATGGGCAATGTGTTCTGTTTATCTATTGCTAACTTTCCATGTCCAATTTCCATAGATTATAAGATCACTTCACGCACAGTTAAAAATTATAAAATGTCATGTTTTTTTCATAACTCTTGATAGAGGGGCAGAGGAAGATTTACAAGATCATGAGATAGGTTTTGAAGCAGAGGGCCTTTGACCCATTGCATTTCATCCTTCCAGAACCTTCCTATTTTATCTGTGATGTTCGACACTCGTTTAAACACTTTCTTCAGCTTAATGATACCTTCCAATAATTTTAGGGGGCTTATTTCTGCCATGTCGGGTCACCATCTTAAAATCAGATGTACATCACTTTGCCACTCCAGATGTATAGAGCACAACACCAATACCAATTTATACAGCACTCCTGATCTACACAGCACACCATCATTCCTGATCTATCCAGTGCACCTTCACTCCTGATATATATAGCACACTTTCACACCTGAAGTATACACTGCAGCTCCATTCCAAATTGGGCTGTACAATCCATCCATTCAGAATATTTGGTCTTCTAAGTATGGTATTTTGGTGAGGAATATTGGAATTGGCAAGCCTCTTCTTCTTCTTCTTTGGCCTCCTTATCTCGAGAGACAATGGGTAAGCGCCTGGAGGTGGTCAGTGGTTTGTGAAGCAGTGCCTGGAGTGGCTATAAAGGCCAATTCTAGAGTGACAGACTCTTCCACAGGTGCTGCAGATAAAATTGGTTGCCGGGCTGTTACACAGTTGGCTCTCTCCTTGCGCTTCTGTCTTTTTTCCTGCCAACTACTAAGTCTCTTCGACTCGCCACACTTTAGCCCCGCCTTTATGGCTGCCCGCCAGCTCTGGTGATCACTGGCAACTGACTCCCACGACTTGTGATCAATGTCACAGGACTTCATGTCGCGTTTGCAGTCGTCTTTAAAGTGGAGACATGGACGGCCGGTGGTTCTGATAGCAGTGGCGAGCTCGCTGTACAATGTGTCCTTGGGGATCCTGCCATCTTCCATGCGGCTCACATGGCCAAGCCATCTCAAGCGCCACGGGCTCAGTAGGGTGTATATGCTGGGGATGTTGGCCGCCTCGAGAACTTCTGTGTTGGAGATACGGTACTGCCACCTGATGCCAAGGATTCTCCGGAGGCAGCGAAGATGGAATGAATTGAGATGTCGCTCTTGGCTGACATACGTTGTCCAGGCCTCGCTGCCATAGAGCAAGGTACTGAGGACACAGGCTTGATACACTCGGACTTTTGTGTTCCGTGTCAGTGCGCCATTTTCCCACACTCTCTTGGCCAGTATGGACATAGCAGTGGAAGCCTTTCCCATGCGCTTGTTGATTTCTGCATCGAGAGACAGGTTACTGGTGATAGTTGAGCTTAGGTAGGTCTTATTTCTGCCATGTCGGGTCACCATCTTAAAATCAGATGTACATCGCTTTGCCGCTCCAGATGTATAGAGCACAACACCAATACCAATTTATACAGCACTCCTGATCTACACAGCACATCATCATTCCTGATCTATCCAGTGCACCTTCACTCCTGATATATATAGCACACTTTCACACCTGAAGTATACACTGCAGCTCCATTCCAAATTGGGCTGTACAATCCATCCATTCAGAATATTTGGTCTTCTAAGTATGGTATTTTGGTGAGGAATATTGGAATTAGCAAGACTATGAAGTCAGTAACTTACTTAACTGGATGAGTTTGTAAGATTTATATACCATGATGTACAAAAGGATATATGTACATTTTAAGACTCTTTATTGGCTTTTCCCTTGTGCACCAAAACAAGTTGGCTACACTACCATTTTGTCAGAATACTAAAATCTTGAAAAATACATTTTTATAAAGCAATCGGGCCATTATAAATAAGGAGACAGAGCTACAGATGTTACCTAAAGTAAGAATCTCTTACAGTCCTATCACATTGCACACGAGATAATCCCCTGTCGCCACATACACTCCACAGATCTTGTTCACAGTTTTGACTGTAAAACTGTATTAAGTTTGAACATGAACTGTTTTATATATTACACAGTCTGCCTTGGATGGTAACATAATCACTTAACATCCACCATTACCAATAAAGGGAACAGTGAAATATCTGTTGAAAGAGAGTTTCTTGGTGAATTATAGATGATGAATGACATTTCTGTCTCAGCCCTGTCTTCAGTGATGTGTAGAATTCCTTCCAGGGCGTTCCAAATCATTGCCTCAACTAGTCCTTACCTTCTGACTAGGTTTCAATAAATGTCACATTTAGATCACCATTTGAAGGTCTCTCACCATGCTTCAATATGCTTGAGTGACAAGGTGTTGAAACCTAATGGGTACCTTTGACGTGCAAATTCACTGTATATGTGTTGCAGGTTCTTGTCCTGGGTTAGACGATGAGCACGCTTGAAGTTCTGTTTGGATTGATGGTTTTGGTTCGTAATTCTGCATTTGATACTGAGATAGACATTAATTGCTCTTTAGTATAGAATCTCTTCAGATTAAGCTCAACTTTTGTCATCACACTCGCCATTGAAAAAGCTGCGAGTCTTTCAGAATTTAGATCCATAGCTGCCTATTTTTTCTGATTTGATATTATACTCTATATAATTTGTGTCCTGTTACAATTTTTTATATGAGTATTTTGGGCTTTGAGCAATAGTGCAAAATGGACAATATGGTCTCAACCGCTTGTTACACATCTTTCCTGATTTCCATTTCCAATGTGGAAATAAAAATCAGGAAAAGAATGAAAGACTTGCATTTATATAGCACCTTTCATGACCACAGGATGTTCCAAAGTGCTTTACAGCCAATTAAGTACTTTTTGAAGTGTTGTACTGTAGGAAATATGGCAACCACTTTGCACACAACAGGCTCCCACAAACAACAAAGTGATAATGACCAGATTTTTTTGGTCATGTTGATTTATGGATAAATATAGGCCAGGACAGTGGGGATAACTTCTCTGTTCCTCCTCAAAATACTCCCAGGGGATCTTTTACATCCATCTGAGAGGGCAGACAATGCCTCAGTTGAACATTTCATTTAAAAGATAGCACCTTGAATAGTGCAGCACTCTCTCAGTACTGCAATGGAAAATTTTTATTAACCAAGTGTCTCAAGGGATATGGAGCAAAGGAAGGTATATGGAGTTAGTTCAAAGATCAGCCATGACCTCATTGAATGGCAGAACAGATTCGAGGGACTAAATGACCGACTCCTTCCGATGTTCCTACGAATTCTTTTTCTTTTCTGGTCCTGTAAGTGCAGAACATGTCTTTTTATTCTGAAACATTGTGAAAGAGTAGAAACTCAATTTGTACAGCATCTATAATATCCATCTTTTGAAAGAATAATTAAGACTTACTCTGATAGGATTCTAAAATCCCAGGTCAGTAGAAAGCAGGATTTTAAATTTGTCATTTTTGATTCCTGACCCCATCTGTCACTTCCGAGAAGCCTCTCGCAGATGTGTCAGTAGAGTATCCCCATGGATCTGATGGATCAGTGCTCTGAGATAATATTATTGAGTCTCTAGCCACTCTTTGAGGACGTCTTTCCTATTTCTATGCTGGTACAAGCAATTTCGAAACGGCAATGAGGGACGAAAAAACTCATCTGTCTTCATAATCCAACAAGTGCATAACTGGGCAAAAGGCCCAGGAACAACACCAGAAGGAACGACATCACCTGCTAACACATGAAGGGTACACAGAATATTTTGCCAGAATGGGGAAGTCTTAGGATACTGAGACAAAATTTGATGCAATATTTTCTGAGTGCAGAGTTATAAATAATAAGAGGTTTGTTTTGATAATTCACATAGGAACACCCATTCCTAATGCACTATACCATACATCATCGGGCTCTGTCAAAATTGCTTCTAAGCCAGCTATTAGGAGGTGCATAAAGGAGCCTTTGATTGACTTCAGTTGTCTAACTTTTCCTCCCTTCCTTTATATTGATAAATGTCTCATCTCCACTTGAAGTCTTGGAGCAATCATACTTGGAGCAAAACTTTTATCAAAATGCTATATTGTGAGAACAAAAAGGATTTCCACTAATGTCTACTACAAGAATATCGCCCCCCCCCCGCGCCCCCACCAACTCCATCCTCCGATTCCCACAGCTACCTCAATCATAGTTCCTCACCTCAGCTTCCTGTGAGGGCTTTATTCCATTCTCTCAGTTTCTCTACCTCTGGTAAAACCTGGCTACCCGACCAAACCCAACTACATGTGTTGGATTCGGGTCGGGTCTGTATTCTATGTCCAGCATTCAGGCTCGGGTCCAGTTGGACTGGACTGTACTGTTTTGTTTCATATTGTTTTCATTTTAATCTACAATTTTTTGCTGTTTCAATAATACGTTTTTTATTTTCAGGTCGGGTCAGGCATCTAAAAAAATTAAAGGACTCGGGCTTGGGTGGGCTTCAGATTGGCTGTTGTCGGGTTGGGCCCAGGTCAGGTTTTAATTTTACACCCCAGCCAGGCTTTAATCTCTAGTCTAAGCTGAAAAGTTACAACTTTTCTTCTCAAGATAATCTTAATCATATTCCTGGTCCATTTCTAAGTTACTTTTAATTCTACACTGGGTCAAAGCCAGATCAATGCTGGTTATATTTGCAAAAACCTGTTCTTTTGAGTTACTTCTCTAAGTCTGTGGTTTTGGGTTGTAAATCCCTGTATTACAACAGTTCTTATCTGCACTATAGACACTAATCCACTCATAATCTAATATACACTGAAGACTAGCAAAAAAAAAACAAGCTGTTTCAAAGGTTCTGTCTCTATTTTCTGAGGGCTTTTATGGAACTGATTTCTGTTATAGAGTAAAGCACATCTATTTCATTTAATTATATCAAGTAATGTTTTAGTTCAAAATTTTTTACATTTTTTTTCTCCAGCAATTGATTTTAAGGCTTCATTCCCATTAGTGGCTTGAGATTCCTGACTGGTTTGCTTATCAAGCTGACCTGAAGGTCAGTGGCTACTTTGTTTTTTCACCGGGTGCTCCGGTTTCCTCCCACAGCCAAAAGACTTGCAGGTTGATAGGTAAATTGGCCATTATAAATTGCCCCTAGTATAGGTAGGTGGTAGGGGAACATAAGGACAGGTGAGGATGTGGTAGGAATATGGAATTAGTGTAGGATTAGTATAAATGGGTGGTTAATGGTCGGCACAGACTCGGTGGGCCGAAGGGCCTGTTTCAGTGCTGTATCTCTAAATCTAAAAAAATCTAAAAATATGAAGAAATTTTGAAAAATGGGGACTTTTTTCATTAGAACAATGCAATTTATGGGACAACCTATGAAAGGTTGGGAATGGATAAATAGAGGCGGAATGTATCCAGTGATCAAAGCATTTTAGAACAAGGCAGCATGGATACCAGATTAAATGCAGGAGAGCTAGAACTGAGAGCAAGAGATAATTTCCAATGTAGAGAGTTGTGAGGCTCTGGGATTCATATACAGGTTTAGTGATTGAGGCAGAAAAAAGCATGAAGGGATATGGATAAAAATGATTAGAACTATTTAGTTGCATGGGTTGGTTGTGCTGAGTAACCTGTTTTCATATTGTAACATCTATGTGTTTCTGCATGTCCCACTGTTCTCCATTGGGCAGAAAGCCTATCACTGGAGCAACCCAAATTTGAAGGTCAGTTGTTGAATTTCCAAATCTTAGCCCAGCAAGCTGATTTTAGATTTGCTGCTCACGCAGATTTTTTTATTTTGTTAGAATTTATTGTCTCGCAAGCAGTTTAAGTCACTCAGAGATCTTTTTAACTGTTCAATGGATTTTGTTTTGTGTGCCAAGTAGCAGGAAACATTTGAGTCAATATCCAAGGACTTCAGCAGACAACGTAAAATCATTTAAATGACTCTGATAATTCAAGCCAACTTTTTAAAGACTTTACAGCAGCTCAACATACAAGGATCACTAGTCTGTGGCAAAGGAACCAGACTTACAATTTGCAAGGGATGGGGTCTGAACTGGAAGCCTCTTAGCTTCCAGAAGCAATCTTCTGGGTCTGCCAGAGGGGACTAAAGAAGGAGCTGCCAAGTTCATTCAAGTTGCAACAACTGCAGACATTGTAGTACCAATAAATGCAAAAGGGTTAAGATCGAGAACCAGTTGACAAACCCACCCAAAAGGAATGGATGATCACATTGACATCTCAAACAAAAGTGTACATTTTTGGTGCACACTGAAATCAACATGGATATTATAATATTAGGGATATAGTCTTAATAACCATTTTAATATATTTTTAAATGTAATTTTTTCTTGGTCTCCTACTTCCATGAACTACTTGACCCTCTGCATTGACCTCCTAACAACCATCTTAGGCCACAGCAGAGGTCGGTGACTCAGTATTGGATTTTGAATATGAATCACATTCATGTGGTACACTTTGTTTGAGTGCCAACATGTGCCATAGTGCCTTTCACCAACTCAGGACATCCCAAAGTGCTTTACGGTCAATGAATTACTTCTGATGTGCAGTCACTGTTATGTAGAAAGCGTGGCAGCAAATTTGCACGCAGCAAAATTGTACAATTGCTTTGTCTGGTAAACTGTCAATGAAATTGTTAAGTAAAGATTATTTGAAATAATATCCTCTTTGCTATGGCTGGTCACTAGCCATTGGATGAATCTGAAAATCTAAAATAATATTGACACAGATTGTGCTGGAGTGGGGCATTTTGTAATGTGCCCTGTTAATTAAAATGTCTTCCCTCAGCCTTCAGCTTACATACAAACATACGAATTAGGAGCAGGAGTAGGCCACTCGGCCCTTCGAGCCTGCTCCGCCATTCAATAAATTCATGGCTGAACTGATTACTCCACATTTCCCCCGATAACCTTCCACCCCTTTGCTTATCAAGAGTCTATCTACCTCTGCCTTAAAAATATTCAAAGACTCTGCTTCCACTGCCTTTTGAGGAAGAGAATTCCAAAGACTCACAACCCTCTGAGAGAAATAAATTCTTCTCATTTCTGTCTTAAATGGGCGACCCCTTATTTTTAAACAGTGACCCCTAGTTCTAGATTCTCCCACAAGGGGAAACATCCTTTCCACATCCACCCTGTCAAGATCCCTCAGGATCTTATATGTTTCAATCAAGTCACCTTTTACTCTTCTAAATTCCAGCAGATACAAACCTAGCCTGTCCAATCTTTCCTCATAAGACAGCCCACCCATTCCTGATATTAGTCTAGTAAACCTTCTCTGTACTGCCTCGAATGCATTTACATCCTTCCTTAAATAAGGAGACCAGTACTGTACACAGTACTCCAGATGTGGTCTCACAATGCCATGTATAGCTGAAGTATAACCTCCCTACTTTTGTATTCAATTCCCTTCATGATAAACAATAACATTCTATTAGCTTTCCTAATTACGTGCTGTACCTGGATACTAACCTTTTGCGATTCATACACTAGGGCACCCAGATCCCTCTAGATCTCAGAGCTCTGCAATCTCTCACCATTTAGATAATATGCTTCTTTTTTATTCTTCCTGCCAAAGTGGATAATTTCACACTTTCCCATATTATACTCCATTTGCCAGGTCTTTGCCCACTCACTTAACCTATCTATATTCCTTTCTAGCCTCCTTATGTCCTCTTCACAAGTTACTTTCCTACCTATCTTTGTGTCATCAGCAAATTTAGCTACCAAACCTTCAGTCCCTTCATCTAAGTCATTTATATAAATTGTAAAAAGTTGAAACCCCAGCACAGATCCCTGTGGCACACCACTTGTTACATCTTGCCAACCAGAAAATGACCCATTTATTTGCCTACTGTCTCTTTCCTGTTAGCCAGCCAATCTTCTATCCATGCCAATATGTTACCCCCTACACCATGAGCTTTTATTTTCTGCAATAACCTTTGATGTGGCACGTTATCAAGTGCCTTCTGGAAATCTAAGTACAATACATCCACCGGTTCCCCTTTATCCACAGCACATGTAACTCCCTCAAAAAACTCCAATACATTGGTTAAACATGATTTCCCTTTCACAAAACCATGTTGACTCTGCCTTATTACGTTGAATTTTTCGAAATGCCCTTCTATAATGTCTTTAATAATAGCGTCTAACATTTTCCCTAAGACAGATGTTAAGCTAACTGGCCTGTAGTTTCTTGCTTTCTGTCTCCCTCACTTTTTGAATATAGGAGTTACATTTGCTATTTTCCAATCTAAAGGAACCTTCCCCGAATCTAGGGAGTTTTGGAAAATTAAAAGTAACGCATCAACTATCTTATTAGCCACTTCTTTTAACACCCTAGGATGATGTCCATCAGGATCCGGGGACTTGTCAGCCCACAGCTCCAACAATTTTATTCAATACCACTTCCCTGGTGATTGTAATTTTATTGTGTTCCTCCCTCCCTCCCACTTCCTGACTTACAGCTAATACTGTATACTTGTATGTTACTTGTATGCTCAATAGTGAAGACCGATGTAAAATATCTGTTCAATTCATCTGCATCTCCTTATTATCCATTATTAATTCCCAGACTCACTTTACATAGGATCAATGCTCACTTTGTTAACTCTTTTCTTTTTTAAATATCTGTAGAAACTCTTACTATCTATCGTTATATTTCTAGCTAGCTTCCTCTTGTACTCTAATTTTACCTTTCTTATCAATCTTTTAGTCATTCTTTGCTGTTTTTTTATATTCTGTCCAATCTTCTGACCTGCCTCCCATCTTTGCATAATTATAGGCTTTTTCTTTAAGTTTGATACTATCTTTAACGGTTTTAGTTAACCAGGGATGGCGGATCCCACCCTTGGAATTTTTCTTTCTTGTTGAAATGTAACTATTCCGTGTACTCTGAAATATTCCCTTAAATGTCTGCTACTGCATCTCTATTGACCCATTCCTTAACCTGATTTGCCAGTTCACTTTAGCTAGCTCTGCTTTCATGCCCTCATAATTGGCCTTATTTAAGTTTAAAATACTAGTCTTGGATTCACTCTTCTCTACCTCAAACTGAATGTAAAATTCAGTCATATTATGATCGCTGCTACCTCGGGGCGCCTTAACAATGAGGTCATTAATTAATCCTATCTCGTTTCACAATACCAGGTCTAGTATAGCCTGCTCTCTGGTTGGATCCAGAATGTATTGTTCCAAGAAATTATCCCGAAAACATTCTATGTACTCTTCATCTCGGCTACCTCTGCCCATCTGATTTTTCCAGTCTATATGGAGGTTAAAATCCCTCGTAATTAACGCTGTACATTTCTGACAAGCTGCCATTATTTCTTCCTTTATACCCCATCCTACAGTGTGGTTAATGTCAAGTGGCCTGTACACCACTCCCCCAAATGACTTCTTGTCTTTATGATTGCTCATCTCTAGCAAACTGCTTCTACATCCTGGTGTCCTGACTTAGGTCATCCCTCTCTATTGCGCTAATACCATCATTAATTAATGGAGTTACCCCTTCACCTTTTCCTAACGTCCTGTCCTTCCTAAATGCCATGCACCCTTCAATATTCAGGTACCAATCGATGTCGTCCTGCAGCCATGTCTCTGTAATGACTATCAGATCGTACTTATTTATTTCTATTTCTGCTCTCAGTTCATCTGTTTTGTTTTGAATGCTACGTGCATTCAAATACAGAGCCTTTAGTTTTGTCCTTTTATTATTATTGTAACCTCTAGCCTTATCTGTTGATTTATTCTTAGACTTGTATGCTCTGTCCCTTCCTGTAACAGTATGTTTATCATTTCCCTTTTAATACCTTTCTCTCTTGCCTTGTCTCTACTCCTTGATTTACCATATCTTCCCAAATATGATCCCTTTCCCCCCACTATTCAGTTTAAAACCCTCTCTACTTCCCTAGTTATGTGGCTCGCTAGAACTCCAGCCCCAGCACTGTTCAGGTGTAGTCCATCCCAACGGTACAGCCACCACTTTCCCAGTATTGGTGCCAGTGCCCCAAGAACCGGAACCCACTTCTACCACAACAGTTGTTTTGCATGGAAGGTTGCTTGAAGTACGAGCTATAACGGGGCAATGGGGCATCTGGGACTTGGTTGAATGACAGGACCAACAATCAATCTCATTAACCAATGAGACTGAGGGACTGAGAAACAAACAGGAATAACGGAGAAAAAAATAGGATGAATTAGAGTCAAATCAAGTAC
Source organism: Heterodontus francisci (assembly GCF_036365525.1). NCBI lineage: Eukaryota > Metazoa > Chordata > Chondrichthyes > Heterodontiformes > Heterodontidae > Heterodontus > Heterodontus francisci. Next base: position 2,806,320 of record NC_090384.1, read on the forward strand.
AGAAAGAGAAATAGAGCGAGACAAAGAAAGTTTGCATTAAGAGAGAGAAAAAAAGAGACAAAAATTAAAAGCAAGGAAAAAATGTCAATTTTAATTTTGCATTTTAAAAATCTCTAAGAATAATTTACTACCTGCAGGAATGAGATTCCACAATTTCAATTGTTTCCTTTCTGGCCCAGAGAGGTTGATTGGTGTTTCAAGAACATAAATCTCATCATTTAAAGACCTCTTACGCTGTCGAGTACCAGCCCTAACTTCCTGTGGCAAGTGCAATGAGTATTTAGGGCACAAACACTGCAAGTGCTACTGCAAGTGGTGCAAATTGTCCGGCGATTTGCGGCACCAGCCAACTCATGGGCTATCTCTTCCTCGCCACACATTGCTTGACAATTTACACATTAATAATGGCGGGCCCCATTAAACGCACCATTATTTTGTTGGCAAATTCTGCGCCATTATCAGGGAAAGAAGATGAAACAGTTTAAAGTTAGTGTACGCTGGGAAGATCTTTGCGTCTAATGGGGACAAGAAGTCGGTGCAAGGCCATAGCTGGATCATTGTCTTAACATGCTTGCCCCAAGCAACTTTATGGGTGACTTTTAATAATCTCAGCAATTTAAGAATAAGGAAAGGAAAGCTGATATTGCACTGTTGTTGGAGTATAGTTACTGTAGTCTCTCGATGGATTTAAATATGATGTTACTGAAACTCCCCTGTTAATTGCGAAGATGAATTAAGTGGTTCACTGGAAAATATTGATAGACTCATATTACAGCTGATTAACTCAAGCCCAAAGCCTGCAATTAGAGCTGCAGAGTCATAAGGGTTTAATTCAGCGTGTGTGACTGACCCAGTGATCATTTCCCATTGTCATGTGTAGACAAAATAGATCTTTGTCTACACATTAGAAACCAGCTGGGTGGAAAGAGCTGCCCAGTGCTTTAAAGAAAATGTGCACTTTATATAGCCTTAATATTACTGAGCAATTATGGCACATGAATACTTAATATGCCCCGATGAAATTACATTGTCCTAAATATGATAGTAACTAATATCCAATAAAGAATTGAGGACCAACCTCTTTGCCCAGAAAGCGATGAGAATGTGGAACTCGCTACCACAGGGAGTGTTTGATGTGCATTGCGTAGATGCAGTTAAGGAGCAACTAGATACACATGAGGGAGAAAGGAATAGAAGGATACGCTGATAGAGTGAGATGAAGTAAGCTCATATGGAGCATAAACACTGGCAGAGACCTATTGGGCTGAATGGCCTGTTTCTGTGCATAAAAATGGCTTAGCGTCTCTGTTTAAATATTAGATGTAGCCACTCTGTGATCATTTCGCATGAACGGATTGGGGGGGTGAAATTCATCTTGGCGGTAATGAGAAACAAGCAATAGCGCAGTGGCCGCCCATTTAATACTCCGCTCGATTTTCTTCTCCGTGAGTTATTGGGGGGAGTGTAAAACAGTTGCTGATGTGCTAAAGCCCATTTCGCCCCACTTTACACTTCTAAGCATAAGGCTTTGGCCCCTTTTATTCTTACAGCACTGTTGCCGATGGCAGCCCTGACGTTGGTGGAACACGAGGGAGTGTTGTTGCCTTCAGAGGTTCTCAGGCCCACCTCAGTAGGTGGGATGCCACGGCAGCCTAGGGTTGGGTTGCCACTGTGTTTTCTGGTGCAGGGGAAGAGAGGGAGATGGAAAGCAGCAAGAACTTAAGGCCTTCCATTTTTATAAAGACTAATCTCTTCGCTCAGAAATATGGCAAGGCATTTCACACAATGAAATACTTTTGATATGCAGTCACCAGAGTTCTTTAAGCAAAGGCTGAAGTCATGCTGTGCACAATATGGTCCCACAGACAGCAAGGCAGTGACATAATGCATAAGTGACCCAATGGGCTGGATTTCCTTATTCTGTCCCTACACAGTCCATTCTAACCTACTGCCCCTATTCTGCCATGACCCCAGCCGAGATTCCTGGATCAGACATTATTATCTATGTCATATCTGAATAAGCGCTTGTTTTGATGGGGTAATAACTGCTTTTGTTTCCAAGACCCCTTAAAACCTTCCTGTCAAAGAATAACAGAAGTAATACAAGAGAAGGGTCATTGCCACATTGCGCTTAATCCAGTGTTCAGTTAACAATATGCAACTGCCATACATATTTAATATGTTTATAGTGTGCTGCCAGCGAGCGCCTGCCAATGACCCCCAGGAGAATCCGACGGGATGGCTGATGTAGTACCAGAAGAGGTAGGATGCAAGAAAAAAGGGGCAAAAGAACCCTAAGACACAGCAGATTTCTTTTCACTGAAGGCCTCACGGGGATTGCCTCCATCGGAAGACTTCAGGGCCTTTCTGTTGCTACAATAACAACAACTTGCATTGATATGGCACCTTTAACAAAGTAAAGCATCCAAAGGCACTTCACAGGAATGATTATCAAACAAACTTTCACATCGAGCCACATAAGGCGATATTAGATCAGGCGAGGGTCAAAAAAGTGGGTTTTAAAGAAAGAAAGACTTGCATTTATATAGTGCCTTTCATGACCACTGAATGTCTCAACGTACTTTACAGCCAATGAAGTACTTTTTAAGTGTAGTCACTGTAGGAAACGCAGCAGCCAATTTATGCACAGCAAGCTCCCACAAACAACAATGTGTTAGTGAACAGATAGTCTGCTTTTGTGATGTTGATTGAGGGATAAATATTGGCCAGGGCACCTCCCCTGCTCTTCTTAAAATAGTGCCATGGGATCTTTATGTCTACTTAAGAGGGAAGGCAAGACTTTGATCATCTAAAAGATAGCACCTCTGACAGTGCTGCACTCCCTCCGTATAGTGTCTGTGGAATTCACTACCCCAGAGTGCAGTGGATGCTGGGACATTGAGTAAATTTAAGGAGGAGATAGACAGATTTTTAATTAGTAAATGTTATGGAGGACGGGCAGGAAAGTGGAGTTGAGGTTGAGATGAGATCAGCCATGATCGTATTGAATGGCAGAGCAGGCTCGAGGGGCTGAATTGCCTATTCCTGCTCCTAGTTCTTATGACCACTGGGTGTCAACTACAATTTGTTATGCTCAAGTCCTGGAGAGGAACTTGAACTCATAACCGTTGGCTCAGAGACAACAGTGCGACCAACTGAGCCACAGCTGATACTACAAGGAGAGAGGGAGAGATAGAGAGCTGAAGAGGTTCAGGGAGAGAATTCCACAGCGTAGGGCCAAAGCAGATGAAGACACGGCTGCCAGTGGTGGAAAGATTAAACTGAGGAATTGAAGGAGCACAGCTCATGTACTGCTATCAGGATTCACCTGTCACACTGGGGAGCAGCAGTAAGATGGCAAAAGAGGGAAATGGGCCAGGAACCCAGGTGCCACCTCCCTGTCAGCATTATGCAGTGGGAGGGGAAGGGGCAGCAAACCTGGGGGACGGGGAGGGGGAGGACATTGATGCCAAGATGGCTAGTGGTAGGTGCCAACACCCGACTGTCTGTGTTATTTTTGCTGCTAAATTCCCACGACATTTAGGGTATAATAATCGAGGAACATTCACATCAACAGATTTATAAACAAAGATTATCCAAGGACTTTCCATGAAGAAGAAACTCCATTAAATCATTAACTTGATGATCTCTGGCGGCAAACTGGCCCTAATGGTGCCTGCTAATTAGTATTGAACTCATTGCCGTCTGATAGCATGCACTCATGTTGCCTGCACACTGGACTCAGAATACCTGACAGTCTTCAGCTTGTTGACAGTTTTATCTCTTTTCCAGTCTTAGGCCCTTTAAACTTTGCCCTTTGCCCATAGAGCTATTTAACGAAGGGATCTGGTGTAACTTGAAACAAAGATTTATATTTGTATCATACTGTATCGGGTCGCAAACATTTCCAAAGTGCTTCACACACAAAAGAATTATTTTATATTGGCAAATCTGGCAGCCATTTTGCACACAAGATCCCACAGGCATCAAGGACCAATTTAATTCATTCAGGTGGTGCAGGGTTGAGTGGGGTGGGAATATTGGCCACGATTAAGGGGGAACTCTCTGCTCTTCTTCCAGTTGTGCCACAGCATCTTTAATATCTGTACCAGCAGGATAGGCAGACATGACCTGTCAGGCCTCACGTGAGCTGACAGCACCTCCAACAATGTGGCACTCCCACAGGCCTGCACCACAGCCTGGGCCCAGATTATGCGTTCCGCCAACAAACTAGACTCTGTGTTGGGAGAAAGATTTGAAATGAAAATAAAGCTTTTGGCCAATGCTGTATTCTTTTACAGTGCTATGGAATGAACTAAAACTAAAATGAAAAGAAATCGGGTGACAAATTACAAGCCACTCATGTGAGTAACTATAAGGGGTGGCGGTGGCGTAGTGGTATTGTCACTGGACTAGTAACCCAGAGACCCAGGGTATTGCTCTGGGGACATGGGCTCAAATCCCACCACAGCAGAAGGTGGAATTTGAATTCAATTTTAAAAATCTGGAATTAAAAAGCTAGTCTATTGATGGTCATGAAACCATTGCCGATTGTAAAAACCCATCTGGTTCACTAATGTCCTTTAGGGAAGGAAATCTGCTGTCCTTAGCTGGTCTGGCCTACATGTGACTCCAGACCCACAGCAATGTGGTCGACTCTTACATGCCCTCTGAAATGGCCTAGCAAGCCACTCAGTTAGGGCAATTAGGGATGGGCAATAAATGCTGGCCTGGCCAGCGACGCCCACATCCCATGAATGAATGAATAAAAAAAAAGAAAGAGAACAGCTTACCTTGAATTAAACATGTTTTGTCATTTATTCATTTTTGCCATTTCTACAGGGTATATTTAAATGTAAATCATTTCTGATTTTCTGATCTATTACCTTGTAAAATTGCTTCCTGATCAAATAATCTTGTTAATTTATCTCTACTAACACAACAATACACAGTAGTTGCAAAGGGAAATGTTTAATTCATATAAGTAATTTTTTTTAAAAGATGATTTATTCCTTCAAATGAACAAATCTGTGGAACTTCCTGGCTGGATTATCCCCTACAAGGAGCTGATTTTCCAGTATGTGTTGGCAGCAAGGGGGCATTGCCCACTGGCTATAGATGTTGAGTGATTTTCCAATAAGCATAATCAGAATGTAAAATTTCTCACTGCCAGTGTGAAACATTTTTCACCACCAGTGTGTAATGTTTTTCACTGCCAGTGTATAACACTTCTCAACACCAGTGTGTAAAATGTCTCACTGCCAGTATGTTACGTTTCTCAATGCCAGTGTGTAACACTTCTCAAAACCAGTCTGTAAAATTTCTCACAGCCAGTGTGTTATGCTTCTCACTACCAGTGCGTAACACTTCTCAATGCCAGTGTGTAAAATTTCTCACTGTCAGTGTATAACACTTCTCAATGCCAGTGTGTAATGTTTCTCACTGCCAATGTGTAAAATTTCTCACTGCCAGTGTGTAAAATATCTCACTGCCAGCGTGTAACAGCTCTCATTCTCACTGCCAGTGCATAATGCTTCTCACTGTTACTGTGTAACATTTCTCACTGCTAGTGTTTAACACTTCTCACCATCAGTGTATAATACTTTTCACTGCCAGTGTTTAATGCTTCTCACAGCCAGTGTTTAACCCTTCTCACTGCCAGTATGTACTTGGCAAGTTTGCCCTGAGAGAATATGTGCCAGCATTGCCAAAGTGGTTGTGCAATTGATGGGCATTGAGCAATCCAGCAAACAAAGAAATAATTTGCATTTATCTGGCATCCTATCACATGGTGAGGACGTCCCACAGTGACTCATATTCCCAACAAATTCTTTTTGAATTGCAGTCATAGCTGTTAGGGAGATAAACAGGGCAGTCAATTTGTACAAGGCCAACTCCTGCAATTGGCAAATGAGATGATTGGCTAATTAATCTGTTTTTGGTTGTGTTGGTTGAGGGAGGAATGTTGGCCAAGACTTCTCCAAATGGAATCTTGCACAGCATTTACCTGGATCTAGAACAGGCAGACAAGCCTTAGTTTGGCATCTCATCCGAAAGAAACACCTCCAATAACACAGCAGCACCCTCAATATTGCCTGCGTGTCAGTCTCTGTTGGAGCTCAAGGCCTCTTGTGCGTCTTAAAATGTCAAACTCTCAATCAGTGATGAGAGTTTTATGAACTGAGCCAAGATGACCTTCAGTAGCTTTTCCACCACATTCCATATTTTGTTGCATGAACTATAATCAGGTTAGTCAGTATGTACATGCTGAGCACCTGCTGTGTTGGTGCTTATAATCAGTAATTATAAATGCAGTTAAAATGAGTTGAAATCGAACCTATGCAGCACTAATAGTGAACAAGTTAATTATGCCCATTATTTTAACCAACCCCAGTAAAGGGTTTGCACCCATGCTTTGCCACAATAGTACATAGAGGAATTTTATTTGAATGCACTAACACTTTCCTTACTAATATTACAAAGCATAATTTCAATCCAAAAGAATTATAACCCACCATGAGGCTTACACTGACTGAACATAGAATAACATAGAAATTATAAGACTGAAACAGGCTGTTGGAGCCAAACAGGCCACGTGAGCAGTAACTCTAATCTCATGGGCTGGATTTTCAGCCCCAGGCAGCTGGGAGCTAAAAAGAGCCCCGCCTGCAGGCTTGCCTGTTCCCCGGCTCCATCCTGCCTCCAGGCCATTTTTGTGGAGGTGGGATCAAGAGCAGGCAGGGCTACCAGCCTGTATGTGGTGGGTAGCCTATCAGGCTCCTTAAGGCAAATTAAAGGAGGCCGACTGGAATTTTCCAGCTCCAGATTCCTGCAGGTGGGAGAGGGCATTGTAGATGGCTTGAGGTGTCCTCCTGGCAGCAGGCCAAGGGGCCAGCACTCCATATTGAAGCACCCTCTCTCTTACTTTCTATTGCAGACTGCTGCTGCTTTCAAGCTGGAAGGCCTCTGATTGGCCCACCAGCTTAGCGAGCCTACCTGCCATCGCTAATTGGATGGTGAACCTGTCTCCAGGCCAATTAAGGGGACACCCCGTGAAAATCACAATGAGTGACTGTTTCCCCCTCAGGACAGATTCAGCAACCGGAAACAGTCCCCACCACTGTTTCCAGCCCCTGGATGGAAAATCTTGCCCCATGTACCTACCTGCTACCTTTATTCACCGTCCCTTCAAACTATTCTTAAATGTTCTCTGCTTCAATCATTAATGTTGGAAGTGAATTCCCCAGCTTGGCAACCCTTTGTGTAAAAACAAAATTCTGCTGCTTTCTATCCTAAATCACTTACGTTTAATTTTACCTCAGTGTCCTCTAGACCACTTATCAATGGAAATATTCTGTTTCTTTATACTTTGTCCCTTCCTTTCATAATTTTAAACACTTCTTTCAAATCATCCTGTAACTTCCCGTTCTAACGAAAACAGAGCCAATTTTTCATCTTTATTCATATTTGCATTTCCTCCTATCAGGCAGTATCCTGGTGAATTTGCGTTGCATCCTCTTGAAAACATCAACATCCTTTGGTGTGGAGCCCAAAACTGCACACAGTCCTGTAACTAACTACGGTCTGATTAATGAGAACAGAAAGTGCTGGAAATACTCAGCATGTCTGGCAGCATCTATGTAGAGAGAAACAGAGTTAATGTTTCAGGTCTGTGACCTTTCATCAGAATTGGCAAAAGTTAGAAATGTAACAATCTTTGAGCAAGTGAAAGGGGGGAGTGGGGGAAGAAGAACAAGAAGGAAGGACTGTGATAGGATGGAGGGGGCGAGAGATTAAATGACAAATGTCATGGAACAGAATGCAAATGGAGTGCTAAATAGTTGTACTGAAAGACAAAGCACGAGACCAGAGAGAGTGTTAATGGCAAAATAGTGAACAGCTCTGTCCAAAAACAAAAACATGAAAAATAGGTTTAAGACCAGCACATGGTTAAAAAAAAAAAAAAAATATATATATTGAAATTATTGAACTCAATATTGAGTCCATAAGGCTGTAGAGTGGCTAATTGGAAGATGAGATGCTATTCCTTGAGCTTGCGTTGATGTTCACTGGAACACCGCAGCAGGCCGAGGACAGAAATGTGGGCATGGGAACAAGGTGGTGAATTAAAATGGCAAGCAAGGCCTAATTAAGGTGGCTTTTTCAATGTCCTTATCTGTTGTTAACATGCTGTTTATCCATCCCCCCTCCCCTCCCCTCCCCCTCCCCCTCCCGAGTATCTGGACTTCAGCCATGGCTCAGTTGGCAGCAATCTTACCTCTGAGTCAGAAGGTTGTGGATTCAAGACCCACTTCAAGACTTGAACACAAATGTCAAAAAGGTACAGTGTTGAGGGATTGCTGCACTGTTAGAGTTGCTGCCTTTTGGATGAGATGTTAAACAGAGGCCCTATCTCCTCTCTCAAGTGGATGTGAAAGATTTCATGGCACTATTTTGAAGATGAGCAGGCGGGTTATCTCTGGTTTCCTGGCCAATATTTATTCATCCTGCAATCAACATCACAAACACAGATTATCAGGTCATTATCACATTGCTGTTTGTGGGAGCTTGCTGTGCTCAAATTGGCCGCTGCGTTTCAACATTATGACACTGAGTACATTTCTGAAGTACTTAATTGGCTGTAAAGCACTTTGGGATGTCCTGTAGTTGTGAAAGGCGTTATACACTTGCAGGCTTTTCTTTCTGCTCGCCTCCACAGCGACAAGACTACCTCATTCCGAGTTGTGTACTTGTAAACAAATGTATTGCATCACACTTTCTGCCATCTTTTCACCCATTCCCCCAAACTTATTACTATGCCTTTGCATTTTCCTATGGTCTTCAGAATTATTTACTATGCCTCCTATTTCAGCATCATCTGCTGCAGTTCAAGGAGAAAGCCAGCTTCTCAGGGGAAACTTGCGATAGGCAGTAAATGTGGGATTTGCCCATGATGTCTGTACCCCGATAATGAATGTCTAGATATATATATATAAAAACAAGATATGGGGCAGAATTTTACTAGCCCCTGGGTGGAAGGCTAGGAGGAAGGGGGGGGGGGCAGTAAAATGTTGGGGAGCCATGTCAAGATGGCTGCCTGACATAGTTTCGCCACTAGCAGTGGGACCTGAAGCGTAGCTTCTGCCTGCCGACCAGAGGTTACATAAGGGGCCATTTGAGGGGCCGCCTTTTGAACATGGGTATCGTGATTGTCCCTCTGTCACTCCCAAGTCTCATGTACAGAACCACTATCATCACAGACCCATGAAAACCCTGGGCCTAAATAGACATCTATCATCAAGTGACTCGCGTCCTACAAGCTAAATGAGTCGTGGTCCAATGGGTCTTCACTCTTCTGCAATTAGCTGACCTGATTACGCAGTGGTGCCCAGCTGGTCTATGGAAACTGGCACTTGATGGCAAATTTGAATAGGAAGGGACGTAGGGTTCCAAATCCTTCAGGATTGTCCCGGAGTCTCCAGGAATTGAAGATTAATCTTCAGGACACTGCTGCGAGCAATCCTGGAGAAAAATAATAGGGGCATTAAAAAAATGTTTTTTCTCTCTTTGAACACTTTGGCTTATTACTTATAAGAGAAACACTGGAGGTAGAAAAAAGGGCAGTTTAACTAATGCTGAGAATCACACATTCAGGTGACAAAGAGTCTGTTTGCTTCTCAATTGGCTTAAAAAAGGTGACACGTCACAGGGCTGGGGGTGATGGGGGGAGGGGGCGGGGGGAGGGGGGGTGGTGCCCTGTTGGTAGTCCAATGGAGGCAGGGCAGTGGGAGATGAGTGGTCCTGAGAGAAAACCTCCCAGGGATATGTCAAACCAGAGTAACTCCAGAGGGGAGCGCACTGAAGTTGTTCTCTCCAGACTTTGCATATGTCAGAAATATGAGGATGACTAGGGGGACCGTAGGTCCGGTCAAGGACAATAGCGGGAGACTGTGTGTTGAGCCGGAAGAGATAAGTGAGGTTTTGAATGAGTACTTCTCTTCGGTATTTACGAATGAGAAGGGGTGTATTACTGAAGAGGACGGTGTGAAACAGACTGGTAAGCTCGAGGAAGTGCTCGTTAGGAGGGAAGATGTGTTGGGGTTTTTGAATAACTTGAAGATAGACAAGTCTCCCGGGCCTGACGGGGTATATCCAAGGATGTTATGGGAAGCAAGGGATGAAATTGCAGAGCCGCTGGCAATGATCTTTTCATCTTCTCTGTTGACGGGGGTGGTACCAGGTGATTGGAGGGTGGCAAATGTTGTGCCCCTGTTCAAGAAAGGGAATAGGAACAACCCTGGGAATTACAGGCCAGTTAGTCTTACTTCGGTGGTAGGCAAGTTGATGGAAAAGGTGCTGAGGGATAGGATTTCTGAGCATCTGGAAAGACACTGCTTGATTCGGGACAGTCAGCACGGTTTTGTGAGGGGTAGGTCTTGCCTCACAAGCCTGATTGAATTCTTTGAGCAGGTGACCAAGCAAGTGGATGAGGGTAAACCAGTGGATGTGGTGTACATGGATTTTAGTAAGGCATTTGATAAGGTCCCCCATGGTAGACTTATGGAGAAAGTCAGGAGGCATGGGATAGTGGGGAATGTGGCCAGTTGGATTAAGAATTGGCTAACTGATAGAAGGCAGAGAGTGGTCTTAGATGGTAAATACTCAGCCTGGAGCCCAGTTACCAGTGGCGTGCCACAGGGATCAGTTCTGGGTCCTCTCCTGTTTGTGATTTTTATTAACGACTTGGATGAGGAAGTCGAAGGGTGGGTCAGTAAATTTGCAGATGATACAAAGGTTGGTGGAGTTGTGGATACCGAGGAGGGCTATTGTCGTCTGCAAAGGGACTTGGATAGGTTGCAGTGCTGGGCTGAAAAGTGGCAGATGGAGTTTAACCCTGAAAAGTGTGAGGTCGTCCATTTTGGAAGGACAAACACGAATGCAAAATACTGGGTTAACGGTAGGGTTCTTGGGCATGTGGAGGAGCAGAGAGACCTTGGGGTCTATGTGCATAGATCGTTGAAAGTTGCAACTCAAGTGGATAGGGCTGTGAAGAAGGCATATGGGGTGTTAGCGTTCATTAGCAGAGGGATTGAATTTAAGAGCCGTGAGGTGATGATGCAGCTGTACAGGACCTTGGTAAGGCCTCATTTGGAGTACTGTGTGCAGTTCTGGTCGCCTCATTTTAGGAAGGATGTGGAAGCCTTGGAGAGGGTGCAGAGGAGATTTACCAGGATGTTGCCTGGAATGGAGAATAAGTCTTACGAGGAAAGGCTGAACATTCTAGGCCTCTTCTCATTAGAACGGAGAAGGATGAGGGGTGACATGATAGAGGTTTATAAGATGATCAGGGGAATAGATAGGGTAGACAGTCAGAAACTTTTTCCCCGGGTGGAGCAAAGCGTTACAAGGGGTCATAAATTTAAGGTGAAGGGTGGGAGATATAAGGGGGATGTCAGGGGAAGGTTCTTTACCCAGAGAGTGGTCGGGGCATGGAATGCCTTGCCTGGGGAAGTTGTTGAGTCAGAAACTTTAGGGACTTTCAAACGGCTTTTAGATAGGTATATGGATAAAGGAGAATGATGGGGTATAGATTAAATTGTCCTTGACAGAGGACAAAGGATCGGCACAACATCGTGGGCCGAAGGGCCTGTTCTGTGCTGTATTTTCTATGTTCTATGTTCTATGACAAGAGACAGAAAGTATCTCAAGGTCTCAGATTACTGAAGGCTCATTTGATGCTGGGCAACCTGCCTTCAGCTGTTACATAGGGACATCGTGACCTTATATCACATTATGCAAGTCAGCTGAACAGGTTTGTTGCCTCGTAACTGCTGATTACATGCCTGCCGTGTGCCATCCTTTTTTTTTAAACCAAACACAGGGATGTTGCCACATCCTGTCACCTTCTGTACAATGAAGTGTCACTCGACGACCTTTACTGGTTTTTGTGTCACTGACTTTTGTGCTTCTCCCAGCTTTCTATGCACCTAGAGGCTCCTGTATTTCACATAAACCTCATGCTCTGTTACCTTACTTCAGAGTGTGCAGAAGCCAGCCAGAAATATGCAAAGTGCCAAAACGTTAAAATAGAATGTCAAGTAACTTTCCCTTATCCTTTAGAAATGGCTTTCCATTCATCAGAGAAGTGATAATGGAAAATTTCAACGCTGTCACATTTATGATGGCAACCAAGATGCCAGCTAAAAAAAAACCAAATCACAGTGTTGTCAGTCCTTTATTGCTATATGTGTCATTTTAAGCACAGTGGAGACTGGGTAGCAATCTAGAATCACAAGCAGCACACTCACTAATCAAAAATAAACACTTGCATTTATGTTGCGTCTTATCACATCATCAAAGGAAGTCATGGAAGCATTGAAATGAGTCAAATGACCTGTTAGTGTGACATATATTCCTGGAGAGTCTTGTTGCAGCACAGTTGCATGCTTGTTATCCATGGCCTCACTCCTCCCCATCTCTGTAACCTCCTCCAGTCCCACAACCCTTCGAGATCTCTGCACTCCTCCAGTCCTGGCCTTTTGCACGTCCCCTATTTTATTCCCTCCTCCATTGGTGTCCGTGCCTTCAACTGCCAAGACCCGAGCTCTGAGATTCCCTCCCTAAACCTCTCGGCATCTCTAACACTAAGTCCTCCTTTAAGATGCTCCTTAAAATCTAAAATAAAAGCAAAATACTGTGGATGCTGGAAATCTGAAATAAAAACATAAAGTGCTGGAAATACTCAGCAGGTCTGGTAGCTGGGTTAACAGAGTTAAGGTTTCAGGTCTGTGACCAGCTCTGATGAAAGGTCACAGACCTGAAACGTTAACACGGTTTCTCTTCCAGATGCTGCCAGACCTGCTGAGTATTTCCAGCACTTTCTGTTTTTACTCCTTAAAAGCTACCTCTTTGACCAAGCTTTTGGTCAAATGTTTTCTTGATAACCCCTCCTGTGAAGTGCCATGGGGTGTTTTACTCAGTTAAAGGCCACTCAGCTCCTGACCTCATTACAGCCTTGGTTCAAACACGGACAAAAGAGCTGAACTCAAGAGGTGAGGTGAGAGTGACTGCCCTTGACATCAAGGCAGCATTTGACCGAGTATGGCATCAAGGAGCCCTAGCAAAACTGGAGTCAATGGGAATCAGGGGGAAAACTCTCTGCTGGTTGGAGTCATACCTAGCGCAAAGGAAGATGGCTGTGGTTGTTGGAGGTCAATCATCTGAGCTCCAGGACATCACTGCAGGAGTTCCTCAGGATAGTGTCCTCGGCCCAACCATCTTCAGCTGCTTCATCAATGACCTTCCTTCAATCATAAGGTCAGAAGTGGGGATGTTTGCGGATGATTGCACAATGTTCAGCTCCATTCGTTACTCCTCAAATACTGAAGCGGTCCGTGTAGAAATGCAGCAAGACCTGGACAATATCCAGGCTTGGGCTGATAAGTGGCAAGTAACATTTGCGCCACACAAGTGCCAGGCAATGACCATCTCCAACAAGAGAGAATCTAACCATCTCCCCTTGACATTCAATGGCATTACCATCGCTGAATCCCCCACTATCAACATCCTAGGGGTTACCATTGACCAGAAACTGAACTGGAGTAGCCATATAAATACCATGGCTACAAGAGCAGGTCAGAGGCTAGGAATCCTGAGGCGAGTAACTCACCTCCTGACTCCCCAAAGCCTGTCCATCATCTACAAGGCACAAGTCAGGAATGTGATGAACACTCTCCAATTGCCTGGATGGGTGCAGCTCCAACAACACTCAAGAAGCTCGACACCATCCAGAGCAAAGCAGCCCGCTTGATTGGCACACCTTGCACAAACATTCACTCCCTCCACCACCGACGCACAGTGACAGCAGTGTGTACCATCTACAAGATGCACTGCAGCAATGCACCAAGGCTCCTTAGACAGAACATTCTAAACCTGCGACCTCTACCACCTCGAAGGACAAGAGCAGCAGATGCATGGGAACATCACCACCTGCAAGTTCCCGTCCAAGTCACACACCATCCTGACTTGGAACTATTTCGCCATTCCTTCACTGTCGCTGGGTCAAAATCCTGGAACTCCCTTCCTAACAGCACTGTGGGTGTACCTACCTCACATGGACTCAGCGGTTCAAGAAGGCAGCTCACCACCACCTTCTCAAGGGCAATTAGGGATGGGCAATAAATGCTGACCTAGTCAATGACATCTACATCCCAAGAATGAATTAAAAAAAGGCACTTTATAAATGCAAATTGTTGTTGTTGTTGTTGAGTAGGAAGATGGCTAGGAAAGTGACAGATTCATGATTTATGTTTAAACGAGCAGTGAATATATGTTTCCAATAAATGGCGAAGAATAAGTAAAGCTTTTGATCACGAGGGAGGTCAGACCAAGGAGGCCTTTACTGCCCAGACAGTAATCTGATGGAGTGGACCACTTGCCGGTTCGAGGATTCAATAGATTTTCATCCCATTGATTCTAGTCTGGAACCTTCAGGTGCAGTGGGGTTGAAAGGAAGGGATAGTTGGACAAGGACATGCAGATATATTTCATTTTATATATATCTACATAGACTATACAGCACAGAAACAGGCCATTTGGCCCAACTAGTCTGTGCTGTGTTTATAGTCCCATTTTTTTTTTAGAACATTACAGCGCAGTACAGGCCCTTCGGCCCTCGATGTTGCGCCGTCCTGTGAAACCATCTGACCTACACTATTCCATTTTCATCCATATGTCTATCCAATGATCACTTAAATGCCCTTAAAGTTGGCGAGTCTACTACTGTTGCAGGCAGGGCGTTCCACGCCCCTACTACTCTCTGTGTAAAGAAACTACCTCTGACATCTGTCCTATATCTATCACCCCTCAATTTAAAGCTATGTCCCCTCGTGTTTGCCATCACCATCCGAGGAAAAAGACTCTCACTATCCACCCTATCCAACCCTCTGATTATCTTAGTGGTGTCCTGATCAATATTCCTTCTCCAACCAATTTGTTTGTTGATTTTATCTGCCTCATCTCAGCCTTTCAGCATATCTTTCTATTCCCTTTTCTCTCATGTATTTGTCTCGTTTCCTTTTCAAAGCAACTAAACTATTTGCTTCAACCATTTCCAGTGGTAGCGAGTTCCACATCCTAACCACTCTCTGTAACTCAGTGCTAACGGTATCAGGTCATAGATGAAAGATGAAAAGTCACGACCTGAAACGTTAACTCTGCTTCTCTCTCCACAGACGCTGCCTGAATGCTGAGTATTCCCAGCATTTTGTGTTTTTGTATCGGGTCACTGTGCTGTGTAAATCTGATCTTACACCTGGTTGGAAAAGCCTCTTGAAGCAGCCCTAACTTTTTGTTGATCCATAATTAGACTCTTTCTTTGGTACCTGAATAGTGATGGGTTACATTGTGGATAAGCTCCACAATGAGGTGATCCAATAAATTCACAATCAAGTACAAATCACAGAAAACCATTTGCATTATTGATGCAACTCAATCCTTTCAGAATTCGCCTTTGCCAGTTCGTATCATTTAAACAAAATGGGGTCTAGGTGGGATGACATTCCTTGACTTATGCTCAAAGGATCTGGATCTTTGTCTACTGCTAGTTTAAGTTTTCAATACTGATCAGGAAATAAACTGATATTCAAAAATGTAACTTGTGGCATGTTTCTTGCTGATCAACATATACCTGGCTTATGACTGCAAGTGGGAGAACTCCATTAATATTTAACACTTTTTCTTATTCATTTGAGGGATTGAGTGTTTCTGGCTAGGCTGGCATTTCTTACCCTTGAATGGAGTGCCTTGCTAGACCATTTTGGAGGGTATTTTAAGAGTCAACAACATTGCTGTGGGTCTGGAATCACAGGTAGGTCAAAACAGGTGAGAGTGGCAGATTTCCTTCCCTAAAGGACATTAGTGAACCACGTGGGCTGATATAACAATGGTCTCATGGTCATCATTAGACTAGCTTTTTATTTTCAGATTTATTAATTGACTTCATATTTCACCATCTATGGTGGGATTTGAACCCATGTTCCCAGAGCATTAGCAAATACTCTGGATTATGAGCCCAGTGACATTACCACTATGCCATCACCTTCCCCCCAGAACACTTAGCATTCCTCAATATGAAGAGTGTGTGGCATGCCTGCCCTCCTTCTCAATATAAATGATGGATTGGATGTTCATCAAATGTCAGGGCATCAGTGCTTGGGGTCAGCCAGAGTCTTAGACAATCAGGTTGTGAGACTTCACAGCAACAAATGCCAGAGAAAATTTGCGATGGGCTGTAAATTACAGCAGGTTGTGGAGAGATGAAGGAGCAGTGGTTGTCAACTTGGGTCTCACCAGCTCTGAACTATATACACAAGAATAATCTGACAATAATATTGCCATAAAACATCCTACTTACTGCACCCATTTGAAGTTTGGATCAGCTTCTGTTTTCATCCAGTGATGTTTTGCTTTTAAATTTGCTCAGACAACTTCATTTTCAAACTCACAGCAAGAGCAAGACCGAATTAAAATCTGTCTGGAATTCTTTCTCCACTGGTTGTTAAGGCCCTGTCTGTTTCTTCCTATTATTATTCAACATCTCACAGACCTATTCAAAGATGAGAAGGGAGTCCTCACCAGTGGTGTCCTGATCAATATTCCTTCTCCAACCAATTTGTTTGTTGATTTAGGAACATAAGAACAGGAAGCGGACACTCAGCCCCTTAAGTCTGTTCCACTATTCAATTAAATCATGGCTGATCTGTATCTTAATTCCATTTAGCTGCCTTGGTGCCATATCCTTTCATCCCCTCATGTAAGAAAAAAACTATCTAGCTCAGTTTTGAAATGTTCATTTGACCCTCAGCCTCGGAGAGAGATTCGGATTCCCAATACCCGCTGTGTAAATAACTGGTTCCTGAAATCAGCCCTGAACAGCCTAACTCTAATTTTAAGCTAACACCCCCCTGTTCTGGACTCCCTCCCCTGCCACCAGAGAAAATCTTACTTCCAGTGACCCTATCAGAAGCTTGCGGAATCCTGTTGTGATGGAGGATGACTACCATGTTTGTCGACATAACACTGCACCTCAGTATAACTCAGTGGAGGTGAAATGATTTGAACCATTTGAGAGACCTGACAAGTGATATATAAATGTGAGACTTGTTTTTTTTGCATTTTGCAAACATTAATCAGAATTTTCTGAAACTATATGCCTTGGCTTGAAATTACCGATAATGAGGAATATTCTGAGTTTTCTACCTCCACATTGCATCTTGAGATGAGGTGAAACTTTTATTGGAGCTCTGCTCCTGGATGAACGTGTTTACGATCTGTACACAAAATAATGATAGCACATTCAGCCTCAAATAAAACTTCAATATCAGACTGATTTCTTTCACTGTTCAACCACAAATTGAATTTTGTGCAGCCTGAGCCTCGGCATATTAATTTACAATTAGGGAAATTAAGTTCTTCCCTGCATTTAGATAATTGCAAAGTCTGGAGTCTGAGTTTCACTTGTTCCTTTGCCATTTCATAGGAAGCCAGACAAGTTCAACTCTGGAGGAACATAAGAACAATCACGGACAGGAAAAGACCCTCCAGCCCATCCAGCTTACCCCACTCAATGGGGATACCTTGTACATTACTATATAGACACTCTCCACCCCTCCAAAAGCTTGTGATTTCCTGGGAGAGACAGAAGAAACAGATAGAAACCCAGGCCAATTTAGGTGGGGGTGGGGGAGAGGGTGGGTGGGGTGAAATATGGGAAGTCCCTCTCTGACAGGCAATTGGAACAGGTCCAGGAGACCTTTCTGGCCCTGGAAGAGTGGGAGAATTTGGGAGAAACATGAAATTCAGGAGACCCAGTAGGATGGTAGGATGCATTGATGTGTCTGCAGGTGTGTCATCTGTGGAAGGTGCTACAGTTTTTTTTTTAGTTTTAGTTTTTAGTTTTAGAGATACAGCACTGAAACAGGGCCTTCGGCCCACCGAGTCTGTGCCGACCATCAACCACCCATTTATACTAATCCTACACTAATTCCATATTCCTACCGCATCCCCACCTGTTCCTATATTTCCCTACCACCTACCTATACTAGGGGCAATTTTATAATGGCCAATTAACCTATCAACCAGCAAGTCTTTGGCATGTGGGAGGAAACCGGAGCACCCGGAGGAAACCCACGCAGACACAGGGAGAACTTGCAAACTCCACACAGGCAGTACCGAGAATTGAACCCGGGTCGCTGGAGCTGTGAGGCTGCGGTGCTAACCACTGCGCCACATTTCCCCATGAAAGGGGTGGGGGAGGAGGAGCATGGGGTAGAAACTATTGGGCAAGTCCTTTTTAGGTTAGGCAGCCTTTTTATGACATCTGAACTAATTATTTCCTCAAATGTTTAACCAATCTGATAACATAAATGGGTACAATATCCGAGATGTGATCTGCTGTTTCCGTACACAATAGGTGCTTAATCGGAAAATTGCAAACAGCGCATCAGAAATTTCCCTCACTGTGCCCGTCCTCCCCCCATCCCGCCTCCACTTCCCACAATAAGCTGCCTGCTGTGTGCAAGTTCCAAGAGGGCCTTGGAAAATTTAACCCCAGTGACCCCTGGATGCTCCCAAAAAACACTTTTCTCCCCTCCTCTTCTGAAGTTGTTTACTTGATTGGCATCCCAGCCCCATCATCTTCAACATTCATTCCTTCCCCCACCATTGGCATATCTTGGCTGCAGTTTGTACCATCTACAGGAGTGTCTGCAGCAACTCGCCAAGGCTTCTTGCTTGACAGCACCTCGCAAACCTGCAACTTCTACCACCTAGAAAGCCAAGGGCACCAGGTCCATGGGAACACCACCACCTCTAAGTTCCCCTCTGGGTCACACACCATCCTGACTTGGACATACATCATTATTCCTTCGTCGGCATTGGACCATAAATCCTGGAATTCCCGACCTAAAAGCACTGTGGCAATTCTAACAGGACTAGACAGGCCAGATGCAGGGAGGATGTTCCCGATGGCTGGGGAGTCCAGAACCAGGGGTCACAGTTTCAGGATATGGGGTATGCCATTTAGAATCGAGATGAGGAGAAATTTCTTCACTCAGAGGGTGGTGAACCTGTGGAATTCTCTACCACAGAAGGTTGTGGAGGCCAAGTCATTAAATATATTCAAGAAGGAGATAGATGTATTTCTTAATGCCAAAGGGGTCAAGGGATATGGGGAGAAAACGGGAACAGGGTACTGAATTAGACGATCAGCCATGATCTTTTTTGAATGGTGGAGCAGGCCCGATGGGCCAAATGGCCTACTCCTGCTCCTATTTTCTATGTTTACCTTCACCACACAAGCCCCTGAGAGGGGAGGAGCATGGCATCACAGCCATGTCTATTCCTGTCCACAAATAGACACCTCCATCCAGAGGGATCAAACATCGAAAAGCTTGTATTTTCAGTGTGGTGGATCAATGTCATACCACAATAATTAACGTAATGTGACAAACCTAGAAGTCCATTGTGGAGCAATCTGCCCTAGAAGATGCAATGTGAAGCGAGGTGTCTGTGGCTCAGTTGGTAGCACTCTCGCCTCTGTGTCAAAAGTTTGTGGGCAGAAGTCAGACTTAACGACTTAAGAGCAGAACAATCTATGCTGACACTACAGTGCAGCACTGAAGGAGTATTGCACTGTCAGAGGTGCTGGGTTTTGGACCAGACGTTAAAACAAGGCCTCATCTACCCACTCAAGTGGATGTTAAAGATCCCATAGCAGTATTTCAAAGAAGAGCAGAGGAGTTATCCCTGGTGTCCTGGCCAATATTTATCCCTCAATCAATATTACAGAAGAACAGATTATCTGGTCATTATCACATTGCTGTTTGTAGGAGTTTGCTGTGTGCAAATTGGCTGCCATGTTTCCTACATTACAACAGTGACTACACTTTTTAAATACTTCATTGGCTGTAAAGTGCTTTGGGATGTCCGGTGGTCATTTTATGCACTATATAAATGCATAGACTCATTTACAGCACAGAAGGAGGCCATTCAGCCCATCGAGTCCATGCCAGCTCGCCATGGAGCTATCCAGTCAGTCCCACTCCCCTGCTCAATTTTGTTTAAAAGGGAAATAGATACTTACTTGGGACATCAGGTGCATTATAAGATAGGTTTTCAACAATAATGTGGCTCCAGGGGAGGGAACTGCACTTGCAGAATTGGGCCTAGTGTTGTAGCACCCTTTTAGATTGAAGCTCCCTGAGAGTCCAACTTCCCACTGGGAACACCAAAGTATCCTTTGGAGTAAGTATTAAAAAGGATGGAGCTGTCATGGTTAACCAAAACAGTACAGCATGCCCATGAACCACTGGCATACTCCTGTTCAAAGTATTTTCATGAGCTCTCTATATCCGTTGAGCTATCTACATAGGCAAGACTAAAACATGAAAGACCATTTTTAAAAAATTATATATTTCAAGTTTAATTTTAATTTCATATAATAAAACCAACCCAGTGCTCACTATTCATGTTGAAATGCAGTAAGCTAGGGGTCAAATGTTCCAATAAATTGAAGCCGGTTTCCTCTCGTTCCCCCACATCCTATTTTTTTTTTTGATTAGAGATACAGCACTGAAACAGGCCCTTCGGCCCACCAAGTCTGTGCCGACCATCAACCACCCATTTATACTAATCCTACACTAATCCCATATTTCTACCACATCCCCACCTGTCCCTATATTTCCCTACCACCTACCTATACTAGTGACAATTTATAATGGCCAATTTACCTATCCACCTGCAAGTCTCTTTTGGCTTGTGGGAGGAAACCGGAGCACCCGGAGAAAACCCACGCAGACACAGGGAGAACTTGCAAACTCCACACAGGCACTACCCAGAATCGAACCCGGGTCCCTGGAGCTGTGAGGCTGCAGTGCTAACCACTGCGCCACTGTGCCGCCCTGACCACAGCTTCATTTCCCAGTTTTTAATTCCTTTTCTGGTCAATTTTTTAATACATTTTCATGGAATTAGCATTTATTTTCAGCTTGTTAGTTTCTCATTCTCCGACTGCTTCTTGCACAGTGCACAGCTATTTTCCGACTGCATTTTTAATCCAAATTCATTCTCGGGATTTATTGCCCTTTCCTAGTTTCCCAGCTTTGATACAACTGCATGGCTTGCTAGGCCACTTTAAAAGGAAGCTCAGAGCCAGGCACAGTGTGGGACTGGAGTCACATCAATTAGGGGTGGGCAATAAATGCTGGCCTTGCCAGCGACACCCACACCCCGTGAATGAATAAAAAAGGGTTGTCAAGCATTGAAGTCCCAGTGATTTTCTTAGCCAATATCCAAATGCTATTACTTTCTAGCAGGATTTACCAGTTGTATGTTGGTCTCAACACCCCTGAGCTAGGGAGGGTGGGAGGAGGAAAGAACAGTTAGCTGTGGTTCCGACTGCTGATCACCATCTTAGCACCTCTGTTGCAAACAGCCAGTGGGTGGATGTTGACTGAAGACAGGATCAGGTTTGACTGTAGTGGTCTAATAGCCTTACAGTCCAGGCTTGCAGATGAAGAATGATTACATGCATGATGTACCCCATAGCATGTGTAAGTATCTTTGGGATGAAATTGGGAGGGGCAAAATAAAGTAGAAAATACCTGATTGAAAGACAGCAGCAGCCTGTACATCAAAATAACTCCAATAACCAATGGCAACTCCTGACAGCAGCCCTCGAGAACACTGGAACTTTGACCCCAATAGGCTAACCTGTATGCACATGCACACATAACCAAGCTGCGTAATTAACATAAATGAATTATTCATACTTATGTAACTACTCTTCATTAAGCCTTAAAACTGGGTTGATGATTTGCATATTGTTGTCTGCTCTATAAAATATTCATCTAATTATAATATTGTTACCCAATTTGAGTCCAAAGAAAAGAATCATGCACCAACCAGAGAGTTATGTAGCTAATGAGCCAATTATACGACCTTCTTCTTCTTCTTCTTTGGCCTCCTTGTCTCGAGAGACAATGGGTAAGCGCCTGGAGGTGGTCAGTGGTTTGTGAAGCAGCGCCTGGAGTGGCTATAAAGGCCAATTCTAGAGTGACAGACTCTTCCACAGGTGCTGCAGATAAAATTGGTTGCCGGGCTGTTACACAGTTGGCACTTTCCTTGCGCTTCTGTCTTTTTTCCTGCCAACTGCTAAGTCTCTTCGAGTCGCCACGCTTTAGCCCCGCCTTTATGGTTGCCCGCCAGCTCTGGCGATCGCTGGCAACTGACTCCCACGACTTGTGATCAATGTCACAGGACTTCATGTCGCGTTTGCAGACGTCTTTAAAGCGGAGACATGGACGGCCGGTGGGTCTGGTACCAGTGATGAGCTTGCTGTACAATGTGTCCTTGGGGATCCTGCCATCTTCCATGCGGCTCAAATGGCCAAGCCATCTCAGGTGCCGCTGGCTTAGTGGGGTGTATATGCTGAGGATGTTGGCCGCCTCGAGGACTTCTGTGTTGGAGATACGGTCCTGCCACCTGATGCCAAGGATTCTCCGGAGGCAGCGAAGATGGAATGAATTGAGACGTCGCTCTTGGCTGATGTACGTTGTCCAGGCCTCGCTGCCGTAGAGCAAGGTAGTGAGGACACAGGCCTGATACACTCGGACTTTTGTGTTCCGTGTCAGTGCGGCATTTTCCCACACTCTCTTGGCCAGTCTGGACATAGCAGTGGAAGCCTTTCCCATGCGCTTGTTTAATTCTGCATCGAGAGACAGGTTACTGGTGATAGTTGAGCCTAGGTAGGTGAACTCTTGAACCACTTCCAGAGTGTAGTCGCCAATATTGATGGATGGGGCATTTCTGACGTCCTGACCCATGATGTTCGTTTTCTTGAGGCTGATGGTTAGGCCAAATTCATTGCAGGCAGCCGCAAACCTGTCGATGAGTCTCTGCAGACACTGTTCAGTGTGAGGTGTTAATGCAGCATCGTCAGCAAAGAGGAGTTCGCTGATGAGGATGAGCTGGACGTACAGCCAACAAAATCGGAACTCAGTGATGCCATTGATTCTCTAGCCAGCGGAAAAGCCCCTAGGAAGGATGGCATTACCCCTGAAATCATCAAGAGTGCCAAGCCTGCTATACTTCCAGCACTGCACGAATTATACTACCAGTCTCATGTTAATGCAATGCAATTTTGGATCCACCTCGAGGCAAAACTAGAGTGTAACTCAGGAGTAAAGTTGGCGATCTGACTAAAGGCTAGTGAAGTGGCATTCCCATCCGGAGGTTTCCTCGCTCTGCTTAGGTTTTACAGTGGCTGCAGTATAACTGCAGTCCAGTGCAAATCCACCTTTAAAGCCTCATTGAAACTTGGGGCCTTGAAATTCCAGAGATACTTCCAGTCTCCTGGATGACCAGGAACAGAGCCATTTGTGACCATTTCTGCTGTTTCGTTGGGAGGTTGGCTAGAGTTACAGCAGGGGAGCAGTGGAAAAGCCCGTAGAATTTCAGGCGTCTGATTCTTTGTAGTGTCAACAAAGGCCTGGTTTTGCCAGTGCACTCCACTAGTCTAAAATCTAATCAACACATGGAAGCATTGAGTTGATCACTGCTGGATAAAGTGCAAGGCAGACCCGGAAGCCTAACTCCAGCCTAATGGCTTGCCATCACCCTCTACAGGGCCAAAGAGAGGTGAGTAGGCATCTCACAGGGATATCCCTCGTCCCCTAGGATCCATCCACACACTTTGGGGGTTGGATTGAAAATCTGAGGCAGACTGGACTGGTGGAGGATGAAGGAGCCATGGCACCTGCCAGATAAACGAGTGTATACGTGGATGAAGCTCTTGTTTTGGTCGCAGTCCAGCTGGATGTTGAGGGAGTGGAAGACCTTCCTGTTGATGGATCTCACTGGCAGTTCACTGAGTGCCTTGATAGCCACATAGGTACAACCGATGATGCCCTGCACCTAGGGAAATCCAGCAATGGAAGCAAAACCCAATATCCTCTGTCCCTGTGAGGTCATGTCATCATTAAATGAATGTGCTGTCCAGCGCTGGCAAAGAGGGCATCAGTGACCAGCGAGATGCAGTGGTGTGCAGTCGTTTGCGAGACGCCACAAAGGTCCGCAGCTGATCCTTGAAAGGAGACAGAAGTGAAGAAGTTCAAGGCCACAGTGACTTTGACAGCGATTGGCAGGGCATGGTGACCAGTGCTGCGAGGTGCAAGGTCTTCGGCGACGAGGACACAGATGTCTGTGACTATCTACCTGTAGAGTTGCAATCTCCTGCAGCACTGGTTCTCAGTCATCTCCAGGTAGCTGTGTCTTTGGCGATAATTCCTGTGTTGCGGGTTTGGCCTCCATTTCCTCCCGACCTTCTTTCCTCTTCTGTGCCCTCCTGATACACAGGGTTCTGCCCTTTCTCCGGACGGTGTTGTCCCTCATCACCACTGGACACAATATCTTCCCTATCGTTAACTGGAGCCTTCCTTCTGGGCAGGTGGCCACCCAACTGTCCTTGGTAGCCTTGCCCCCTATACTTCTGCCCTCTCAATGACAGAAGGGGAGGGGGGTGGGTGCCAATGCTATTCAAACCCCAGGCGCTGAGTGCCCACTCTCCCTGCCACCTGCACAGCACCAAGGGCTCCCCCTTAACAAGTTCCCAGTCCTCCTTTGCCCCGCTGACCCTCTTATGGGATGGGGTGATGTCCTGGGGCAGCCATCTCCCACTCTCTACCCACTTCCTTTCACATGATCAATTTCTGAGGGCATAAGTAACTTGTCCTGCCCTTTAAATATTTGTATCTCAAACCTTCACAAACTCTTAACGAGCTTTTAAATAGCTTCAATTAGCCTCAAGTGGGAGAAGATCAGGAATCATGTCCCACCCTCCCCCACCCTGGTAATTGTTGCTGGCACCGGGATCGGCATCTTGAAATTGGCAGACTGTCCCGCGCTGGTATTTTTGGGGTTCCCCCCACCCCCATCTCTGTTCCCGCCAGGAGAGCATTGGAATAGTCAAGTCTAGAGGTAACAAAGACATAGATGAGGGTTTCAGCAGCAGGTTAGCGAAGGCAAGGGTGCAGTTAGGTGATGCTTGCTGATGGCACAGATATGTGGTCAGAGGCTCATCTCAATCTGGTTCAGCGTCAGACAGTTGCCAAGGAGAGGGATGGAGTCGGTGGCGAGGGAACGGAGTTTGTGGCGGGATCCGAAGACAATGGTTTCGGTCTTCCCAATATTTAGTTGGAGGAAATTTCTCTTCATCCAGTGCTGGATGTCAGGCAAGCAGTCTAATAATTTAGAGATAGTGGCGGGATCGAGCTGAGCGTCAGCAGTGTTACTTCACCTCTTGGTTAGAGGTTGCGGATCAAGTTCCAACTCAAGACTTTAAGTAATCTAGGCCAATACTCCAGTGCAGTATTGAGGGAGTACTGCATTGTCAGAAGTGGTGTCTTTTGCATGGGATGTAAAACCCAGAACCTAGTTATCCATTCCAATGGCTCAGATGTTTGCAAACAGCCCTATCTGGAAATGAGCAGGGAGTTTTCCAGGTGTCTTGTTGGACAATTCTCACTGAATAAATATCAGCTAAATACAGATTAACTGGTCATTAAATTCCGCCCAGTCAAAGGAAAATAATTTATAGAGAAGTGCGTTACAGTAGGCCTGAGCAGATGAAAAGAAATAATGATTGGTGATTGCAGCTACAAATGGGATTGAACAATTTAATTAAGTTGGGGGACCAAATTCAAACTTTCCCAAGATGATTCTGAAAGGCAGATGAACACAATTAAGATTGGATCATTTAGGTAATTTAGAATAGGTTTAGCAGATTCAGAAAAGTGCTTTGGATATAATTAAATCTGCTCTATATTCAGCACAATTAATGGTCCCTCTCGGCACTGGTCTTCATGCAGGAAAATGAGTTGAGTTCAGTTGAAAGTGCTGTCAGGAAATCTGAGCATGGAATTGATTAAACGTTGACATCTATTGGTTATTAAAATGGAATTTGAATAATGAATCACGACGAAAATGGCAAATGGTGGGAAGGTGCTGAAGTTTGATCAGGGCCAAAAATCATAACATTGGGGATAATTCTAACCTATCCCGCCCGTCAGTGAACCTACGGTTTCAGGGCTAATGCAGATTTTATATCCTGCCTGATTTTACTCTCCACTGAAGCCATCAGAGAGCAATGTCAGCATGTTAGGTTAATATTACCCCTATGTTTGAAATGGGATTCGAACTTTGTTTTAAATTGCCAGACTTGCCATTTTTTTCTCTTTGTAACCTTGAACTGCTTACTTACAGATAGCTCCATCATTCCAGTCTGGAACTGAGATGGCTATATTTAACCTAAACCATCCACTGGAAAACGGATGGGATTGGATCAACATCCATTTTATACCCCACCTGATTTTTGTCAAATTTTGTTTGATAACGATCCTCCTATGTGTCACTGGGTTGAAAGTATACGAGTAATCTGAGGAGAAACAGGTGACTTTGGACCTATAGTCTCCAAAGCTCTCTACCGTTAGTGATTTTCCACACATTGTGTCTGGATCTGTTGTAGATTAATTGCTAGAGATTGATCGCTACGATTAGTCAATAATTCCATTATCATTGTATCATGAAACTACCAGACTGATAGAAGACAAGTGACACGGACTGGTCTTTTCTCATTTAACAATTGCTATGTTCCTGAAGTTCAGGTTGTAACAATGGTTGGTCTAGTGATCCACTCATGCTTTGCCTGTACCTCTCACGCAGCCTCACTCAATGACTCTAGAGATAGTCTGGAGATAGCAGAAGGTATATCTAAATAAGCGATCAATAATCAAGAACCTTTAGAAACCAATTAGAACAGGTTGGGCTAAGAGTTGCTTGCGTAATGCATCTGAACTGTTCTGAGGTACATTTTTCACTGAGTCTTTATTTACCAGAGTGGAGCTGGAGAAGACTTGGTCAATGGGCCAAGTTTTCCTTTGAGGCCTGTGACAATTCCACACCATTGTGCATGCGAATTTGAAGAAGAAGCTTCAGCTTGTCAAAGTCCCTGACCTTGGCCTGCAGGAAGCTGCCATCCAATTGGTGAAAAGAGGTTGATTTCTGATTGGACAATCAGGAATGGGCCTTAACCAATCCTCCAGGCCCAGGAACCTAATGATATTTCAGCTTCCAAGTTTTCAAGCTATGATAGGGAAAAGGCACAGGGGGGAACCAGTCGAAAGATGGTGTGGGGAAACAGTGCAAGGAAGGAGGATGAGGCAAAACATGGGAACTGCTTGAATTTACTGAGTATAAGTACTTGAAATTCTTCTGTATGGGTTGGTTCACCTTTTTCTTTGCCAAACAGCTTGCATTGCAGCATAATCATTTACGGCTCACTTGATGATTTTGAAACGCGTATCTGGCTCCCAGCTCCAACGGGCTGCAGATCCCAACACTTGAGCAACATCCAATTTTTTTTGACCATGTTTTGCTTCATTACATCGTGGGGAAAAACTTTTTTCTGCAACGAGGATTTGGAATGCAATGCCTGATAGAGTGGTGGTACAGATTCAAAACTAGCCTTACAAAAGTTAATCAGACAGCTGAAGGAGAAAAGATTGCAGCAATACGGGGAAAGAGCAGAAGAAGTGGGACACACCCTTCAAAAGATAGGCCGAATGGTCTGTTACTGTGCTACACTATTCTATAAATCTTGGGTTCAGGTGTTTAATTTGGGTGAAAATCACACAACAAGAACATAAGTCTGGACCAAAGGAAGAGGAGAATAATTATCACCTTGTCCCTACTCTCTAACATAAACTCGCTCCCTAAACTCCAACTCCTTGCCAGGTCTTTCCTCACTTTTAAAACTCTCTTCAAAATCTACCTTTTCATTCTGTGATTTTAGGTATCTCTCCTAACCCTCTGGGTTTTTTTTTTGTTCTTCAGAGAATTCCTTTGGGATGTTTTGGGGAGTGGATCATTCCTTACAGCTCACATAACTCAAGGGCAAAGTTTAAAAAAAAGGCTTGCATTTATATAGCACTTTGCACAACCACCAGACAATGAAGTACTTTTTAAAAATGCTGTCACTGTTGCAACACAGAACAAAGAACAAAGAACAGTACAGCACAGGAACAGGCCATTCGATCCTCCAAGCCTTCGCCGATCTTGATGCCTATCTAAACTAAAACCTTCTGCACTTCCGGGGACCATATCCCTCTATTCCCTTCCTATTCATGTATTTGTCAAGATGCCTCTTAAACGTCGCTATCGTACCTGCTTCCACCACCTCCCCCGGCAGCACGTTCCTGGCACTCACCATGTGCCTTGCACATCCTCTCCAAACTTTGCCCCTCACACCTTAAACCTATGACCCCTAGTAACTGACTCTTCCACCCTGGGTTAAAGCTTCTAACTATCCACTCTGTCCATGCCATTCATAACTTTGTAAACCTCTATCAAGTCGCCCCTCCACCTCTGTAGTTCCAGTGAAAACAATCCGAGTTTATCCAACCTCTCCTCATAGCTAATGCCCTCCAGACCAGGCAACACCCTGGTAAACCTCTTCTGTACCCTCTCCAAAGCCTCCACGTCCTTCTGGTAGTGTGGCGACCAGAGTTGCACGCAATATTCTAAGTGTGGCCTAATTAAAGTTCTGTACAGCTGCAGCATGTCTTGCCAATTTTTATACTCTGTGTCCCGACCGATGAAAGCAAGCATGCCATATGCCTTCTTGACTACCTTATCCACCTGCGTTGCCACTTTCGGTGACCTGTGGACTTGTACGCCCAGATCTCTCTGCCTGGCAATACTCCAAAGGTTCTGCCATTTACTGTATATTTTCCACCTGTATTAGATCTTCCAAAATGCATAACCTCACATTTGTCCGGATTAAACTCCATCTGCCATTTCTCTGCTCAAGTCTCCAACCGATCTATATCCTGCTGTACAATCCTCATCACTATCCGCAACTCCACCAACATTTGTGTCGTCCGCAAACTTACTAATCAGACCAGCTACATTTTCCTCCAAATCATTTATATATACTACAAACAGCAAAGGTCCCAGCACTGATCCCTGCAGAACACCACTAGTCACAGCCCTCCATTCAGAAAAGCACCCTTCCACTGCTACCCTCTGTCTTCTATGACCAAGCCAGTTCTGTATCCATCTTGCCAGCTCACCTCTGATCCCGTGTGACTTCA
The DNA here is from genome assembly GCF_036365525.1 of Heterodontus francisci. Classification (NCBI taxonomy): domain Eukaryota; kingdom Metazoa; phylum Chordata; class Chondrichthyes; order Heterodontiformes; family Heterodontidae; genus Heterodontus; species Heterodontus francisci. The sequence goes on from NC_090384.1 coordinate 2,835,527, forward strand.
CTTTTTGTACCAGTCTGCCATGAGGGACCTTGTCAAAGGCTTTACTGATGTCCATGTAGACAACATCCACTGCCCTTCCTTCATCAATCATCTTCGTCACTTCCTCAAAAAACTCAATCAAGTTAGTGAGACGTGACCTCCCCTTCACAAAACCATTCTGCCTCTCGCTAATAAGTTCATTTGTTTCCAAATGGGAGTAAATCCTGTCCCGAAGAATCCTCTCGAATAATTTCCCTACCACTGACGTAAGGCTCACTGGCCTATAATTTCCTGGATTATCCTTGCTACCTTTATTAAACAAAGGAACAACATTGGCTATTCTCCAGTCCTCTGGGACCTCACCTGTAGCCAATGAGGATACAAAGATTTCTATCAAGGCCCCAGCAATTTCTTCCCTTGCCTCCCTCAGTATTCTGGGGTAGATCCCATCAGGCCCTGGGGACTTAGCTACCTTAATGCTTTGCAAGACGCCCAACACCTCCTCCTTTTTGATAACGACATAACCCAGACTATCTACACTCCCTTCCCTAGACTCGTCATCCACCAAGTCCTTCTCTTTGGTGGATACTGATGTAAAGTACTCAGTTAGTACCTCGCCCATTTCCTGTGGCTCGACACATAGATTCCCTCCTCTGTCCTTGAGTGGGCCAACCCTTTCCCTGGTTACCTCTTGCTCTTTATATACATATAAAAGCCTTGGGATTCTCCTTAATCCTGTTTGCCAATGACTTTTCATGACCCCTTTTAGCCCTCCTGACTCCTTGCTTAAGTTCCTCCCTACTGTTTTTATATTCCTCGAGGGCTTCGTCTGTTCCCAGCCTTCCAGCCCTTACGAATGCTTCCTTTTTCTTTTTGACTAGGCTCACAATATCCCTCATTATCCAAGGTTCCCGAAACTTGCCAAACTTAATGTCGGAAATGCTGCAGCTGCTTTGCACACAGCAAGATCCCACAAACAGCAATGTGAAAATGACCAAATAATCTGTTTTTGTGATGTTGATTAAGGGGAAAATATTGGGCAGGAGGGATAACTACACTGTTCTTCTTCAAAATAGTGCCATGGGATACTTTACATCCAGCTGAACAACTCATCTGAAAATCATCACTTCCAATAGTGCAGCAGTCCCACAGTACTGCACTGGAGTATCAGCCTTGATTTTTATGCCTAAGTCTCTGGAATGTCTACTGTCACAATTGTGGCTTGCAAATATTTTATTAAAACCATTTCTGACAGAGGATCTGCATTTATTATAAGCATTGCGTGCTTACAATACTGACAGGACTTTTCCTGGCACTTCAGTAAGAGCTGAACCCCTCAGACTAACGGACTGGTGATTGAGCAGCAGCTACAAGCTGGGTCCCACTTGTGTTTGCCTGGCTTTGTTGCGGACAGGTCTATCAGCTGAAATTGTCCCAAATGGGCCACAGTATTTAAAGCTCGTGACTGCAGCACTATTTTGCAGCCCAATACTCTGCATAATGAATCTCAACTGAAAGAGTATCCATTACCGGTTCCTCCTCAGGGCAATTTCAAATCTACCAGTTGATTTCCTTTGACGTTGCTCACAGTTATTTGAAAATTGTATTTTTCTTCTTATAACTGTATCTGCTTGTCTCACTCTCTATCATTATTTCTGTTTGCCCCTCGCTTTTTGTTGGCCTTTCACTATTAAAGAAAAAAAGACTTGCATTTATATAGCACCTTTTAATGACCTCAGCACGTCTCGAAGCGTTTTACAGCCAATGAAGTACTTTCAAAGTGTAGTCGCTGTTGTAATGTAGGAAACACAGCAGCTGATTTGTGCACAGCAAGCCCCCACAAACAGCAATGTGATAATGACATGATAATCTGTTTTTGTGATGCTGATTGAGGGATAAATATTGGGCAGGAAACTGGGGAGAACTCCCTTGCTTTTTCTTCAGACGAGTGCCATGGGATCTTTTACATCCACTCAGAGAGCAGACGGGGCCACAGTTTACCATCTGAAAGTCAGCACCACTGACAGTGTAGCACTCCCTCAGTAATGGCACTGGAGTGTCAGCCTTGATTTTTGTGCTCAAGTCTCAGGGTAGGGACTTAAATCCACAACCTTGTGACTCAGAGATGAGAATGCTACCAACTGAGCCACAACTGGCATAAACCTTTGTTTCTCACAGTCTGTATGACCCTTACGCACTTTAGCCTGTTATTTTTGCATATCTCCATTTGTTTACAACTTAGAAACATCCCACCCCATGCACCCACTTCCCCCCACCACCCCCCAAAACTTTTTTTTAGGTTCTTCTTGGTTTTCCTTACAAAATTGTATATGAGTGACTGTTATTCCCTGGAGCTATGTACAGTCATACCATCAATACTCACATGTTCCCAACTGCTTACTTTTTAGATGTTAAGGTTAAAAGTAAGTGTGATGTAAAATAGACATCTTTGCTTTCTATTTTGCAGAAGTAGTGAAAACTTGATATCATCTTGAACAAAACAGATGTTCTAAATTGGTGCGTTTTGGCTCAGTTGGTAGCTGTCACATTGAGATATTTTCTTAAAACTCCAAAAGCCTGCACACAGTCTGTGATGTAGTTTCAGGAAAGTTAGCTGGCATGCCGACCTTCTCAGAGTTCTGTTCCTCGCATACCAGATCACTTTGGAATAATGGGGAATGTCTAACCGCTCCAGAGATATTTGCACTTCTAATGTTACAATGATGTCCACTCACCTGGCTGAGTAGGGGGATCTTAGCTCAACAGGCAATGTAGTTTTAGTGGCTCATGAATCATGATGCCGTTGGTCACGCATTGTCTCTTTCATGGGCTGATTTGTTCTCACTCCCCACCTCTTCCTCCCGGCACAGCTGGGCTTTCCATCTTATTTGGCAGAGCTCCTTCCCAGTTGCACCTGAGCAGCCCGCTGAAGTCTATTATGTTGTGCGTTCTTCAGCGGAGCCAGTGGTAGAATTTTGGAGCAAACCCATTTTTGCATGCACAGCCATTTCCACTGCCCCACACATCTTCTTATGTTTACTGTTCTGTCTAGTTGGTAGGAACGTAGGAATGGGAGGAGGCCATTTCGCCCCTTGAGCTTCTTCCACCACTAAATGAGCCCATTGCTGATATTCAACCTAACTTCATATACCTGCCTTTGCCCCATATTTCTTAATACCTTTGGTTAACAAAAATCTATCAATCCCAGATTTAAAATTAACAATTGATCTAGCATTGCCATTTGCAGAAGAGAATTCTGTACCTCTACCACCCTTTGTGTGCAGAAGTGTTTCCTAATTTCACTCCCGAAAGATCCGACTCTAGTTTTTAAGGCTGTGCCCCTTAGTCCCAGACTCCTCAAGCAGCAGAAATAGTTTCTCTCTATCTACCCTAATTGTTCCCCTTAATATCTTGAAAACTTCAATCAAATCACCCCTGAACCTTCTAAATTCCAGTGAATGCAACCCTCATAATTTAACACTTGGAGTTCAGGTCATAGAGTCATTTATTTAGAGATACAGCACTGAAACAGGCCCTTCGGCCCACCGAGTCTGTGCCGACCAACAACCACCCATTTATACTAACCCTACAGTAATCCCATATTCCCTAACACCTACCTACACTAGGGGCAATTTACAAATGGCCAATTTACCTATCACCTACAAGTCTTTGGCTGTGGGAGGAAACCGGAGCACCCGGCGAAAACCCATGCGGTCACAGGGAGAACTTGCAAACTCCGCACAGGCAGTACCCAGAATCGAACCCGGGTCTCTGGAGCTGTGATGCTAACCACTGCGCCACTGTGCCGCATAGCACAGAAGAAAGCTATTCAGCCCACCAAGACCATGCCGGCCCTCCACTGAGCTATCCAGTCAGTCCCATTCCCTGGATCGATCCCCGTACCCCTGCAAGTTTATTTCCTTCAAGTGGCCATCCAATTTCCTTTTCAAATCCTTGATTGTCTTCTCTTTCACCTGCCTTGTGGGCAGCAAGTTCCAGGTCACTAACATCCACTGCGTAAAACAGTTCCTCCTTATATTCCCCCTGCATCTCTTGCTCAAAACCTTCAATCTGTGTCCCCTAGTCTTTGTACCATTAGTTAATGGGAACAGTTTTTCCTTGTCTAACTTATCTAAGCCTGTCAGAATCTTGTATGTTAAATCTCCTCTCAATATCCTTTGTTCTAAGGAGAACAACACCAACTTTTACAACCTAACCTTGTAACTAAAATCCCCCATCCCTGGAACTATTCTGGTAAATCTCCTCTACACCCTCTCAAGGACCCTCACATCTTTCCTAAAGTGTGTTGACCAGAACTGGATGCAATACTCCAACCGGGGCCTAACCAAAGCTTTATAAAGCTTTAGCATAACTTCCCTGCTTTTGTACTCAATGTCTCTATTTTGTGAAGCCCAAGATCCCATATGCTTATCTAACCACCCACTCAATATGTCCTGTCACCTTCAAAAATCGATACACATGCACCCCCAGGTCCCTCTGCTCCTGCACGCTCTTTAGAACTGTGCCATTAAGTATATATTGCCTCTCCCTATTCCTTCTGCCAAAATGTATCAGCTCACATTTGTCAGTATTATTTCCATCTCCCAACTGTCTGCCCATTCTGCTAGCCTATCTCTGTCCTCTTGCAGGCAGATCTTATCATCCTCACTGTTTGCCACACATGCAAGTTCGTTGTCATCATCAAATTTTGAAATTTTACTCTGTAATCCAAGATCCAAATCCTTTATATACAGCAAGAAAAGCTGTGCTCCTAGCAATGACCCTTGGGGAACACCACTGTCTACCATCCTCCAGTCTGAAAAACAACCATTTACCATGACTCGCTGTTTTCTGTCCTTAAACCAATTTTTTAAAATCCAATTGGATAATGACCCTCCTATTCCATGAGCCTCAATTTTGCTAGCCAGACTTTTATGTGGTACTTTATCAAATGCTTTCTTAAAATCCATATAGACAACATCCACCACATTCCCTTCACCAACCTTCTCTGTGACTTCATCAAAAAATTCAATTAGATTAGTCAAGCATGATCTCCCTTTTACAAATCTGTGCTGGCGATCCTTAATTAACTCAAATCTCTCCAAGTGGAGTCTGTTGATTTTTTTCCCTGATTATTGTTTCTAAAATCTTACCCAGCACTGTGTTAAACTAACTGGCCTGCAGTTGCCAGGACTGTCCTTATACCCTTTCTTGAATAAGGGTGTCATATTTGCCACTCTGCAACTCTGGCACCTCCCCTGTATCCAGGGAAGATTGGAAGATTATGGCAAACCCTTCTGCCATCTCCATCCCCACTTCCTTTAGCAACCTCGGATGCAAGCCATCCAGACCAGGTGACTTACCTACCCTAAGCAAAACCAGCCCTTTCAGTACCTCCCCCTCTCAATTTTTACCCTATCCATTGCCTCTACTCTCTCCCCTGCTACTGATATTTTGTTAAATTCCTCTTTCTTAGTAAACACTGATACAAAATACTCATCAAGTATTTTAGCCTTTCCCTGCACCTGTACGCATATATTACCCTTTGTCCCTAATAGGTCCCATTCTACTTCTTACTACACGCTTACTATTTACATGCCAGTGGAAGATTTTTGGATTCCTTTTTATGTTGATGGCGCCCGTCTGTCTCGGGAGACGATGGACAGCACCCGGGTTGTATGCTGGAGTGTCCTCTCCAGTGTGTAGGCCTGGGCAAATAGTATGGAGACCCTGGGTTGCCCAAGCATCAGGACCTCCCCTCTCAGCATTGCTAGTATTGTCCAAAGGAAAGGAAAAAAAAACAGCACTGTTTGGCACCAGCTCTGTTGCAGGAGTTGCCGGAAAGCTGCCTGATAAGTGAAGGACTCCACTTCGGACTTCCTGTTGGGATTTGCTCTCTTAGCTTTCTTCTCCCCCGAGACACCCACAAGGCAGTGAGGCTATTTGCCCATAGCTTGGGGTCTGAGTCATGGGTACCAAGGTGGAGCCACACACCGGTGTGCCTGCATGCCATGCGTCTGAATGCTCAGCCTCCTCCGAGTCCTCAGTAGTTTAGCCTGGGACAGGGTGGGGGGGTGGTTACCCAGTTTGTGTATGTCGTCACAGGGAGGCACTTACTGATGGAGAGGCTACGTACTGGCGGGGAGAGGCTTTCACATGCGACCTTATGTTCGTAATACTTGTACTGCTAGCCAATGGTGAGAGCTGAAAATGAGAGGTGACAAGCAGACCAACCATTCCACGCCACCCACTACACTAACATACGTGATGCACCATATCAACCGCAAATTGCCATTCTATTCTCACATTCTCTCTTTGCCAGTCTTATTTTCATCTTCACCTCTCGTCTCAACTTATTGTATATAGCCTGGTTCTCGCTTGAAGAATTCACCTGACATGCATCATACACCCTCATTTCTTGTTTAATCATAATCTCTATCTCCCTCATCATCCAAGGAGTCCTGTTTTTGGTTCCTCTACCTTTTGCGTTATTGGAATGTACCTACCCTGTACCTGAAGCACCTCTTCCTTAAAGATAACACATTGTTCCGATACAGCTTTTCCTGTCAGGTATCATTCTGGTAAATCCATGCTGCTTTCCCTCCAGGGTCAATATATCCTTACTAAGGTGTGATCCCCGGAACGGCTCACAGTACTCCAGGTGTGGTCTAACCAGGGCTTTGTATAACTGCCCCCTTGTATTCTCGTCCTCCAGATATAAAGCCAGCATTCCATTAAACTTTTTAATTATTTTCTGCACCTGTTCATGGCATTTTGATGGTCTAGATACCCGGACCCCCAAGTCTGTTTGGACCTCTACTGTTTCTCGCTTTTACCCTTTAGAAAGTACTCTGTTCTAACCTTTCAGGTTCAAAGTGGATGACCTCACATTTGCCTACATTAAGATCCATCTGCCTCATTCACAATCTTTCGATATCTCTTTGAAGGATTTTGTAGACTTTTCAAGACCAGTTTTAAAGAAGCTGACGGGTTGACTGGAACCCTGGATTATTTACCAGCAAAGGAAGCTGAGTTTGGTTAAAAGAACCAACTGTTCAAAATGGCATGCTGTGAAGATTGGCTGGATTTGTAAAATTGTGGTGCAGGCCATGTGGAAGGCTATAAACGAAGAGGCCTTAGGGGACTGTGAGAATGCTTTAAACACCAGCAGGAAGAAATTCACTCATGTATCATCGAAGAGCGCCACACGGGTCCGCAGGAAGCAGCCCGCAGCCCCTGGGCAACTGAGGTAAGTCTGCATAGCGCTGCTTCGCGAACCGATTTCTCCTGCCCAGGTGTTGTTTTTGTAACACCAGTCAGTGCAAACATGGGAGGGAGAGGGTGGAAATTTACTGAACATGGAATGTTCAGCAAGAATGGTACAAGAACGGCCATCCCTAAGTGAAAGGCAGGCACGGTGCACGAAACAGAGCAGAAGAACACGACGCAGGATGTCAATGGATTATTAACTTTTCCATGTTCACAAAGGAGAGGAATTGACCATCTTGAGTTTCAGTGATACCACTGAGGTTGTATGCACCTCTATGTGCAAGCCTATTGTGTCTTAATGTTTGTAAAACCATTATTTGGATAAGTTTAAAGTCTTGGTCGATCTCACCTCTGGTTATCTTACAAAGAGAATTAAAACAAATACCCTGCTGCCTGCAGTCGTGACACTTTAAGTGTCACATGGACACAACTGTAAATTTCGATAAAAGAAAGCCAGTCTGACCTCTAGTTGAACTAAGAATCTACTGACTGCTATCAGTCTCTAATTGACTTCAGAAAGGCATTCAAGCTTTCTTTTATTTGACTTCAAAGACTCACACAAGGAAAGAAAGCTACTCTGGCCTCTAACTGCGTTGATCATTTAATTGTGAGCAATCAGCATGTAATTGAATTCAAAGCTGCAGAGAAATTACACCTTGTAGCTTTAAAGCCACAGACACCTGAACTTCAGTCGCTGAATATTACATTCTATGTTATGTGGTTTAATACTTCTTGTCTTTTAAAACTGAGTATCCTGCAGCCCACCATAAACTGTGTCAATGGGACATCTAGTGCATCTGGAGATGCATTCAGCACATATGTAAACTGTAGGAAGGGGTTAGAATCCGTTCCTTCCTTTCTGCTTACTTTATACACAATGATGTGTGACAGACACAGAAGGGTTCGAGATGTAAGATTTTAAATCATGTATGTTTATATAAGAATGCAAGAATTTTTAGTTGCAGGATTAAGGCTATTTGGCCCAATACCTTTACCTGCTTTCCTTATCACCATATTCTTCAATTGCTTCTCTCCTAACACATCTGGCTACTTCTTAATGCATTTGTCCCGTTTGCTACAATGGCATTCTCTCATGGCTGTTTCCACAAGTCAATGATTCTTTCTTTGAAAAATCTCTGCTAATTTCCCCTTGTTCTATCTTCTTTTTAACCTGTGTGCCATAGAGTCATAGTAAAGGCCTGCTTGGGTATACAATTGAAACCCGACCCGAGCCCGACCAGACCACATCTAATCTGAACCCGACCCGGGCCCAAGTCCTGTGGTTTTTTCCCGTGCCCAACCCGACCCGACTCAACTACCAGAAATTAATGATGCTTACTCTTACTCTTACTTCCCTTTCCCTCCCTGACCAAAAGGCAGCACTGCCACTGTGTCCGACCCGGCCCAACCCGAGCTGAGCCCGAGTGCCGGACCCAGAAGAACAACCCGACTTGACCCGAACCTGACACATAGGGCGGCACAGTGGCACAGTGGTTAGCACCGCAGCCTCACAGCTCCAGGGGCCCGGGTTCGATTCCAGGTACTGCCTGTGTGGAGTTTGCAAGTTCTCCCTGTGTCTGCGTGGGTTTTCTCCGGGTGCTCCGGTTTCTTCCCACAAGCCAAAAGACTTGCAGGTTGATAGGTAAATTGGCCATTATAAATTGTCACTAGTATAGGTAGGTGGTGGGGAAATATAGGGACAGGTGGGGATGTTTGGTAGGAATATGGGATTAGTGTAGGATTAGTATAAATGGGTGGTTGATGGTCGGCACAGACTCGGTGGGCCGAAGGGCCTGTTTCAGTGCTGTATCTCTAATCTAATCTAATGTTGCGGGTCCCATCTGGTTCGGGTCGGGTAGCCATGCTCTAAGTCATAGAGTCATTTACGGCACAGAAAGAGACCATTCAGCCCACCGAGTCCATGCTGGCTCTCCACAGAGCAATCCAGGCATTCCCACTCCCCTGCTCAATACCCGTAGCCCTGCAAGTTTATTTCCTTCAAGTGGCCATCCAATTTGTTTTTAAAGTCATTGTTTGTCTCCGCTTCCATCACCCTTGTGGGCAGCGAGTTCCAGAACATTACCACCCACTGTGTAAAAAAGTTCTTTGTCGTATTCTCCCTGCATCTCTTGCCCAAAAACCTTCAATCTGTGTCCCCTAGTCCCTGTACCATTAGTTAATAGGAACAGTTTTTCCTTGTCTAACTTGTCTACGCCTGTCATAATCTTGTACACCTCTATTAAATCTCCCCTCAATCTCCTTTGTTCTAAGGAGAACATAGAAACATAGAAAATAGAAGCAGGAGTAGGCCATTTGGCCCTTCAAGCCTGCACCGCCATTCAATACGATCATGGCTGATCGTCCAAACTCAGTACCCAGTTCTAGCTTTCTCCCCATATCCCTGATTCCTTTAGCACTAAGAACTATATCTAACTCTTTCTTGAATATATTTAATGATTTGGCCTCAACCCTAGCTTTTCCAACCGAACCTTGTAACTAAAATCCCCCATCCCTGGAACCATTCTGGTAAATCTCCTCTGCACCCTCTCAAAGACCCTCACATCCTTCCTAAAGTGTGGTGACCACAACAGGGTGCAATTCTCCAGTTGGGGCCAAACCAGAGCTTTATAAAGGTTCAGCATAACATCCCTGCTTTTGTACTCAATGTCTCTATTTATGAAGCCCAAGATCCCATATGCTTATGAACCACTCTCTCAATATGTCTGCCACCTTCAAAGATCGATGGACAGGTAGCCCTAGGTGCCCCTGCTCCTGCACACTCGTTAGAACTGTGCCATTAAGTGTATATTGGCTCTTTTATTCCTTCTGACCGGATGTATCTCCTGATGTTTCAACCCTTTGTCATTGTGAACATCTGCCTGGATGAGCTTTCTCAATTCTTTGCATAATCTTGAAAATTTCAATTGGAATTTCGTAAAGTCTCTTTTCCAAGAAGAATGAGTGCAAAGTTCACAACCTTTCCTCAGAATAAATTCCCTGATACCTGGGATCATAGCATTGCTCACCTCTGCATCTCCTTATAGAGTAGAGTGGCATAGCACAGAAGGAGGCCATTTGGCCCATTAAGTCTGTATCAGCTCTTTTGTAGAGCAATTCAATTTAGTCCCACTCCCTGGCTCTTTTCCTATATTCCTGCATTTTTTTCCCCTTCAAGTATTTATCTAATTCCCTTTTAAAGGCTGCTATTGAATCTGTTTTCAGCACCCTATCAGGCAGTGCATTCCAAATCCTAACCACCCTTGCATAAAAAGGTTTTTCTTCATGTCACCTCTGGTTCTTTTGCCGATCACCTTAAACCTGTGCCCCCCCTTATCGGCACTTCAGCCATTGGAAACAGCTTCTCGTTATTTACTCTATTTAAACACTTGATGATTTTAAACACCTCTATCAAATCTCCTCTTTACCTTCTCTGCTCGAAGGAGAACAACTCCAGCTTCTCCACTCTATCCACATAATTGCAGTCCCTCATTGTTGGAACCTTGAGGCCAATAATATCCACTCCTTGTTTAAGTGATCAATCCAGCAGGAAGCATTCCAATTAGCATGATTAGCAAAAATATGTCCTTTTCTCCCTTGTACTCTATCACAATATCAATAGAACACTGTGTGTGTTATTTGTTATTGTTTAATACGGAAGTACAATCTGCTGGTTTCATAGAGACATAACATACTTCTTTATAACATCTTTGGTTTCATTAGGTTATCATACAATCCCTGCAAATCATATACAACTTTCCCTGACAATGTCTAATATGCTGTGAATATTGCTTTAAAAATGCTTTGGGCTCATTGCATCCTATTTGCTAAAGTGGGAATCTAGAGACTTTATTAAATACATACCCATAAAGACCAAATAGACAGGGAGTAAAACATCCAGCCTGCACAACTTCTGACCTCCAATTTATTTACTCGTACATCTCTCTAAAATATTAATACACACTCACACATTGACTCAGAATTTGCTGAATGAAATAACAGCGGCTGAATGTTGTTATTAATGAGCAAATCATCCAACAACTTGCAGCAGAGAAGAGAAATTCTGTGAATTGAGAATCAGCACAAGTTGCCGGACAATTTGCGCCACTTTGTAAAAACGCACCTTGTACTTAACGTCCCATCATTTTCACGAAGTTGCACATTTGCACATTAATTGCCCATTAAACTCACCACAGTAGGTTAAGTCCAGCAAATATCAGCAATGGTACCCTTTTAAGGACATGTTAAATGTTAATGACTGTCAATTAAAATCTCTTGCCCAGAAAGTGAACAATTATTAATGTGCAGTCACAGTCCTTCATGTTTTGAATTGTTTTTTGTAAATTTTAAACATGTCAAATTTAAACTTTTAAAAGCATTTTCCTTACTTTTCCTTTCCGATTTTTATTGCTATTTCCACCTCTCTTACTCCTATCTTTCTTTCCCTCTCTTTATTTCTTTCTCTGATTGGGCATTAAGTTCACCCCACTCTAATTCACCCGCCTTCTCAGTCAAAGAACAAAGACCGGTACAGCACAGGAACAGGCCATTCGGCCCTCCAAGCCTGCACCGATCATGATGCCTGCCTAAGCTAAAACCTTCTGCATTTCCAGGGTCCGTATCCCTCTATTCCCATCCTATTCATGTATTTGTCAAGATGCCTCTTAAACGTTGCTATCGTACCTGCTTCCACCACCTCCCCCGGCAGCAAGTTCCAGGCACTCACCACCCTCTGTGTGAAAATCTTGCCTCGCACATCCCCTCTAAACTTTGCCCCTCGCACCTTAAAGCTATGTCCCCTAGTAACTGACTCTTCCACCCTGGGAAAAAGCTTCTGACTATCCACTCTGTTCATGCCGTTTATAACTTTGTAAACCTCTATCATGTCGCCCCTCCACTTCCGTCATTCCAGTGAAAACAATCCGAGTTTATCCAACCTCTCCTCATAGCTAATACCCTCCAGACCAGGCAACATCCTGGTAAACCTCTTCTGTAGCCTTTCCAAAGCTTCCACATCCTTCTGGTAGTGTGGCAACCAGAATTGCACGCAATATTCTAAGTGTAGCCTAAAAAAGATTCTGTACAGCTGCAGCATGATTGCCAATTTTTATACTCTATGGCCCGACCGATGAAGGCAAGCATGCCGTATGCCTTCTTGACTACCTTATCCACCTGTGTTGCCACTTTCAGTGATCTGTGGACTTGTACGCCCAGATCTCTCTGCCTTTCAATACTCCTAAGGGTTCTGCCATTTACTGTATACTTCCCACTTGTATTAGACCTTCCAAAATGCATTCCCTCACATTTGTCCTGAGTGGCCTACTCCTGCTCCTATTTCTTTGGATCTACTGTATAAATTGGAGGGTTTTCTCTCCACTTTTTAAACCATTTTTATAGCAGAGACAGGGCCATGTGTAATATAAACACAGACAGGGTCTAGTGCAGACCTAACTAGTGCATTGATAACTGAGACTAGTGTAAAAGGTATCAAGGATACAGAATTGTAAATATACATTCAGGGGAAATTTTTTTAGGCCAGTATCTAGCAAGGTCAACAAGAGATGGGCCAGTTTTACACTTAGTTTTAGGGAATGAAGCTGAGCCGGTGGAAGGTGATTTAGAAAAAGTGGACTGGAAAAAGCTACTTGAAGGTAAATCAGTGTCAGAGCAGTAAGAGGGAATCATTTCATCTTGGAGGATTTATTATTCCAGAGTTATTTTTTATTTTCAGAGAAATTCAAATTCACAAGAGCCCAATGTGGGATTTGAACTCCTGCTTTTTCAGTCATTAGCTCAGGCTTTCAGATTACAAACTGTAAAAGACATTCACCTTCCTCCTGTTGTTGCCTGACTGTCTCAGCTTTTGTATATTGTCCCCAATCTTGTTCTTTCATGTGTCTAAAGACTTTGATGTTATTCAGACATTGGTAAACCACTTCATTCTCTCAGGACATCGGCTGAAAGACATTCAGGGACACAATCCACAATCTAATTCACACCCTATTCAAGCAACCAAAATCTTCAACTCCATTCAAACACCCCGATATCCTGTCCCTGCACAGATAACTGACAGTTCCACAATGCAGGAATGTCTGAATGAGAAACCACATTTACCTGACACAATCCAAGCTCCAAATTGAATCATTAAGATATCGAAAATACCACAGAAATGTGACTTGTTCCTGGTAACAGTGAGACTGAAACATTTCAGGCTACTATTCAACCAGGAAGGATTCTGAGAAAAGTCAGGATCAGGATTGAAAGAGAAAGAGAGAGAGTGAAATGGAGAGAGAGAGAAAGAGACTGTCAGCTCCTGTATATGTTAGGGTTCTCTGTTCCTTCACCTATGTTAACATTGTACCATTTAATTTCGATTGCCTCTCCCAGTCTTCCTTCCAAAATCCATCACTTCACATTTCTCAGCATTGAAGTTAACCTGCCATGTGTCTGTCCAATTTACCAGACTGCCAACAGCCTCCTGAAGTCTGCTACTATTCTCTTCTCTCTCTGCTACATTTCCAAAGATTTGTGTCATCTACAAACTTTAAAGTTCTGCCCCGTAAACCCAAGTCAAGTCATTAATATACAGAGTAAAGCTCCCTCTACACTGATCCATCAAACACTCCCAGGGCAGGAAGATCATGGGGTGGATACAAGAGTGAATCTCGCTCCACACTGTCCGAAACAGACAGAGAGAGAGAGAGACAGAATGAGAGAAACAGAGAGACACAGACCGACAGGGTGACTGAGAGAGAAAGAAGGATATTTAACATCGGACATGGGAAGAGGAGGCAATTTAACCCCTCAACCCTGTTCCAGCATTCAATGAGACCAGGGCTGATCTGTGATCTAACGAACACCATATATCCCACCTTTGCCCCTTATCTCTTAATACCTTTGGCGAACAAGAATCTATCAATCACAGATTTAAAAATTAACCAATAAGCCAGCATGACATTTCCACAACCAATATCATGAGGATGTGATGGCTCCCACAGTGGAATAGCTTGCCTGCTATTTAAAATGGAGGCTATTCCTTCTGGATCATCAAAAGTGTCCACCTGGGCCCCAACTTCATCTACATTTCTCCCTCTCCCGATGCTTTTTTTTTCTCCATACCTATCTCTTATATGACACAGCAGTGAAGGATGACATCAAATTAATATATCTTACATTCTCCCTTTCAATCCACTCCAACAACCTCTCTCTCTCCAACCTTGCCCCTCTCAACAGCCCTCTCTCTGCCTTTATATATAACCCTCTCTCTCTCTGTCTCTCTCCGAGTGTCAGAGATAGCAGGAGGGAGAGACAGAGAGAGGAAGACAGAGAGAGAATGTTGAAGGAACTGTACTCTGTTCCTGAGCTGTGCTGAACCTGCTCTCGGAGTGTTTGATGGGCGACATTAATCGTCCTGTATCAGGCTGTGAAGAAGCAGAACATGTTCAGTACACAACGGGTCAAAGGGAATGATTCACTCCTGTCTGCTACTGGGAAGAGAGACTGACCTTAACATCAAGGCAGCGTTTGACTGAGTGTGGCATCGAGGAGCTCGAGTTAAACTCAGTGGGAATCAGGGGAAACCTCACCACTGGTTGGAGCACAAAGGAAGATGGTTGTGGTTGTTGGAGGTCAATCATCTCAGTCTCAGGACATCACTGCAGGAAAATAGAGACAAGATAAATGAAAACTTTCAGTCTGTCATAAAAAGTGAAATGGTCGAACAATGTTGTTATGGGAAAGCCCAGGCCTCCATCTGATTCCATTCAGACAGACAGACAGATATCAATATAAATGAAGAAATATATTTGTCTGGGTTAGAGATGGAAGACTGAACATTCCCTTCGGTCTTGTTACTAGCTATCAGCAGCTGTGTACAATTTCTAATTGCTCTGGTTTGATGTGGGTAATATTTATCTTTGAAAGGATGGGGTGACTCTTATAACAATGGCGCAGTGGTTAGCACCGCAGCCTCACAGCTCCAGGGACCCGGGTTCGATTCCGGGTACTGCCTGTGTGGAGTTTGCAAGTTCTCCCTGTGTCTGCGTGGGTTTTCTCCGGGTGCTCCGGTTTCCTCCCACATGCCAAAGACTTGCAGGTTGGTAGGTAAGTTGGCCATTATAAATTGTCACCAGTATAGGTAGGTGGTAGGGAAATATAGGGACAGGTGGGGATGTTTGGTAGGAATATGGGATTAGTGTAGGATTAGTATAAATGGGTGGTTGATGTTCGGTACAGACTCGGTGGGCCGAAGGGCCTGTTTCAGTGCTGTATCTCTAATCAATCTCCCAGAGATAAAGTAGGATTGAGGGACTGGAGTAAAGGTCAGTAAAAGTGCAATGCACTTCACACGACTGAGTAACAAACTCTGTTGTGTTAAAGTTTAATGAATCACACTTGTGTTGCACTGTGACAATTGTCGGCAGTTTTTTTTTTAACAATAGGGATTGATTTTCTTGCAGGATTTTCGATTGTACTTTCCTTTATTGGCCGATATATAGAATATAAGAGCAGGGAGGTTATGCTCGAACCAGAGAAAACACTAGTTCGACCACAGCTAGAGTACTGCATAGAGTTCTGGTCAGCACTTTACAGGCAGGATGTGATTGCAGGAGAGACAGAGTACAGAGGAGATTTACAGAGGATGTTGTCAGGAATGGAGAATTTTAGCTACCAGGAAAGATTAGACAGGCTGGAGTTGTTTTCTTTGGAACGGAGGAGGCTGATGGGAGATTTAATCGAGGTGTATAAAGTTATGAAGAGTCCAGATAGAGTGGATAGGAAGGACCAATAGAGAACAACCCACGGTGGCCAATCTAGCCAGATATCTGAAGGAACTGAAATAAAGACAGAGAGAGGGAGAGAAAGAGGGACAGAGAGAGAGATAGAGAGGGGGGAGGGAGAGAGAGAGACTTAACGAAAGAGACAGAGGGCGAGAGAGAGATAGAGAGACAGATGGGGAGAGAGAGAGAGAGAGAGAGAGAGAGAAAGATACAGAGATGGGGTGAGGGAGAGAGAGAGATGCGGGGTGAGGCGGAGAGAGACGGATGGGCTGAGGGAGAAAGAGAGAGAGAGAGATCCAAGAGAGAGAGAGAGAGAGAGATGGGCTGAGGGGGAGAGAGAGAGAGATAGAGATGGGCCGAGGCAGAGAGAGCGAGAGAAAGATACAGAGATGGGGTGAGGGAGAGAGAGAGAGACGGATGGGCTGAGGGAGAAGGAGAGAGACAAAGATACAAAAGAGAGAGAGAGACAGATGGGGTGAGGGAGAGATAGAGAGACAGATGGGGCTGAGGGGGAGATAGAGAGACAGATGGGGCTGAGGGGGAGAGAGAGAGAGAGAGATGGGGTGAGGGAGAGATAGATAAAGATAGGGTGAGGAAGGGAGAGTGACGGGTAAGGAGGAGAGAGAGAGTCTGGCTGAGGGACAGAGAGAGAGAGAGAGAGACACCGTAAGGGAGAGAGTGAGGAATAAAATGTCTCAAAGGGGTAGGATGGGCAAGAGGGACTAAACGGTCTTCTCCTGTCTTCTGAAAGGATTTATTAATATTACATCCTGAAATAAACAAGGTCGTGATGATCATTTTTGGCAAATAAAATGGAATTAATTAGCAACAGGTTCTCCTTTAAAATTATTAATCTGAATTCACAATATTACTTGTGTGAATTTCGATAATTTGCTGTTTATTAACATAACTGAATAAATAAATATTGGAAGATTCAATGTCACATTGTTCCCATCCTTGTTCAAACTCCTACTGACTCACTCGAAGGTTGAAACCGAAGGAGCAGTTCTGAAGGTGCGAGGTCCCTTTAAGAGGTTGGGACTGTCCCTCTCCCTGCTCCCCCTTGGGGTCACAGTGCTGGGTCAGGGGTCACAGACACTGGGATTGACCCATGACTCCCTGACTCCAAAGACAAGAAAAGGAAAGCAAAAATTCTCCTGGTCCCTGTGAAATCAGATTGACAATAAATTTAAACCCCGAGAGTGAAATATAAAAGGAGAACAGAGAGATTCTGATGTTTGTAAAAACATGATATACACAGAGGGAAGTGTTTGTGTTTATCTGTCTAAGTTGGTCAATGTGAATATATGTGTCTCTGTGTGGGTTTCTCTCTCTCTCGGTCAGTGGGAATGGATGTGTCTGACTGTGGATTTCTATGTGTGTGTGTTTATCTGGACATGTTAGTCTGCCTGTGTTTATGTGACTGTCTTTGTGTCTGTGTGTGTCTTTGTGTTTCTGTGTTTGTGTTTCCAATTCTGGATGTGAGGGTGGGAGAGGACACAGAAGGACACTCTCTAATCTCTTATTAAACATCTTTCATCACAAGTCCCTCTCTCTCAGGGAGATATCTGTACACTGACTGGTGTCTCTCAGTCCCTGTCTCTCATGGAGATATCTGTACACTGACTGGTGTCTCTCAGTCCCTCTCTCTCAGGGAGATATCTGCACACTGAGTGGTGTCTCTCCGTCCCCCTCTCTCAGGGTGATATCTGTCCACTGACTGGTGTCTCTCAGTCCCTGTCTCTCAGGGAGATATCTGTACACTGACTGGTGTCTCTCAGTCCCTGTCTCTCAGGGAGCTTTATGTACACTGAGTGGTGTCTCTCAGGGAGATATCTGTACACTGAGTGGTGTCTCTCAGTCCCTCTCTCTCAGGGAGATATCTGTACACTGACTGGTGTCTCTCAGCCCCTCTCTCTCAGGGAGATATCTGTGCACTGAGTGGTGTCTCACAGTCCCTCTCTCTCAGGGAGATATCTGTACACTGACTGGTGTCTCTCAGTCCCTGTCTCTCAGGGAGATATCTGTACACTGAGTGGTGTCTCTCAGTCCCTCTCTCTCAGGGAGATATCTGTACTCTGACTGGTGTCTCTCAGTCCCTGTCTCTCAGGGAGATATCTGTACACTGAGTGCTGTCTCTCAGTCCCTCTCTCTCAGGGAGATATCTGAACACTGAGTGGTGTCTCTCAGTCCCTGTGTCTCAGGGAGATATATGTACACTAACTGGTGTCTCTCAGTCCCTCTCTCTCAGGGAGGTATCTGTACACTGAGTGGTGTCTCTCAGTCCCTGTCTCTCCGGGAGATATCTGTACATTGACTGGTGTCTCTCAGTCCCTGTCTCTCAGGGAGATATCTGTACACGGACTGGTGTCTCTCAGTCCCTGCCTCTCAGGGAGATATCTGTACACTGAGTGGTGTCTCTCAGTCCCTCTCTCTCAGGGAGATATCTGCACACTGACTGGTGTCTCTCAGTCCCTGTCTCTCAGGGAGATATCTGTACACTGAGTGGTGTCTCTCAGTCCCTGTCTCTCAGGGAGATATCTGTACACTGAGTGGTGTCTCACAGTCCCTCTCTCTCAGGGAGATATCTGTACACGGACTGGTGTCTCTCAGTCCCTGTCTCTCAGGGAGATATCTGTACACTGAGTGGTGTCTCTCAGTCCCTCTCTCTCAGGGAGATATCTGCACACTGACTGGTGTCTCTCAGTCCCTGTCTCTCACGGAGATATCTGTACACTGAGTGGTGTCTCACAGTCCCTCTCTCTCAGGGAGACAATCTGTACACTGACTGGTGTCTCTCAGTCCCTCTCTCTCAGGGAGATATCTGTACACTGACTGGTGTCTCTCAGTCCCTGTCTCTCAGTGAGATATCTGTACACTGACTGGTGTCTCTCAGTCCCTCTCTCTCAGGGAGATATCTGTACTCTGACTGGTGTCTCACAGTCCCTGTCTCTCAGGGAGATATCTGTAAACTGAGTGGTGTCTCTCAGTCCCTCTCTCTCAGGGAGATATCTGTACACTGAGTGCTGTCTCTCAGTCCCTCTCTCTCATGGAGATATCTGAACACTGAGTGGTGTCTCTCAGTCCCTGTGTCTCAGGGAGATATATGTACACTGACTGGTGTCTCTCAGTCCCTCTCTCTCAGGGAGGTATCTGTACACTGAGTGGTGTCTCTCAGTCCCTTTCTCTCAGGGAGATATATGTACACTGACTGGTGTCTCTCAGTCCCTCTCTCTCAGGGAGATATCTGTACACTGAGTGGTGTCTCACAGCCCCTGTCTCTCAGGGAGATATCTGTACACTGACTGGTGTCTCTCAGTCCCTGTCTGTCAGGGAGATATCTATACACTGAGTGGTGTCTCTCAGTCCCTCTCTCTCAGGGAGATATCTGTACACTGACTGGTGTCTCTCAGTCCCTGTCTCTCAGGGAGATATCTGTACACTGAGTGGTGTCTCACAGCCCCTGTCTCTCAGGGAGATATCTGTACACTGACTGGTGTCTCTCAGTCCCTGTCTGTCAGGGAGATATCTATACACTGAGTGGTGTCTCTCACTCCCTCTCTCTCAGGGAGATATCTGTACACTGACTGGTGTCTCACAGTCCCTCTCTCTCAGGGAGATATCTGTACACTGACTGTTGTCTCTCAGTCCCGGTCTCTCAGGGAGCTTTATTTACACTGAGTGGTGTCTCTCAGGGAGATATCTGTACACTGACTGGTGTCTCTCAGTCCCTGTCTCTCAGGGAGATATCTGTACACTGAGTGGTGTCTCACAGCCCCTGTCTCTCAGGGAGATATCTGTACACTGACTGGTGTCTCTCAGTCCCTGTCTGTCAGGGAGATATCTATACACTGAGTGGTGTCTCTCACTCCCTCTCTCTCAGGGAGATATCTGTACACTGACTGGTGTCTCACAGTCCCTCTCTCTCAGGGAGATATCTGTACACTGACTGTTGTCTCTCAGTCCCGGTCTCTCAGGGAGCTTTATTTACACTGAGTGGTGTCTCTCAGGGAGATATCTGTACACTGAGTGGTGTCTCTCAATCCCTCTCTCTCAGGGAGATATCTGTACACTGACTGGTGTCTCTCAGTCCCTGTCTCAAAGGGAGATATCTGTACACTGAGTGGTGTCTCTCAGTCCCTCTCTCTCAGGGAGATATCTGTACACTGACTGGTGTCTCTCAGTCCCTGTCTCTCAGGGAGATATCTGTACGCTGAGTGGTGTCTCACAGTCCCTCTCTCTCTTAGGGAGATATCTGTACACTGACTGGTGTCTCTCAGTCCCTGTCTCTCGGGGAGATATCTGTACACTGAGTGGTGTCTCTCAGTCCCTCTCTCTCAGGGAGATATCTGTACACTGACTGGTGTCTCTCAGTCCCTGTCTCTCAGGGAGATATCTATACACTGAGTGGTGTCTCTCAGTCCCTGTCTCTCAGGGAGATATCTGTACACTGACTGGTGTCTCTCAGTCCCTCTCTCTCAGGGAGATATCTGTATGCTGAGTGGTGTCTCTCAGTCCCTCTCTCTCAGGGAGATATCTGTACACTGACTGGTGTCTCTCAGTCCCTGTCTCTCAGGGAGATATATGTACACTGACTGGTGTCTCTCAGTCCCTCTCTCAGGGAGGTATCTGTACACTGAGTGGTGTCTCTCAGTCCCTGTCTCTCAGGGAGATATATGTACACTGACTGGTGTCTCTCAGTCCTTGTCTCTCAGGGAGATATCTGTACACTGAGTGGTGTCTCTCAGTCCCTCTCTCTCAGGGAGATATCTGTACACTGAGTGGTGTCTCTCAGTTCCTGTCTCTCAGGGAGATATCTGTACACTGAATGGTGTCTCTCAGTCCCTGTCTATCAGGGAGATATCTGTACACTGAGTGGTGCCTCTCAGTCCCTCTCTCTCAGAGAGATATCTGTACACTGACTGGTGTCTCTCAGTCCCTCTCTCTCAGGGAGGTATCTGTACACTGAGTGGTGTCTCTCAGTCCCTGTCTCTCACGGAGATATCTGTACACTGACTGGTGTCTCTCAGTCCCGGTCTCTCAGGGAGCTTTATGTACACTGAGTGGTGTCTCTCAGGGAGATATCTGTACACTGAGTGGTGTCTCTCAGTCCCTCTCTCTCAGGGAGATATCTGTACACTGAGTGATGTCTCACAGTCCCTCTGTCTCAGGGAGATATCTGTACACTGACTAGTGTCTCTCAGTCCCTGTCTCTCAGGGGGATATCTGTACACTGAGTGATGTCTCACAGTCCCTCTGTCTCAGGGAGATATCTGTACACTGACTAGTGTCTCTCAGTCCCTGTCTCTCAGGGGGATATCTGTACACTGACTGGTGTCTCTCAGTCCCTGTCTCTCAGGGAGATATCTGTACGCTGACTAGTGTCTCTCAGTCCCTCTCTCTCAGGGAGATATCTGTACACTGAGTGGTGTCTCTCAGTCCCTCTCTCTCAGGGAGATATCTGTACACTGACTGGTGCCTCTCAGTCCCTGTCTCTCAGGGAGATATATGTACATTGACTGGTGTCTCTCAGTCCCTCTCTCAGGGAGGTATCTGT
Source organism: Heterodontus francisci (assembly GCF_036365525.1). Taxonomy (NCBI): domain Eukaryota; kingdom Metazoa; phylum Chordata; class Chondrichthyes; order Heterodontiformes; family Heterodontidae; genus Heterodontus; species Heterodontus francisci. The sequence continues at coordinate 2,857,109 of NC_090384.1, forward strand.
ACACTGAGTGGTGTCTCTCAGTCCCTGTCTCTCAGGGAGATATATGTACACTGACTGGTGTCTCTCAGTCCTTGTTTCTCAGGGAGATATCTGTACACTGAGTGGTGTCTCTCAGTTCCTGTCTCTCAGGGAGATATCTGTACACTGAATGGTGTCTCTCAGTCCCTCTCTCTCAGGGAGATATCTGTACTCTGACTGGTGTCTCTCAGTCCCTGTCTCTCAGGGAGATATCTGTGCACCGAGTGGTGTCTCTCAGTCCCTCTCTCTCAGGGAGATATCTGTTCACTGAGTGGTGTCTCTCAGTCCCTGTCTCTCAGGGAGATATATGTACACTGACTGGTGTCTCTCAGTCCCTCTCTCTCAGGGAGGTATCTGTACACTGAGTGGTGTCTCTCAGTCCCTGTCTCTCAGGGAGATATATGTACACTGACTGGTGTCTCTCAGTCCTTGTTTCTCAGGGAGATATCTGTACACTGAGTGGTGTCTCTCAGTTCCTGTCTCTCAGGGAGATATCTGTACACTGAATGGTGTCTCTCAGTCCCTCTCTCTCAGGGAGATATCTGTACTCTGACTGGTGTCTCTCAGTCCCTGTCTCTCAGGGAGATATCTGTACTCTGAATGGTGTCTCTCAGTCCCTCTCTCTCAGGGAGATATCTGTACACTGAGTGGTGTCTCTCAGTTCCTGTCTCTCATCGAGATATCTGTACACTGAATGGTGTCTCTCAGTCCCTCTCTCTCAGGGAGATATCTGTTCACTGAGTGGTGTCTCTCAGTCCCTGTCTCTCAGGGAGATATATGTACACTGACTGGTGTCTCTCAGTCCCTCTCTCTCAGGGAGGTATCTGTACACTGAGTGGTGTCTCTCAGTCCCTGTCTCTCAGGGAGATATCTGTACACTGACTGGTGTCTCTCAGTCCCTCTCTCTCAGGGAGATATCTGTACGCTGACTAGTGTCTCTCAGTCCCTCTCTCTCAGGGAGATATCTGTACACTGAGTGGTGTCTCTCAGTCCCTCTCTCTCAGGGAGATATCTGTACACTGACTGGTGTCTCTCAGTCCCTGTCTCTCAGGGAGATATATGTACACTGAGTGGTGTCTCTCAGTCCCTGTCTCTCAGGGAGATATCTGTACACTGACTGGTGTCTCTCAGTCCCTCTCTCTCAGGGAGATATCTGTACGCTGACTAGTGTCTCTCAGTCCCTCTCTCTCAGGGAGATATCTGTACACTGAGTGGTGTCTCTCAGTCCCTCTCTCTCAGGGAGATATCTGTACACTGACTGGTGTCTCTCAGTCCCTGTCTCTCAGGGAGATATATGTACACTGACTGGTGTCTCTCAGTCCCTCTCCCTCAGGGAGATATCTGTACTCTGACTGGTGTCTCTCAGTCCCTGTCTCTCAGGGAGATATCTGTACACTGACTGGTGTCTCTCAGTCCCTCTCTCTCAGGGAGATATCTGTACGCTGACTAGTGTCTCTCAGTCCCTCTCTCTCAGGGAGATATCTGTACACTGAGTGGTGTCTCTCAGTCCCTCTCTCTCAGGGAGATATCTGGACACTGACTGGTGTCTCTCAGTCCCTGTCTCTCAGGGAGATATATGTACACTGACTGGTGTCTCTCAGTCCCTCTCTCTCAGGGAGATATCTGTACTCTGACTGGTGTCTCTCAGTCCCTCTCTCAGGGACGTATCTGCACACTGAGTGGTGTCTCTCAGTTCCTCTCTCTCAGGGAGATATCTGGACACTGAGTGGTGTCTCTCAGTTCCTGTCTCTCAGGGAGATATCTGTGCACTGAGTGGTGTCTCTCAGTCCCTCTCTCTCAGGGAGATATATGTACACTGACTGGTGTCTCTCAGTCCTTGTCTCTCAGGGAGATATCTGTACACTGAGTGGTGTCTCTCAGTTCCTCTCTCTCAGGGAGATATCTGGACACTGAGTGGTGTCTCTCAGTTCCTGTCTCTCAGGGAGATATCTGTACACTGAATGGTGTCTCTCAGTCCCTGTCTCTCAGGGAGATATATGTACACTGACTGGTGTCTCTCAGTCCCTGTCTCTCAGGGAGATATCTGTGCACTGAGTGGTGTCTCTCAGTCCCTCTCTCTCAGGGAGATATCTGTACACTGACTGGTGTCTCTCAGCCCCTCTCTCTCAGGGAGATATCTGTGCACTGAGTGGTGCCTCACAGTCCCTCTCTCTCAGGGAGATATCTGTACACTGACTGGTGTCTCTCAGTCCCTGTCTCTCAGGGAGATATCTGCACACTGAGTAGTATCTCTCAGTCCCTCTCTCTCAGGGAGATATCTGTACTCTGACTGGTGTCTCTCAGTCCCTGTCTCTCAGGGAGATATCTGTACAATGAGTGGTGTCTCTCAGTCCCTGTCTCTCAGGGAGATATCTGTACAGTGAGTGGTGTCTCTCAGTCCCTCTCTCTCAGGGAGATATCTGTACTCTGACTGGTGTCTCTCAGTCCCTGTCTCTCAGGGAGATATCTGTACACTGAGTGGTGTCTCTCAGTCCCTCTCTCTCAGGGAGATATCTGTACACTGACTGGTGTCTCTCAGTCCCTCTCTCTCAGGGAGGTATCTGTACACTGAGTGGTGTCTCTCAGTCCCTGTCTCTCAGGGAGATATCTGTACACTGACTGGTGTCTCTCAGTCCCTGTCTCTCAGGGAGCTTTATGTACACTGAGTGGTGTCTCTCAGGGAGATATCTGTACACTGAGTGGTGTCTCTCAGTCCCTCTCTCTCAGGGAGATATCTGTACACTGACTGGTGTCTCTCAGCCCCTCTCTCTCAGGGAGATATCTGTACACTGACTGGTGTCTCTCAGTCCCTGTCTCTCAGGGAGATATCTGTACACTGAGTGGTGTCTCTCAGTCCCTCTCTCTAAGGGAGATATCTGTACTCTGACTGGTGTCTCTCAGTCCCTGTCTCTGAGGGAGATATCTGTACACTGAGTGGTGTCTCTCAGTTGCTCTCTCTCAGGGAGATATCTGTACACTGACTGGTGTCTCTCAGTCCCTGTCTCTCAGGGAGCTTTATGTACACTGAGTGGTGTCTCTCAATCCCTCTCTCTCAGGGAGATATCTGTACTCTGACTGGTGTCTCTCAGTCCCTGTCTCTGAGGGAGATATCTGTACACTGACTGGTGTCTCTCAGTCCCTCCCTCTCAGGGAAATATCTGTACACTGAGTGGTGTCTCACAGCCCCTGTCTCTCAGGGAGATATCTGTGCACTGACTGGTGTCTCTCAGTCCCTGTCTGTCAGGGAGATATCTATACACTGAGTGGTGTCTCTCAGTCCCTCTCTCTCAGGGAGATATCTGTACACTGACTGGTGTCACACAGTCCCTCTCTCTCAGGGAGATATCTGTACACTGACTGGTGTCTCTCAGTCCCTCCCTCTCAGGGAGATATCTGTACACTGACTGGTGTCTCACTGTCCCTCTCTCTCAGGGACACATCTGTACGCTGACTGGTGTCTCTCAGTCCCTGTCTCTCAGGGAGCTTTATGTACACTGAGTGGTGTCTCTCAGGGAGATATCTGTGCACTGACTGGTGTCTCTCAGTCCCTGTCTCTCAGGGAGCTTTATGTACACTGCGTGGTGTCTCTCAGTCCCTCTCTCTCAGGGAGATATCTGTACACTGACTGGTGTCTCTCAGTCCCTGTCTCTCAGGGAGATATCTGTGCACTGAGTGGTGTCTCTCAGTCCCTGTCTCTCAGGGAGATCTCTGTACACTGACTGGTGTCTCTCAGTCCCTGTCTCTCAGGGAGCTTTATGTACACTGAGTGGTGTCTCTCAGGGAGATATCTGTACACTGAGTGGTGTCTCTCAGTCCCACTCTCTCAGGGAGATATCTGTACACTGACTGGTGTCTCTCAGCCCCTCTCTCTCAGGGAGATATCTGTGCACTGAGTGGTGTCTCACAGTCCCTCTCTCTCAGGGAGATATCTGTACACTGACTGGTGTCTCTCAGTCCCTGTCTCTCAGGGAGATATCTGTACACTGAGTGGTGTCTCTCAATTCCTCTCTCTCAGGGAGATATCTGTACTCTTACTGGTGTCTCTCACTCCCTGTCTCTGAGGGAGATATCTGTACACTGACTGGTGTCTCTCAGTCCCTCCCTCTCAGGGAGATATCTGTACACTGAGTGGTGTCTCACAGCCCCTGTCTCTCAGGGAGATATCTGTACACTGACTGGTGTCTCTCAATCCCTCTCTCTCAGGGAGATATCTGTACTCTGACTGGTGTCTCTCAGTCCCTGTCTCTGAGGGAGATATCTGTACACTGACTGGTGTCTCTCAGTCCCTCCCTCAAAGCGAGATATCTGTACACTGATTGGTGTCTCACAGCCCCTGTCTCTCAGGGAGATATCTGTACACTGACTGGTGTCTCTCAGTCCCTGTCTGCCAGAGAGATATCTATACACTGAGTGGTGTCTCTCAGTCCCTCTCTCTCAGGGAGATATCTGTACACTGACTGGTGTCACACAGTCCCTCTCTCTCAGGGAGATGTCTGTGCACTGACTGGTGTCTCTCAGTCCCTCCCTCTCAGGGAGATATCTGTACACTGAGTGGTGTCTCACAGTCCCTCTCTCTCAGGGAGATATCTGTACACTGAGTGGTGTCTCTCAGTCCCTGTCTCTCAGGGAGATATATGTACACTGACTGGTGTCTCTCAGTCCCTCTCTCTCAGGGAGATATCTGTACACTGACTGGTGTCTCTCAGTCCCTCCCTCTCAGGGAGATATCTGTACACTGAGTGGTGTCTCACAGCCCCTGTCTCTCTGGGAGATATCTGTACACTGATTGGTGTCTCTCAGTCCCTGTCTGTCAGGGAGATATCTATACACTGAGTGGTGTCTCTCAGTCCCTCTCTCTCAGGGAGATATCTGTACACTGACTGGTGTCTCACAGTCCCTCTCTCTCAGGGAGACATCTGTACGCTGACTGGTGTCTCTCAGTCCCTGTCTCTCAGGGAGCTTTATGTACACTGAGTGGTGTCTCTCAGGGAGATATCTGTGCACTGACTGGTGTCTCTCAGTCCCTGTCTCTCAGGGAGCTTTATGTACACTGAGTGGTGTCTCTCAGTCCCTCTCTCTCAGGGAGATATCTGTCCGCTGACTGGTGTCTCTCAGTCCCTGTCTGTCAGGGAGATATCTATACACTGAGTGGTGTCTCTCAGTCCCTCTCTCTCAGGGAGATATCTGTACACTGACTGGTGTCTCACAGTCCCTCTCTCTCAGGGAGACATCTGTACGCTGACTGGTGTCTCTCAGTCCCTGTCTCTCAGGGAGCTTTATGTACACTGAGTGGTGTCTCTCAGGGAGATATCTGTGCACTGACTGGTGTCTCTCAGTCCCCGTCTCTCAGGGAGCTTTATGTACACTGAGTGGTGTCTCTCAGTCCCTCTCTCTCAGGGAGATATCTGTTCACTGACTGGTGTCTCTCAATCCCTGTCTCTCAGGGAGATATCTGTGCACTGAGTGGTGTCTCTCAGTCCCTGTCTCTCAGGGAGATAGCTGTACACTGACTGGTGTCTCTCAGTCCCTGTCTCTCAGGGAGCTTTATGTACACTGAGTGGTGTCTCTCAGGGAGATATCTGTACACTGAGTGGTGTCTCTCAATCCCTCTCTCTCAGGGAGATATCTGTACTCTGACTGGTGTCTCTCAGTCCCTGTCTCTGAGGGAGATATCTGTACACTGACTGGTGTCTCTCAGTCCCTCCCTCTCAGGGAGATATCTGTACACTGAGTGGTGTCTCACAGCCCCTGTCTCTCAGGGAGATATCTGTACACTGACTGGTGTCTCTCAGTCCCTGTCTGTCAGAGAGATATCTATACACTGAGTGGTGTCTCTCAGTCCCTCTCTCTCAGGGAGATATCTGTACACTGACTGGTGTCACACAGTCCCTCTCTCTCAGGGAGATGTCTGTACACTGACTGGTGTCTCTCAGTCCCTCCCTCTCAGGGAGATATCTGTACACTGAGTGGTGTCTCACAGCCCCTGTCTCTCTGGGAAATATCTGTACACTGATTGGTGTCTCTCAGTCCCTGTCTGTCAGGGAGATATCTATACACTGAGTGGTGTCTCTCAGTCCCTCTCTCTCAGGGAGATATCTGTACACTGACTGGTGTCTCACAGTCCCTCTCTCTCAGGGAGACATCTGTACGCTGACTGGTGTCTCTCAGTCCCTGTCTCTCAGGGAGCTTTATGTACACTGAGTGGTGTCTCTCAGGGAGATATCTGTGCACTGACTGGTGTCTCTCAGTCCCTGTCTCTCAGGGAGCTTTATGTACACTGAGTGGTGTCTCTCAGTCCCTCTCTCTCAGGGAGATATCTGTCCACTGACTGGTGTCTCTCAGTCCCTGTCTCTCAGGGAGATATCTGTGCACTGAGTGGTGTCTCTCAGTCCCTGACTCTCAGGGAGATATCTGTACACTGACTGGTGTCTCTCAGTCCCTGTCTCTCAGGGAGCTTTATGTACACTGAGTGGTGTCTCTCAGGGAGATATCTGTACACTGAGTGGTGTCTCTCAGTCCCTCTCTCTCAGGGAGATATCTGTACACTGACTGGTGTCTCTCAGCCCCTCTCTCTCAGGGAGATATCTGTGCACTGAGTGGTGTCTCACAGTCCCTCTCTCTCAGGGAGATATCTGTACACTGACTGGAGTCTCTCAGTCCCTGTCTCTCAGGGAGATATCTGTACACTGAGTGGTGTCTCTCAATCCCTCTCTCTCAGGGAGATATCTGTACTCTGACTGGTTTCTCTCAGTCCCTGTCTCTGAGGGAGATATCTGTACACTGACTGGTGTCTCTCAGTCCCTCCCTCTCAGGGAGATATCTGTACACTGAGTGGTGTCTCACAGCCCCTGTCTCTCAGGGAGATATCTGTACACTGACTGGTGTCTCTCAGTCCCTGTCTGTCAGGGAGATATCTATACACTGAGTGGTGTCTCTCAGTCCCTCTCTCTCAGGGAGATATCTGTACACTGACTGGTGTCTCACAGTCCCTCTCTCTCAGGGAGACATCTGTACGCTGACTGTTGTCTCTCAGTCCCTGTCTCTCAGGGAGCTTTATGTACACTGCGGGGTGTCTCTCAGGGAGATATCTGTACACTGACTGGTGTCTCTCAGTCCTTGTCTCTCAGGGAGCTTTATGTACACTGAGTGGTGTCTCTCAGTCCCTCTCTCTCAGGGAGATATGTGTACACTGACTGGTGTCTCTCAGTCCCTGTCTCTCAGGGAGATATCTGTACACTGAGTGGTGTCTCTCAGTCCCTGTCTCTCAGGGAGATATCTGTACACTGACTGGTGTCTCTCAGTCCCTGTCTCTCAGGGAGCTTTATGTACACTGAGTGGTGTCTCTCAGGGAGATATCTGTACACTGAGTGGTGTCTCTCAGTCCCTCTCTCTCAGGGAGATATCTGTACACTGACTGGTGTCTCTCAGCCCCTCTCTCTCAGGGAGATATCTGTGCACTGAGTGGTGTCTCACAGTCCCTCTCTCTCAGGGAGATATCTGTACACTGACTGGTGTCTCTCAGTCCCTGTCTCTCAGGGAGATATCTGTACACTGAGTAGTGTCTCTCAGTCCCTCTCTCTCAGGGAGATATCTGTACTCTGACTGGTGTCTCTCAGTCCCTGTCTCTGAGGGAGATATCTGTACAATGAGTGGTGTCTCTCAGTCCCGGTCTCTCAGGGAGATATCTGTACAGTGAGTGGTGTCTCTCAGTCCCTCTCTCTCAGGGAGATAGCTGTACTCTGACTGGTGTCTCTCTGTCCCTGTCTCTCAGGGAGATATCTGTACACTGAGTGGTGTCTCTCAGTCCCTCTCTCTCAGGGAGATATCTGTACACTGACTGGTGTCTCTCAGTCCCTCTCTCTCAGGGAGGTATCTGTACACTGAGTGGTGTCTCTCAGTCCCTGTCTCTCAGGGAGATATCTGTACACTGACTGGTGTCTCTCAGTCCCTGTCTCTCAGGGAGCTTTATGTACACTGAGTGGTGTCTCTCAGGGAGATATCTGTACACTGAGTGGTGTCTCTCAGTCCCTCTCTCTCAGGGAGATATCTGTACATTGACTGGTGTCTCTCAGTCCCTCTCTCTCAGGGAGATATCTGTACACTGACTGGTGTCTCTCAGTCCCTGTCTCTCAGGGAGATATCTGTACACTGAGTGGTGTCTCTCAGTCCCTCTCTCTCAGGGAGATATCTGTACTCTGACTGGTGTCTCTCAGTCCCTGTCTCTGAGGGAGATATCTGTACACTGAGTGGTGTCTCTCGGTTGCTCTGTCTCAGGGAGATATCTGTACACTGACTGGTGTCTCTCAGTCCCTGTCTCTCAGGGAGCTTTATGTACACTGAGTGGTGTCTCTCAGGGAGATATCTGTACACTGAGTGGTGTGTCTCAATCCCTCTCTCTCAGGGAGATATCTGTACTCTGACTGGTGTCTCTCAGTCCCTGTCTCTGAGGGAGATATCTGTACACTGACTGGTGTCTCTCAGTCCCTCCCTCTCAGGGTGATATCTGTACACTGAGTGGTGTCTCACAGCCCCTGTCTCTCTGGGAGATATCTGTACACTGATTGGTGTCTCTCAGTCCCTGTCTGTCAGGGAGATATCTATACACTGAGTGGTGTCTCTCAGTCCCTCTCTCTCAGGGAGATATCTGTACACTGACTGGTGTCTCACAGTCCCTCTCTCTCAGGGAGACATCTGTACGCTGACTGGTGTCTCTCAGTCCCTGTCTATCAGGGAGCTTTATGTACACTGAGTGGTGTCTCTCAGGGAGATATCTGTACACTGACTGGTGTCTCTCAGTCCCTGTCTCTCAGGGAGCTTTATGTACACTGAGTGGTGTCTCTCAGTCCCTCTCTCTCAGGGAGATATCTGTACGCTGACTGGTGTCTCTCAGTCCCTGTCTGTCAGGGAGATATCTATACACTGAGTGGTGTCTCTCAGTCCCTCTCTCTCAGGGAGATATCTGTACACTGACTGGTGTCTCACAGTCCCTCTCTCTCAGGGAGACATCTGTACGCTGACTGGTGTCTCTCAGTCCCTGTCTCTCAGGGAGCTTTATGTACACTGAGTGGTGTCTCTCAGGGAGATATCTGTGCACTGACTGGTGTCTCTCAGTCCCTGTCTCTCAGGGAGCTTTATGTACACTGAGTGGTGTCTCTCAGTCCCTCTCTCTCAGGGAGATATCTGTTCACTGACTGGTGTCTCTCAGTCCCTGTCTCTCAGGGAGATATCTGTGCACTGAGTGGTGTCTCTCAGTCCCTGTCTCTTAGGGAGATATCTGTACACTGACTGGTGTCTCTCAGTCCCTCTCTCTCAGGGAGCTTTATGTACACTGAGTGGTGTCTCTCACGGAGATATCTGTACACTGAGTGGTGTCTCTCAATCCCTCTCTCACAGGGAGATATCTGTACTCTGACTGGTGTCTCTCAGTCCCTGTCTCTGAGGGAGATATCTCTACACTGACTGGTGTCTCTCAGTCCCTCCCTCTCAGGGAGATATCTGTACACTGAGTGGTGTCTCACAGCCCCTGTCTCTCAGGGAGATATCTGTACACTGACTGGTGTCTCTCAGTCCCTGTCTGTCAGGGAGATATCTATACACTGAGTGGTGTCTCTCAGTCCCTCTCTCTCAGGGATACATCTGTACGCTGACTGGTGTCTCTCAGTCCCTGTCTCTCAGGGAGCTTTATGTACACTGAGTGGTGTCTCTCAGGGAGATATCTGTACACTGACTGGTGTCTCTCAGTCCTTGTCTCTCAGGGAGCTTTATGTACACTGAGTGGTGTCTCTCAGTCCCTCTCTCTCAGGGAGATATGTGTACACTGACTGGTTTCTCTCAGTCCCTGTCTCTCAGGGAGATATCCGTACACTGAGTGGTGTCTCACAGCCCCTGTCTCTCAGGGAGATATCTGTACACTGACTGGTGTCTCTCAGTCCCTGTCTCTCAGGGAGATATCTGTGCACTGAGTGGTGTCTCTCAGTCCCTGTCTCTCAGGGAGATATCTGTACACTGACTGGTGTCTCTCAGTCCCTCTCTATCAGGGAGCTTTATGTACACTGAGTGGTGTCTCTCAGGGAGATATCTGTACACTGAGTGGTGTCTCTCAGTCCCTCTCTCTCGGGGAGATATCTGTACACTGACTGGTGTCTCTCAGCCCCTCTCTCTCAGGGAGATATCTGTGCACTGTGTGGTGTCTCACAGTCCCTCTCTCTCAGGGAGATATCTGTACACTGACTGGTGTCTCTCAGTCCCTGTCTCTCAGGGAGATATCTGTACACTGAGTGGTGTCTCTCAGTCCCTCTCTCTCAGGGAGATATCTGTACTCTGACTGGTGTCTCTCAGTCCCTGTCTCTCAGGGAGATATCTGTACAATGAGTGGTGTCTCTCAGTCCCTGTCTCTCAGGGAGATATCTGTACAGTGAGTGGTGTCTCTCAGTCCCTCTCTCTCAGGGAGATATCTGTACACTGAGTGGTGTCTCTCAGTCCCTCTCTCTCAGGGAGATATCTGTACTCTGACTGCTGTCTCTCAGTCCTTGTCGCTGAGGGAGATATCTGTACACTGAGTGGTATCTCTCAGTTGCTCTCTCTCAGGGAGATATCTGTACACTGACTGGTGTCTCTCAGTCCCTCTCTCTCAGGGAGATATCTGTACACTGAGTGCTGTCTCTCAGTCCCTCTCTCTCAGGGAGATATCTGTACACTGAGTGGTGTCTCTCAGTCCCTGTCTCTCAGTGAGATATATGTACACTGACTGGTGTCTCTCAGTCCCTCTCTCTCAGCGAGATATCTGTACACTGACTGGTGTCTCTCAGTCCCTCCCTCTCAGGGAGATATTTGTACACTGAGTGGTGTCTCACAGCCCCTGTCTCTCTGGGAGATATCTGTACACTGATTGGTGTCTCTCAGTCCCTGTCTGTCTGGGAGATATCTATACACTGAGTGGTGTCTCTCAGTCCCTCTCTCTCAGGGAGATATCTGTACACTGACTGGTGTCTCACAGTCCCTCTCTCTCAGGGAGACATCTGTACGCTGACTGGTGTCTCTCAGTCCCTGTCTCTCAGGGAGCTTTATGTACACTGAGTGGTGTCTCTCAGGGAGATATCTGTACACTGACTGGTGTCTCTCAGTCCTTGTCTCTCAGGGAGCTTTATGTACACTGAGTGGTGTCTCTCAGTCCCTCTCTCTCAGGGAGATATGTGTACACTGACTGGTGTCTCTCAGTCCCTGTCTCTCAGGGAGATATCTGTACACTGAGTGGTGTCTCTCAGTCCCTGTCTCTCAGGGAGATATCTGTGCACTGACTGGTGTCTCTCAGTCCCTGTCTCTCAGGGAGCTTTATGTACACTGAGTGGTGTCTCTCAGGGAGATATCTGTACACTGAGTTGTGTCTCTCAGTCCCTCTCTCTCAGGGAGATATCTGTACACTGACTGGTGTCTCTCAGCCCCTCTCTCTCAGGGAGATATCTGTGCCCTGAGGTGTGTCTCACAGTCCCTCTCTCTCAGGGAGATATCTGTACACTGACTGGTGTCTCTCAGTCCCTGTCTCTGAGGGAGATATCTGTACACTGACTGGTGTCTCTCAGTCCCTCCCTCTCAGGGAGATATCTGTACACTGAGTGGTGTCTCACAGCCCCTGTCTCTCAGGGAGATATCTGTACACTGACTGGTGTCTCTCAGTCCCTGTCTGTCAGGGAGATATCTATACACTGAGTGGTGTCTCTCAGTCCCTCTCTCTCAGGGAGATATCTGTACACTGACTGGTGTCTCACAGTCCCTCTCTCTCAGGGAGACATCTGTACGCTGACTGGTGTCTCTCAGTCCCTGTCTTTCAGGGAGCTTTATGTACACTGAGTGGTGTCTCTCAGGGAGATATCTGTACACTGACTGGTGTCTCTCAGTCCTTGTCTCTCAGGGAGCTTTATGTACACTGAGTGGTGTCTCTCAGTCCCTCTCTCTCAGGGAGATATGTGTACACTGACTGGTTTCTCTCAGTCCCTGTCTCTCAGGGAGATATCTGTACACTGAGTGGTGTCTCTCAGTCCCTGTCTCTCAGGGAGATATCTGTACACTGACTGGTGTCTCTCAGTCCCTGTCTCTCAGGGAGCTTTATGTACACTGAGTGGTGTCTCTCAGGGAGATATCTGTACACTGAGTGGTGTCTCTCAGTCCCTCTCTCTCAGGGAGATATCTGTACACTGACTGGTGTCTCTCAGCCCCTCTCTCTCAGGGAGATATCTGTGCACTGAGTGGTGTCTCACAGTCCCTCTCTCTCAGGGAGATATCTGTACACTGACTGGTGTCTCTCAGTCCCTGTCTCTCAGGGAGATATCTGTACACTGAGTAGTGTCATCAGTCCCTCTCTCTCAGGGAGATATCTGTACTCTGACTGGTGTCTCTCAGTCCCTGTCTCTCAGGGAGATATCTGTACAATGAGTGGTGTCTCTCAGTCCCTGTCTCTCAGGGAGATATCTGATCAGTGAGTGGTGTCTCTCAGTCCCTCTCTCTCAGGGAGATATCTGTACTCTGACTGGTGTCTCTCAGTCCCTGTCTATCAGGGAGATATCTGTACACTGAGTGGTGTCTCTCAGTCCCTCTCTCTCAGGGAGATATCTGTACACTGACTGGTGTCTCTCAGTCCCTCTCTCTCAGGGAGGTATCTGTACACTGAGTGGTGTCTCTCAGTCCCTGTCTCTCTGGGAGATATCTGTACACTGACTGGTGTCTCTCAGTCCCTGTCTCTCAGGGAGCTTTATGTACACTGAGTGGTGTCTCTCAGGGAGATATCTGTACACTGAGTGGTGTCTCTCAGTCCCTCTCTCTCAGGGAGATATCTGTACACTGACTGGTGTCTCTCAGCCCCTCTCTCTCAGGGAGATATCTGTACACTGACTGGTGTCTCTCAGTCCCTGTCTCTCAGGGAGATATCTGTACACTGAGTGGTGTCTCTCAGTCCCTCTCTCTCAGGGAGATATCTGTACTCTGACTGGTGTCTCTCAGTCCCTGTCTCTGAGGGAGATATCTGTACACTGAGTGGTGTCTCTCAGTTGCTCTCTCTCAGGGAGATATCTGTGCACTGACTGGTGTCTCTCAGTCCCTGTCTCTCAGGGAGCTTTATGTACACTGAGTGGTGTCTCTCAGGGAGATATCTGTACACTGAGTGGTGTCTCTCAATCCCTCTTTCTCAGGGAGATATCTGTACTCTGACTGGTGTCTCTCAGTCCCTGTCTCTGAGGGAGATATCTGTACACTGACTGGTGTCTCTCAGTCCCTCCCTCTCAGGGAGATATCTGTACACTGAGTGGTGTCTCTCAGTCCCTCCCTCTCAGGGAGATATCTGTACACTGAGTGGTGTCTCACAGCCCCTGTCTCTCTGGGAGATATCTGTACACTGATTGGTGTCTCTCAGTCCCTGTCTGTCAGGGAGATATCGATACACTGAGTGGTGTCTCTCAGTCCCTCTCTCTCAGGGAGATATCTGTACACTGACTGGTGTCTCACAGTCCCTCTCTCTCAGGGAGACATCTGTACGCTGACTGGTGTCTCTCAGTCCCTGTCTCTCAGGGAGCTTTATGTACACTGAGTGGTGTCTCTCAGGGAGATATCTGTGCACTGACTGGTGTCTCTCAGTCCCTGTCTCTCAGGGAGCTTGATGTACACTGAGTGGTGTCTCTCAGTCCCTCTCTCTCAGGGAGATATCTGTACACTGACTGGTGTCTCTCAGTCCCTGTCTCTCAGGGAGATATCTGTGCACTGAGTGGTGTCTCTCAGTCCCTGTCTCTCAGAGAGATATCTGTACACTGACTGGTGTCTCTCAGTCCCTGTCTCTCAGGGAGCTTTATGTACACTGAGTGGTGTCTCTCAGGGAGATATCTGTACACTGACTGGTGTCTCTCAGCCCCTCTCTCTCAGGGAGATATCTGTGCACTGAGTGGTGTCTCACAGTCCCTCTCTCTCAGGGAGATATCTGTACACTGACTGTTGTCTCTCAGTCCCTGTCTCTCAGGGAGATATCTGTACACTGAGTGGTGTCTCTCAATCCCTCTCTCTCAGGGAGATATCTGTACTCTGACTGGTGTCTCTCAGTCCCTGTCTCTGAGGGAGATATCTGTCCACTGACTGGTGTCTCTCAGTCCCTCCCTCTCAGGGAGATATCTATACACTGAGTGGTGTCTCTCAGTCCCTCTCTCTCAGGGAGATATCTGTACTCTGACTGGTGTCTCTCAGTCCCTGTCTCTCAGGGAGATATCTGTACACTGAGTGGTGTCTCTCAGTCCCTCTCTCTCAGGGAGATATCTGTACACTGATTGGTGTCTCTCAGTCCCTGTCTCTCAGGGAGCTTTATGTACACTGAGTGGTGTCTCTCAGGGAGATATCTGTGCACTGACTGGTGTCTCTCACTCCCTGTCTCTCAGGGAGCTTTATGTACACTGAGTGGTGTCTCTCAGTCCCTCTCTCTCAGGGAGATATCTGTACACTGACTGGTGTCTCTCAGTCGCTGTCTCTCAGGGAGATATCTGTGCACTGAGTGGTGTCTCTCAGTCCCTGTCTCTCAGGGAGATATCTGTACACTGACTGGTGTCTCTCAGTCCCTATCTCTGAGGGAGATATCTGTCCACTGACTGGTGTCTCTCAGTCCCTCCCTCTCAGGGAGATATCTATACACTGAGTGGTGTCTCTCAGTCCCTCTCTCTCAGGGAGATATCTGTACACTGACTGGTGTCTCACAGTCCCTCTCTCTCAGGGAGACATCTGTACGCTGACTGGTGTCTCTCAGTCCCTGTCTCTCAGGGAGCTTTATGTACACTGAGTGGTGTCTCTCAGGGAGATATCTGTACACTGACTGGTGTCTCTCAGTCCTTGTCTCTCAGGGAGCTTTATGTACACTGAGTGGTGTCTCTCAGTCCCTCTCTCTCAGGGAGATATGTGTACACTGACTGGTGTCTCTCAGTCCCTGTCTCTCAGGGAGATATCTGTACACTGAGTGGTGTCTCTCAGTCCCTGTCTCTCAGGGAGATATCTGTACACTGTCTGGTGTCTCTCAGTCCCTGTCTCTCAGGGAGCTTTATGTGCACTGAGTGGTGTCTCTCAGGGAGATATCTGTACACTGAGTGGTGTCTATCAGTCCCTCTCTCTCAGGGAGATATCTGTACACTGACTGGTGTCTCTCAGCCCCTCTCTCTCAGGGAGATATCTGTGCACTGAGTGGTGTCTCACAGTCCCTCTCTCTCAGGGAGATATCTGTACACTGACTGGTGTCTCTCAGTCCCTGTCTCTCAGGGAGATATCTGTACAATGAGTGGTGTCTCTCAGTCCCTGTCTCTCAGGGAGATATCTGTACAGTGAGTGGTGTCTCTCAGTCCCTCTCTCTCAGGGAGATATCTGTACTCTGACTGGTGTCTCTCAGTCCCTGTCTCTCAGGGAGATATCTGTACACTGAGTGGTGTCTCTCAGTCCCTCTCTCTCAGGGAGATATCTGTACACTGACTGGTGTCTCTCAGTCACTCTCTCTCAGGGAGGTATCTGTACACTGAGTGGTGTCTATCAGTCCCTGTCTCTCAGGGAGATATCTGTACACTGACTGGTGTCTCTCAGTCCCTGTCTCTCAGGGAGCTTTATGTACACTGAGTGGTATCTCTCAGGGAGATATCAGTACACTGAGTGGTGTCTCTCAGTCCCTCTCTCTCAGGGAGATATCTGTACACTGACTGGTGTCTCTCAGTCCCTGTCTCTGAGGGAGATATCTGTACACTGACTGGTGTCTCTCAGTCCCTCCCTCTCAGGGAGATATCTGTACACTGAGTGGTGTCTCACAGCCCCTGTCTCTCAGGGAGATATCTGTACACTGACTGGTGTCTCTCAGTCCCTGTCTGTCAGGGAGATATCTATACACTGAGTGGTGTCTCTCAGTCCCTCTCTCTCAGGGAGATATCTGTACACTGACTGGTGTCACACAGTCCCTCTCTCTCAGGGAGATATCTGTACACTGACTGGTGTCTCTCAGTCCCTCCCTCTCAGGGAGATATCTGTACACTGAGTGGTGTCTCACAGCCCCTGTCTCTCTGGGAGATATCTGTACACTGATTGGTGTCTCTCAGTCCCTGTCTGTCAGGGAGATATCTATACACTGAGTGGTGTCTCTCAGTCCCTCTCTCTCAGTGAGATATCTGTACACTGACTGGTGTCTCACAGTCCCTCTCTCTCAGGGAGACATCTGTACGCTGACTGGTGTCTCTCAGTCCCTGTCTCTCAGGGAGCTTTATGTACACTGAGTGGTGTCTCTCAGGGAGATATCTGTGCACTGACTGGTGTCTCTCACTCCCTGTCTCTCAGGGAGCTTTATGTACACTGAGTGCTGTCTCTCAGTCCCTCTCTCTCAGGGAGATATCTGTACACTGACTGGTGTCTCTCAGTCGCTGTCTCTCAGGGAGATATCTGTGCACTGAGTGGTGTCTCTCAGTCCCTGTCTCTCAGGGAGATATCTGTACACTGACTGGTGTCTCTCAGTCCCTGCCTCTCAGGGAGCTTTATGTACACTGAGTGGTGTCTCTCAGGGAGATATCTGTACACTGACTGGTGTCTCTCAGCCCCTCTCTCTCAGGGAGATATCTGTGCACTGAGTGGTGTCTCACAGTCCCTCTCTCTCAGGGAGATATCTGTACACTGACTGGTGTCTCTCAGTCCCTGTCTCTCAGGGAGATATCTGTACACTGAGTGGTGTCTCTCAATCCCTCTCTCTCAGGGAGATATCTGTACTCTGACTGGTGTCTCTCAGTCCCTGTCTCTGAGGGAGATATCTGTCCACTGACTGGTGTCTCTCAGTCCCTCCCTCTCAGGGAGATATCTATACACTGAGTGGTGTCTCTCAGTCCCTCTCTCTCAGGGAGATATCTGTACACTGACTGGTGTCTCATAGTCACTCTCTCTCAGGGAGACATCTGTACGCTGACTGGTGTCTCTCAGTCCCTGTCTCTCAGGGAGCTTTATGTACACTGAGTGGTGTCTATCAGGGAGATATCTGTACACTGACTGGTGTCTCTCAGTCCTTGTCTCTCAGGGAGATTTATGTACACTGAGTGGTGTCTCTCAGTCCCTCTCTCTCAGGGAGATATGTGTACACTGACTTGTGTCTCTCAGTCCCTGTCTCTCAGGGAGATATCTGTACACTGAGTGGTGTCTCTCAGTCCCTGTCTCTCAGGGAGATATCTGTACACTGACTGGTGTCTCTCAGTCCCTGTCTCTCAGGGAGCTTTATGTACACTGAGTGGTGTCTCTCAGGGAGATATCTGTGCACTGAGTGGTGTCTATCAGTCCCTCTCTCTCAGGGAGATATCTGTACACTGACTGGTGTCTCTCAGCCCCTCTCTCTCAGGGAGGTATCTGTGCACTGAGTGGTGTCTCACAGTCCCTCTCTCTCAGGGAGATATCTGTACACTGACTGGTTTCTCTCAGTCCCTGTCTCTCAGGGAGATATCTGTACACTGAGTGGTGTCTCTCAGTCCCTCTCTCTCAGGGAGATATCTGTACTCTGACTGGTGTCACTCAGTCCCTGTCTCTCAGGGAGATATCTGTACAATGAGTGGTGTCTCTCAGTCCCTGTCTCTCAGGGAGATATCTGTACAGTGAGTGGTGTCTCTCAGTCCCTCTCTCTCAGGGAGATATCTGTACTCTGACTGGTGTCTCTCAGTCCCTGTCTCTCAGGGAGATATCTGTACACTGAGTGGTGTCTCTCAGTCCCTCTCTCTCAGGGAGATATCTGTAGACTGACTGGTGTCTCTCAGTCCCTGTCTCTCAGGGAGCTTTATGTACACTGAGTGGTGTCTCTCAGGGAGATATCTGTACACTGAGTGGTGTCTCTCAGTCCCTCTCTCTCAGGGAGATATCTGTACACTGACTGGTGTCTCTCAGTCCCTCTCTCTCAGGGAGATATCTGTACTCTGACTGGTGTCTCTCAGTCCCTGTCTCTGAGGGAGATATCTGTACACTGATTGGTGTCTCTCAGTCCCCGTCTGTCAGGGAGATATCTATACACTGAGTGGTGTCTCTCAGTCCCTCTCTCTCAGGGAGATATCTGTACACTGACTGGTGTCTCACAGTCCCTCTCTCTCAGGGAGACATCTGTACGCTGACTGGTGTCTCTCAGTCCCTGTCTCTCAGGGAGCTTTATGTACACTGAGTGGTGTCTCTCAGGGAGATATCAGTGCACTGACTGGTGTCTCTCAGTCCCTGTCTCTCAGGGAGCTTTATGTACACTGAGTGGTGTCTCTCAGTCCCTCTCTCTCAGGGAGATATCTGTACACTGACTGGTGTCTCTCAGTCCCTGTCTCTCAGGGAGATATCTGTGCACTGAGTGGTGTCTCTCAGTCCCTGTCTCTCAGGGAGATATCTGTACACTGACTGGTGTCTCTCAGTCCCTGTCTCTCAGGGAGCTTTATGTACACTGAGTGGTGTCTCTCAGGGAGATATCTGTACACTGACTGGTGTCTCTCAGCCCCTCTCTCTCAGGGAGATATCTGTGCACTGAGTGGTGTCTCACAGTCCCTCTCTCTCAGGGAGATATCTGTACACTGACTGGTGTCTCTCAGTCCCTGTCTCTCAGGGAGATATCTGTACACTGAGTGGTGTCTCTCAATCCCTCTCTCTCAGGGAGATATCTGTACTCTGACTGGTGTCTCTCAGTCCCTGTCTCTGAGGGAGATATCTGTCCACTGACTGGTGTCTCTCAGTCCCTCCCTCCCAGGGAGATATCTATACACTGAGTGGTGTCTCTCAGTCCCTCTCTCTCAGGGAGATATCTGTACACTGACTGGTGTCTCACAGTCCCTCTCTCTCAGGGAGACATCTGTACGCTGACTGGTGTCTCTCAGTCCCTGTCTCTCAGGGAGCTTTATGTACACTGAGTGGTGTCTCTCAGGGAGATATCTGTACACTGACTGGTGTCTCTCAGCCCCTCTCTCTCAGGGAGATATCTGTGCACTGAGTGGTGTCTCACAGTCCCTCTCTCTCAGGGAGATATCTGTACACTGACTGGTGTCTCTCAGTCCCTGTCTCTCAGGGAGATATCTGTACACTGAGTGGTGTCTCTCAATCCCTCTCTCTCAGGGAGATATCTGTACTCTGACTGGTGTCTCTCAGTCCCTGTCTCTGAGGGAGATATCTGTCCACTGACTGGTGTCTCTCAGTCCCTCCCTCTCAGGGAGATATCTATACACTGAGTGGTGTCTCTCAGTCCCTCTCTCTCAGGGAGATATCTGCACACTGACTGGTGTCTCACAGTCCCTCTCTCTCAGGGAGACATCTGTACGCTGACTGGTGTCTCTCAGTCCCTGTCTCTCAGGGAGCTTTATGTACACTGAGTGGTGTCTCTCAGTCCCTCTCTCTCAGGGAGATATGTGTACACTGACTGGTGTCTCTCAGTCCCTGTCTCTCAGGGAGATATCTGTACACTGAGTGGTGTCTCTCAGTCCCTGTCTCTCAGGGAGATATCTGTACACTGACTGGTGTCTCTCAGTCCCTGTCTCTCAGGGAGCTTTATGTACACTGAGTGGTGTCTCTCAGGGAGATATCTGTACACTGAGTGGTGTCTATCAGTCCCTCTCTCTCAGGGAGATATCTGTACACTGACTGGTGTCTCTCAGCCCCTCTCTCTCAGGGAGATATCTGTGCACTGAGTGGTGTCTCACAGTCCCACTCTCTCAGGGAGATATCTGTACACTGACTGGTGTCTCTCAGTCCCTGTCTCTCAGGGAGATATCTGTACACTGAGTGGTGTCTCTCAGTCCCTCTCTCTCAGGGAGATATCTGTACTCTGACTGGTGTCTCTCAGTCCCTGTCTCTCAGGGAGATATCTGTACAATGAGTGGTGTCGCTCAGTCCCTGTCTCTCAGGGAGATATCTGTACAGTGAGTGGTGTCTCTCAGTCCCTCTCTCTCAGGGAGATATCTGTACTCTGACTGGTGTCTCTCAGTCCCTGTCTCTCAGGGAGATATCTGTACACTGAGTGGTGTCTCTCAGTCCCTCTCTCTCAGGGAGATATCTGTACACTGACTGGTGTCTCTCAGTCCCTCTCTCTCAGGGAGGTATCTGTACACTGAGTGGTGTCTCAGTCCCTGTCTCTCAGGGAGATACCTGTACACTGACTGGTGTCTCTCAGTCCCTGTCTCTCAGGGAGCTTTATGTACACTGAGTGGTGTCTCTCAGGGAGATATCTCTACACTGAGTGGTGTCTCTCAGTCCCTCTCTCTCAGGGAGATATCTGTACACTGACTGGTGTCTCTCAGCCCCTCTCTCTCAGGGAGATATCTGTACACTGACTGGTGTCTCTCAGTCCCTGTCTCTCAGGGAGTTATCTGTATACTGAGTGGTGTCTCTCAGTCCCTCTCTCTCAGGGAGATATCTGTACTCTGACTGGTGTCTCTCAGTCCCTGTCTCTGAGGGAGATATCTGTACACTGAGTGGTGTCTCTCAGTTGCTCTCTCTCAGGGAGATATCTGTGCACTGACTGGTGTCTCTCAGTCCCTCTCTCTCAGGGAGATATCTGTACACTGAGTGCTGTCTCTCAGTCCCTCTCTCTCAGGGAGATATCTGTACACTGAGTGGTGTCTCTCAGTCCCTGTCTCTCAGGGAGATATATGTACACTGACTGGTGTCTCTCAGTCCCTCTCTCTCAGGGAGATATCTTTACACTAACTTGTGTCTCTCAGTCCCTCCCTCTCAGGGAGATATCTGTACACTGAGTGGTGTCTCACAGCCCCTGTCTCTCTGGGAGATATCTGTACACTGATTGGTGTCTCTCAGTCCCTGTCTGTCAGGGAGATATCTATACACTGAGTGGTGTCTCTCAGTCCCTCTCTCTCAGGGAGATATCTGTACACTGACTGGTGTCTCACAGTCCCTCTCTCTCAGGGAGACATCTGTACGCTGACTGGTGTCTCTCAGTCCCTGTCTCTCAGGGAGCTTTATGTACACTGAGTGGCGTCTCTCAGGGAGATATCTGTACACTGAGTGGTGTCTCTCAGTCCCTGTCTCTCAGGGAGCTATATGTACACTGAGTGGTGTCTCTCAGGGAGATATCTGTACACTGAGTGGTGTCTCTCAGTCCCTCTCTCTCAGGGAGATATCTGTACACTGACCGGTGTCTCTCAGCCCCTCTCTCTCAGGGAGATATCTGTGCACTGAGTGGTGTCTCAAAGTCCCTCTCTCTCAGGGAGATATCTGTACACTGACTGGTGTCTCTCAGTCCCTGTCTCTCAGGGAGATATCTGTACACTGAGTGGTGTCTCTCAATCCCTCTCTCTCAGGGAGATATCTGTACTCTGACTGGTGTCTCTCAGTCGCTGTCTCTGAGGGAGATATCTGTACACTGACTGGTGTCTCTCAGTCCCTCCCTCTCAGGGAGATATCTGTACACTGAGTGGTGTCTCTCAGTCCCTCTCTCTCAGGGAGATATCTGTACACTGACTGGTGTCTCTCAGTCCCTCTCTCTCAGGGAGACATCTGTACGCTGACTGGTGTCTCTCAGTCCCTGTCTCTCAGGGAGCTTTATGTACACTGAGTGGTGTCTCTCAGGGAGATATCTGTACACTGAGTGGTGTCTCTCAGTTGCTCTCTCTCAGGTGGATATCTGTACACTGACTGGTGTCTCTCAGTCCCTCTCTCTCAGGGAGATATCTGTACACTGAGTGCTGTCTCAGTCCCTCTCTCTCAGGGAGATATCTGTACACTGAGTGGTGTCTCTCAGTCCCTCTCTCTCAGGGAGATATCTGTACACTGACTGGTGTCTCTCAGTCCCTCCCTCTCAGGGAGATATCTGTACACTGAGTGGTGTCTCACAGCCCCTGTCTCTCTGGGAGATATCTGTACACTGATTGGTGTCTCTCAGTCCCTGTCTGTCAGGGAGATATCTATACACTGAGTGGTGTCTCTCAGTCCCTCTCTCTCAGGGAGATATCTGTACACTGACTGGTGTCTCACAGTCCCTCTCTCTCAGGGAGACATCTGTACGCTGACTGGTGTCTCTCAGTCCCTGTCTCTCAGGGAGCTTTATGTACACTGAGTGGTGTCTCTCAGGGAGATATCTGTGCACTGACTGGTGTCTCTCAGTCCCTGTCTCTCAGGGAGCTTTATGTACACTGAGTGGTGTCTCTCAGTCCATCTCTCTCAGGGAGATATCTGTACACTGACTGGTGTCTCTCAGTCCCTGTCTCTCAGGGAGATATCTGTACACTGAGTGGTGTCTCTCAGTCCCTGTCTCTCAGGGAGCTTTATGTACACTGAGTGGTGTCTCTCAGGGAGATATCTGTACACTGAGTGGTGTCTCTCAGTCCCTCTCTCTCAGGGAGATATCTGTACACTGACTGGTGTCTCTCAGCCCCTCTCTCTCAGGGAGATATCTGTACACTGACTGGTGTCTCTCAGTCCCTGTCTCTCAGGGAGATATCTGTGCACTGAGTGGTGTCTCTCAGTCCCTCTCTCTCAGGGAGATATCTGTACTCTGACTGGTGTCTCTCAGTCCCTGTCTCTGAGGGAGATATCTGTATACTGAGTGGTGTCTCTCAGTTGCTCTCTCTCAGGTGGATATCTGTACAGTGACTGGTGTCTCTCAGTCCCTCTCTCTCAGGGAGATATCTGTACACTGAGTGCTGTCTCAGTCCCTCTCTCTCAGGGAGATATCTGTACACTGAGTGATGTCTCTCAGTCCCTCTCTCTCAGGGAGATATCTGTACACTGACTGGTGTCTCTCAGTCCCTCCCTCTCAGGGAGATATCTGTACACTGAGTGGTGTCTCACAGCCCCTGTCTCTCTGGGAGATATCTGTACACTGATTGGTGTCTCTCAGTCCCTGTCTGTCAGGGAGATATCTATACACTGAGTGGTGTCTCTCAGTCCCTCTCTCTCAGGGAGATATCTGTACACTGACTGGTGTCTCACAGTCCCTCTCTCTCAGGGAGACATCTGTACGCTGACTGGTGTCTCTCAGTCCCTGTCTCTCAGGGAGCTTTATGTACACTGAGTGGTGTCTCTCAGTCCATCTCTCTCAGGGAGATATCTGTACACTGACTGGTGTCTCTCAGTCCCTGTCTCTCAGGGAGATATCTGTACACTGACTGGTGTCTCTCAGTCCCTGTCTCTCAGGGAGATATCTGTACACTGACTGGTGTCTCTCAGGGAGATATCTGTGCACTGAGTGGTGTCTCACAGTCCCTCTCTCTCAGGGAGATATCTGTACACTGACTGGTGTCTCTCAGTCCTGTCTCTCAGGGAGATATCTGTACACTGAGTGGTGTCTCTCAGTCCCTCCCTCTCAGGGAGATATCTGTACACTGAGTGGTGTCTCACAGCCCCTGTCTCTCAGGGAGATATCTGTACACTGACTGGTTTCTCTCAGTCCCTGTCTGTCAGGGAGATATCTATACACTGAGTGGTGTCTCTCAGTCCCTCTCTCTCAGGGAGATATCTGTACACTGACTGGTGTCTCTCAGCCCCTCTCTCTCAGGGAGATATCTGTACACTGACTGGTGTCTCTCAGTCCCTGTCTCTCAGGGAGATATCTGTACACTGAGTGGTGTCTCTCAGTCCCTCTCTCTCAGGGAGATATCTGTACTCTGACTGGTGTCTCTCAGTCCCTGTCTCTGAGGGAGATATCTGCACACTGAGTGGTGTCTCTCAGTTGCTCTCTCTCAGGGAGATATCTGTGCACTGACTGGTGTCTCTCAGTCCCTCTCTCTCAGGGAGATATCTGTACACTGAGTGCTGTCTCTCAGTCCCTCTCTCTCAGGGAGATATCTGTACACTGAGTGGTGTCTCTCAGTCCCTGTCTCTCAGGGAGATATATGTACACTGACTGGTGTCTCTCAGTCCCTCTCTCTCAGGGAGATATCTTTACACTAACTGGTGTCTCTCAGTCCCTCCCTCTCAGGGAGATGTCTGTACACTGAGTGGTGTCTCACAGCCCCTGTCTCTCTGGGAGATGTCTGTACACTGATTGGTGTCTCTCAGTCCCTGTCTGTCAGGGAGATATCTATACACTGAGTGGTGTCTCTCAGTCCCTCTCTCTCAGGGAGATATCTGTACACTGACTGGTGTCTCACAGTCCCTCTCTCTCAGGGAGACATCTGTACGCTGACTGGTGTCTCTCAGTCCCTGTCTCTCAGGGAGCTTTATGTACACTGAGTGGTGTCTCTCAGGGAGATATCTGTACACTGACTGGTGTCTCTCAGTCCCTGTCTCTCAGGGAGCTTTATGTACACTGAGTGGTGTCTCTCAGTCCCTCTCTCTCAGGGAGATATCTGTACGCTGACTGGTGTCTCTCAGTCCCTGTCTGTCAGGGAGATATCTATACACTGAGTGGTGTCTCTCAGTCCCTCTCTCTCAGGGAGATATCTGTACACTGACTGGTGTCTCACAGTCCCTCTCTCTCAGGGAGACATCTGTACGCTGACTGGTGTCTCTCAGTCCCTGTCTCTCAGGGAGCTTTATGTACACTGAGTGGTGTCTCTCAGGGAGATATCTGTGCACTGACTGGTGTCTCTCAGTCCCTGTCTCTCAGGGAGCTTTATGTACACTGAGTGGTGTCTCTCAGTCCCTCTCTCTCAGGGAGATATCTGTACACTGACTGGTGTCTCTCAGTCCCTGTCTCTCAGGGAGATATCTGTGCACTGAGTGGTGTCTCTCAGTCCCTGTCTCTCAGGGAGATATCTGTACACTGACTGGTGTCTCTCAGTCCCTGTCTCTCAGGGAGATTTATGTACACTGAGTGGTGTCTCTCAGGGAGATATCTGTACACTGAGTGGTGTCTCTCAGTCCCTCTCTCTCAGGGAGATATCTGTACACTGACTGGTGTCTCTCAGCCCCTCTCTCTCAGGGAGATATCTGTGCACTGAGTGGTGTCTCACAGTCCCTCTCTCTCAGGGAGATATCTGTACACTGACTGGTGTCTCTCAGTCCCTGCCTCTCAGGGAGATATCTGTACACTGAGTGGTGTCTCTCAATCCCTCTCTCTCAGGGAGATATCTGTACTCTGACTGGTGTCTCTCAGTCCCTGTCTCTGAGGGAGATATCTGTACACTGAGTGGTGTCTCTCAGTCCCTCCCTCTCAGGGAGATATCTGTACACTGAGTGGTGTCTCTCAGTCCCTCTCTCTCAGGGAGATATCTGTACACTGACTGGTGTCTCACAGTCCCTCTCTCTCAGGGAGACATCTGTACGCTGACTGGTGTCTCTCAGTCCCTGTCTCTCAGGGAGCTTTATGTACACTGAGTGGTGTCTCTCAGGGAGATATCTGTGCACTGACTGGTGTCTCTCAGTCCCTGTCTCTCAGGGAGCTTTATGTACACTGAGTGGTGTCTCTCAGTCCCTCTCTCTCAGGGAGATATCTGTACACTGACTGGTGTCTCTCAGTCCCTGTCTCTCAGGGAGATATCTGTGCACTGAGTGGTGTCTCTCAGTCCCTGTCTCTCAGGGAGATATCTGTACACTGACTGGTGTCTCTCAGTCCCTGTCTCTCAGGGAGCTTTATGTACACTGAGTGGTGTCTCTCAGGGAGATATCTGTACACTGACTGGTGTCTCTCAGCCCCTCTCTCTCAGGGAGATATCTGTGCACTGAGTGGTGTCTCACAGTCCCTCTCTCTCAGGGAGATATCTGTACGCTGACTGGTGTCTCTCAGTCCCTGTCTCTCAGGGAGCTTTATGTACACTGAGTGGTGTCTCTCAGGGAGATATCTGTGCACTGACTGGTGTCTCTCAGTCCCTGTCTCTCAGGGAGCTTTATGTACACTGAGTGGTGTCTCTCAGTCCCTCTCTCTCAGGGAGATATCTGTACACTGACTGGTGTCTCTCAGTCCCTGTCTCTCAGGGAGATATCTGTGCACTGAGTGGTGTCTCTCAGTCTCTGTCTCTCAGGGAGATATCTGTACACTGACTGGTGTCTCTCAGTCCCTGTCTCTCAGGGAGCTTTATGTACACTGAGTGGTGTCTCTCAGGGAGATATCTGTACACTGAGTGGTGTCTCTCAGTCCCTCTCTCTCAGGGAGATATCTGTACACTGACTGGTGTCTCTCAGCCCCTCTCTCTCAGGGAGATATCTGTGCACTGAGTGGTGTCTCACAGTCCCTCTCTCTCAGGGAGATATCTGTACACTGACTGGTGTCTCTCAGTCCCTGCCTCTCAGGGAGATATCTGTACACTGAGTGGTGTCTCTCAATCCCTCTCTCACAGGGAGATATCTGTACTCTGACTGGTGTCTCTCAGTCCCTGTCTCTGAGGGAGATATCTGTACACTGAGTGGTGTCTCTCAGTCCCTCCCTCTCAGGGAGATATCTGTACACTGAGTGGTGTCTCTCAGTCCCTCTCTCTCAGGGAGATATCTGTACACTGACTGGTGTCTCACAGTCCCTCTCTCTCAGGGAGACATCTGTACGCTGACTGGTGTCTCTCAGTCCCTGTCTCTCAGGGAGCTTTATGTACACTGAGTGGTGTCTCTCAGGGAGATATCTGTGCACTGACTGGTGTCTCTCAGTCCCTGTCTCTCAGGGAGCTTTATGTACACTGAGTGGTGTCTCTCAGTCCCTCTCTCTCAGGGAGATATCTGTACACTGACTGGTGTCTCTCAGTCCCTGTCTCTCAGGGAGATATCTGTGCACTGAGTGGTGTCTCTCAGTCCCTGTCTCTCAGGGAGATATCTGTACACTGACTGTTGTCTCTCAGTCCCTGTCTCTCAGGGAGCTTTATGTACACTTAGTGGTGTCTCTCAGGGAGATATCTGTACACTGACTGGTGTCTCTCAGCCCCTCTCTCTCAGGGAGATATCTGTGCACTGAGTGTTGTCTCACAGTCCCTCTCTCTCAGGGAGATATCTGTACACTGACTGGTGTCTCTCAGTCCCTGTCTCTCAGGGAGATATCTGTACACTGAGTGGTGTCTCTCAATCCCTCTCTCTCAGGTAGATATCTGTACTCTGACTGGTGTCTCTCAGTCCCTGTCTCTGAGGGAGATATCTGTCCACTGACTGGTGTCTCTCAGTCCCTCCCTCTCAGGGAGATATCTATACACTGAGTGGTGTCTCTCAGTCCCTCTCTCTCAGGGAGATATCTGTACACTGACTGGTGTCTCACAGTCCCTCTCTCTCAGGGGGACATCTGTACGCTGACTGGTGTCTCTCAGTCCCTGTCTCTCAGGGAGCTTTATGTACACTGAGTGGTGTCTCTCAGGGAGATATCTGTACACTGACTGGTGTCTCTCAGTCCTTGTCTCTCAGGGAGCTTTATGTACACTGAGTGGTGTCTCTCAGTCCCTCTCTCTCAGGGAGATATGTGTACACTGACTGGTGTCTCTCAGTCCCTGTCTCTCAGGGAGATATCTGTACACTGAGTGGTGTCTCTCAGTCCCTGTCTCTCAGGGAGATATCTGTACACTGACTGGTGTCTCTCAGCCCCTGTCTCTCAGGGAGCTTTATGTACACTGAGTGGTGTCTCTCAGGGAGATATCTGTACACTGAGTGGTGTCTATCAGTCCCTCTCTCTCAGGGAGATATCTGTACACTGACTGGTGTCTCTCAGCCCCTCTCTCTCAGGGAGATATCTGTGCACTGAGTGGTGTCTCACAGTCCCTCTCTCTCAGGGAGATATCTGTACACTGACTGGTGTCTCTCAGTCCCTGTCTCTCAGGGAGATATCTGTACACTGAGTGGTGTCTCTCAGTCCCTCTCTCTCAGGGAGATATCTGTACTCTGACTGGTGTCTCTCAGTCCCTGTCTCTCAGGGAGATATCTGTACAATGAGTGGTGTCGCTCAGTCCCTGTCTCTCAGGGAGATATCTGTACAGTGAGTGGTGTCTCTCAGTCCCACTCTCTCAGGGAGATATCTGTACTATGACTGGTGTCTCTCAGTCCCTGTCTCTCAGGGAGATATCTGTACACTGAGTGGTGTCTCTCAGTCCCTCTCTCAGGGAGATATCTGTACACTGACTGGTGTCTCTCAGTCCCTCTCTCTCAGGGAGGTATCTGTACACTGAGTGGTGTCTCAGTCCCTGTCTCTCAGGGAGATATCTGTACACTGACTGGTGTCTCTCTGTCCCTGTCTCTCAGGGAGCTTTATGTACACTGAGTGGTGTCTCTCAGGGAGATATCTGTACACTGAGTGGTGTCTCTCAGTCCCTCTCTCTCAGGGAGATATCTGTACACTGACTGGTGTCTCTCAGCCCCTCTCTCTCAGGGAGATATCTGTACACTGACTGGTGTCTCTCAGTCCCTGTCTCTCAGGGAGATATCTGTATACTGAGTGGTGTCTCTCAGTCCCTCTCTCTCAGGGAGATATCTGTACTCTGACTGGTGTCTCTCAGTCCCTGTCTCTGAGGGAGATATCTGTACACTGAGTGGTGTCTCTCAGTTGCTCTCTCTCAGGGAGATATCTGTGCACTGACTGGTGTCTCTCAGTCCCTCTCTCTCAGGGAGATATCTGTACACTGAGTGCTGTCTCTCAGTCCCTCTCTCTCAGGGAGATATCTGTACACTGAGTGGTGTCTCTCAGTCCCTGTCTCTCAGGGAGATATATGTACACTGAGTGGTGTCTCTCAGTCCCTCTCTCTCAGGGAGATATCTTTACACTAACTTGTGTCTCTCAGTCCCTCCCTCTCAGGGAGATATCTGTACACTGAGTGGTGTCTCACAGCCCCTGTCTCTCTGGGAGATATCTGTACACTGATTGGTGTCTCTCAGTCCCTGTCTGTCAGGGAGATATCTATACACTGAGTAGTGTCTCTCAGTCCCTCTCTCTCAGGGAGATATCTGTACACTGACTGGTGTCTCACAGTCCCTCTCTCTCAGGGAGACATCTGTACGCTGACTGGTGTCTCTCAGTCCCTGTCTCTCAGGGAGCTTTATGTACACTGAGTGGTGTCTCTCAGGGAGATATCTGTACACTGAGTGGTGTCTCTCAGTTCCTGTCTCTCAGGGAGCTTTATGTACACTGAGTGGTGTCTCTCAGGGAGATATCTGTACACTGAGTGGTGTCTCTCAGTCCCTCTCTCTCAGGGAGATATCTGTACACTGACCGGTGTCTCTCAGCCCCTCTCTCTCAGGGAGATATCTGTGCACTGAGTGGTGTCTCACAGTCCCTCTCTCTCAGGGAGATATCTGTACACTGACTGGTGTCTCTCAGTCCCTGTCTCTCAGGGAGATATCTGTACACTGAGTGGTGTCTCTCAATCCCTCTCTCTCAGGGAGATATCTGTACTCTGACTGGTGTCTCTCAGTCGCTGTCTCTGAGGGAGATATCTGTACACTGACTGGTGTCTCTCAGTCCCTCCCTCTCAGGGAGATATCTGTACACTGAGTGGTGTCTCTCAGTCCCTCTCTCTCAGGGAGATATCTGTCCACTGACTGGTGTCTCTCAGTCCCTCTCTCTCAGGGAGACATCTGTACGCTGACTGGTGTCTCTCAGTCCCTGTCTCTCAGGGAGCTTTGTGTACACTGAGTGGTGTCTCTCAGGGAGATATCTGTACACTGACTGGTGTCTCTCAGTCCTTGTCTCTCAGGGAGCTTTATGTACACTGAGTGGTGTCTCTCAGTCCCTCTCTCTCAGGGAGATATGTGTACACTGACTGGTGTCTCTCAGTCCCTGTCTCTCAGGGAGATATCTGTACACTGACTGGTGTCTCTCAGCCCCTCTCTCTGAGGGAGATATCTGTACTCTGACTGGTGTCTTTCAGTCCCTGTCTCTCAGGGAGATATCTGTACAATGAGTGGTGTCTCTCAGTCCCTGTCTCTCAGGGAGATATCTGTACTGTGAGTGGTGTCTCTCAGTCCCTCTCTCTCAGGGAGATATCTGTACTCTGACTGGTGTCTCTCAGTCCCTGTCTCTCAGGGAGATATCTGTACACTGACTGGTGTCTCTCAGTCCCTGTCTCTCAGGGAGCTTTATGTACACTGAGTGGTGTCTCTCAGGGAGATATCTGTACACTGAGTGGTGTCTCTCTGTCCCTCTCTCTCAGGGAGATATCTGTACACTGACTGGTGTCTCTCAGCCCCTCTCTCTCAGGGAGATATCTGTACACTGACTGGTGTCTCTCAGTCCCTGTCTCTCAGGGAGATATCTGTGCACTGAGTGGTGTCTCTCAGTCCCTCTCTCTCAGGGAGATATCTGTACTCTGACTGGTGTCTCTCAGTCCCTGTCTCTGAGGGAGATATCTGTACACTGAGTGGTGTCTCTCAGTTGCTCTCTCTCAGGTGGATATCTGTACACTGACTGGTGTCTCTCAGTCCCTCTCTCTCAGGGAGTTATCTGTACACTGAGTGCTGTCTCAGTCCCTCTCTCTCAGGGAGATATCTGTACACTGAGTGGTGTCTCTCAGTCCCTCTCTCTCAGGGAGATATCTGTACACTGACTGGTGTCTCTCAGCCCCTCCCTCTCAGGGAGATATCTGTACACTGAGTGGTGTCTCACAGCCCCTGTCTCTCTGGGAGATATCTGTACACTGACTGGTGTCTCTCAGCCCCTCTCTCTCAGGGAGATATCTGTACACTGACTGGTGTCTCTCAGTCCCTGTCTCTCAGGGAGATATCTGTGCACTGAGTGGTGTCTCTCAGTCCCTCTCTCTCAGGGAGATATCTGTACTCTGACTGGTGTCTCTCAGTCCCTGTCTCTGAGGGAGATATCTGTACACTGAGTGGTGTCTCTCAGTTGCTCTCTCTCAGGTGGATATCTGTACACTGACTGGTGTCTCTCAGTCCCTCTCTCTCAGGGAGATATCTGTACACTGAGTGCTGTCTCAGTCCCTCTCTCTCAGGGAGATATCTGTACACTGAGTGGTGTCTCTCAGTCCCTCTCTCTCAGGGAGATATCTGTACACTGACTGGTGTCTCTCAGTCCCTCCCTCTCAGGGAGATATCTGTACACTGAGTGGTGTCTCACAGCCCCTGTCTCTCTGGGAGATATCTGTACACTGATTGGTGTCTCTCAGTCCCTGTCTGTCAGGGAGATATCTATACACTGAGTGGTGTCTCTCAGTCCCTCTCTCTCAGGGAGATATCTGTACACTGACTGGTGTCTCACAGTCCCTCTCTCTCAGGGAGACATCTGTACGCTGAATGGTGTCTCTCAGTCCCTGTCTCTCAGGGAGCTTTATGTACACTGAGTGGTGTCTCTCAGGGAGATATCTGTGCACTGACTGGTGTCTCTCAGTCCCTGTCTCTCAGGGAGCTTTATGTACACTGAGTGGTGTCTCTCAGTCCATCTCTCTCAGGGAGATATCTGTACACTGACTGGTGTCTCTCAGTCCCTGTCTCTCAGGGAGATATCTGTACACTGAGTGGTGTCTCTCAGTCCCTGTCTCTCAGGGAGCTTTATGTACACTGAGTGGTGTCTCTCAGGGAGATATCTGTACACTGAGTGGTGTCTCTCAGTCCCTCTCTCTCAGGGAGATATCTGTACACTGACTGGTGTCTCTCAGCCCCTCTCTCTCAGGGAGATATCTGTACACTGACTGGTGTCTCTCAGTCCTTGTCTCTCAGGGAGATATCTGTGCACTGAGTGGTGTCTCTCAGTCCCTCTCTCTCAGGGAGATATCTGTACTCTGACTGGTGTCTCTCAGTCCCTGTCTCTGAGGGAGATATCTGTACACTGAGTGGTGTCTCTCAGTCCCTCTCTCTCAGGGAGATATCTGTACACTGACTGGTGTCTCTCAGTACCTCCCTCTCAGGGAGATATCTGTACACTGAGTGGTGTCTCTCAGTCCCTCTCTCTCAGGGAGATATCTGTACACTGACTGGTGTCTCACAGTCCCTCTCTCTCAGGGAGACATCTGTACGCTGACTGGTGTCTCTCAGTCCCTGTCTCTCAGGGAGCTTTATGTACACTGAGTGGTGTCTCTCAGGGAGATATCTGTACACTGAGTGGTGTCTCTCAGTCCCTGTCTCTCAGGGAGCTTTATGTACACTGAGTGGTGTCTCTCAGGGAGATATCTGTACACTGAGTGGTGTCTCTCAGTCCCTCTCTCTCAGGGAGATATCTGTACACTGACCGGTGTCTCTCAGCCCCTCTCTCTCAGGGAGATATCTGTACACTGACTGGTGTCTCTCAGTCCCTGTCTCTCAGGGAGATATCTGTACACTGAGTGGTGTCTCTCAATCCCTCTCTCTCAGGGAGATATCTGTACTCTGACTGGTGTCTCTCAGTCGCTGTCTCTGAGGGAGATATCTGTACACTGACTGGTGTCTCTCAGTCCCTCCCTCTCAGGGAGATATCTGTACACTGAGTGGTGTCTCTCAGTCCCTCTCTCTCAGGGAGATATCTGTACACTGACTGGTGTCTCTCAGTCCCTCTCTCTCAGGGAGACATCTGTACGCTGACTGGTGTCTCTCAGTCCCTGTCTCTCAGGGAGCTTTATGTACACTGAGTGGTGTCTCTCAGGGAGATATCTGTACACTGACTGGTGTCTCTCAGTCCTTGTCTCTCAGGGAGCTTTATGTACACTGAGTGGTGTCTCTCAGTCCCTCTCTCTCAGGGAGATATGTGTACACTGACTGGTGTCTCTGAGTCCCTGTCTCTCAGGGAGATATCTGTACACTGACTGGTGTCTCTCAGCCCCTCTCTCTGAGGGAGATATCTGTACTCTGACTGGTGTCTTTCAGTCCCTGTCTCTCAGGGAGATATCTGTAGAATGAGTGGTGTCTCTCAGTCCCTGTCTCTCAGGGAGATATCTGTACAGTGAGTGGTGTCTCTCAGTCCCTCTCTCTCAGGGAGATATCTGTACTCTGACTGGTGTCTCTCAGTCCCTGTCTCTCAGGGAGATATCTGTACACTGACTGGTGTCTCTCAGTCCCTGTCTCTCAGGGAGCTTTATGTACACTGAGTGGTGTCTCTCAGGGAGATATCTGTACACTGAGTGGTGTCTCTCAGTCCCTCTCTCTCAGGGAGATATCTGTACACTGACTGGTGTCTCTCAGCCCCTCTCTCTCAGGGAGATATCTGTACACTGACTGGTGTCTCTCAGTCCCTCCCTCTCAGGGAGATATCTGTACACTGAGTGGTGTCTCACAGCCCCTGTCTCTCTGGGAGATATCTGTACACTGATTGGTGTCTCTCAGTCCCTGTCTGTCAGGGAGATATCTATACACTGAGTGGTGTCTCTCAGTCCCTCTCTCTCAGGGAGATATCTGTACACTGACTGGTGTCTCACAGTCCCTCTCTCTCAGGGAGACATCTGTACGCTGACTGGTGTCTCTCAGTCCCTGTCTCTCAGGGAGCTTTATGTACACTGAGTGGTGTCTCTCAGGGAGATATCTGTGCACTGACTGGTGTCTCTCAGTCCCTGTCTCTCAGGGAGCTTTATGTACACTGACTGGTGTCTCTCAGCCCCTCTCTCTCAGGGAGATATCTGTACACTGACTGGTGTCTCTCAGTCCCTGTCTCTCAGGGAGATATCTGTGCACTGAGTGGTGTCTCTCAGTCCCTCTCTCTCAGGGAGATATCTGTACTCTGACTGGTGTCTCTCATTCCCTGTTTCTGAGGGAGATATCTGTACACTGAGTGGTGTCTCTCAGTTGCTCTCTCTCAGGTGGATACCTGTACACTGACTGGTGTCTCTCAGTCCCTCTCTCTCAGGGAGATATCTGTACACTGAGTGGTGTCTCTCAGTCCCTCTCTCTCAGGGAGATATCTGTACACTGACTGGTGTCTCTCAGTACCTCCCTCTCAGGGAGATATCTGTACACTGAGTGGTGTCTCACAGCCCCTGTCTCTCTGGGAGATATCTGTACACTGATTGGTGTCTCTCAGTCCCTGTCTGTCAGGGAGATATCTATACACTGAGTGGTGTCTCTCAGTCCCTCTCTCTCAGGGAGATATCTGTACACTGACTGGTGTCTCACAGTCCCTCTCTCTCAGGGAGATATCTGTACGCTGACTGGTGTCTCTCAGTCCCTGTCTCTCAGGGAGCTTTATGTACACTGAGTGGTGTCTCTCAGGGAGATATCTGTGCACTGACTGGTGTCTCTCAGTCCCTGTCTCTCAGGGAGCTTTATGTACACTGAGTGGTGTCTCTCAGTCCATCTCTCTCAGGGAGATATCTGTACACTGACTGGTGTCTCTCAGTCCCTGTCTCTCAGGGAGATATCTGTACACTGACTGGTGTCTCTCAGTCCCTGTCTCTCAGGGAGATATCTGTACACTGACTGGTGTCTCTCAGGGAGATATCTGTGCACTGAGTGGTGTCTCACAGTCCCTCTCTCTCAGGGAGATATCTGTACACTGACTGGTGTCTCTCAGTCCTGTCTCTCAGGGAGATATCTGTACACTGAGTGGTGTCTCTCAGTCCCTCCCTCTCAGGGAGATATCTGTACACTGAGTGGTGTCTCACAGCCCCTGTCTCTCAGGGAGATATCTGTACACTGACTGGTGTCTCTCAGTCCCTGTCTGTCAGGGAGATATCTATACACTGAGTGGTGTCTCTCAGTCCCTCTCTCTCAGGGAGATATCTGTACACTGACTGGTGTCTCTCAGCCCCTCTCTCTCAGGGAGATATCTGTACACTGACTGGTGTCTCTCAGCCCTCTCTCTCAGGGAGATATCTGTGCACTGAGTGGTGTCTCACAGTCCCTCTCTCTCAGGGAGATATCTGAACTCTGACTGGTGTCTCTCAGTCCCCGTCTCTGAGGGAGATATCTGTACACTGAGTGGTGTCTCTCAGTTGCTCTCTCTCAGGTGGATATCTGTACACTGAGTGGTGTCTCTCAGTCCCTCTCTCTCAGGAGATATCTGTACACTGAGTGCTGTCTCTCAGTCCCTCTCTCTCAGGGAGATATCTGTACACTGAGTGGTGTCTCTCAGTCCCTGTCTCTCAGGGAGATATATGTACACTGACTGGTGTCTCTCAGTCCCTCTCTCTCAGGGAGATATCTGTACACTGACTGGTGTTCTCAGTCCCTCCCTCTCAGGGAGATATCTGTACACTGAGTGGTGTCTCACAGCCCCTGTCTCTCTGGGAGATATCTGTACACTGATTGGTGTCTCTCAGTCCCTGTCTGTCAGGGAGATATCTATACACTGAGTGGTGTCTCTCAGTCCCTCTCTCTCAGGGAGATATCTGTACACTGACTGGTGTCTCACAGTCCCTCTCTCTCAGGGAGACATCTGTACGCTGACTGGTGTCTCTCAGTCCCTGTCTCTCAGGGAGCTTTATGTACACTGAGTGGTGTCTCTCAGGGAGATATCTGTACACTGACTGGTGTCTCTCAGTCCCTGTCTCTCAGGGAGCTTTATGTACACTGAGTGGTGTCTCTCAGTCCCTCTCTCTCAGGGAGATATCTGTACGCTGACTGGTGCCTCTCAGTCCCTGTCTGTCAGGGAGATATCTATACACTGAGTGGTGTCTCTCAGTCCCTCTCTCTCAGGGAGATATCTGTACACTGACTGGTGTCTCACAGTCCCTCTCTCTCAGGGAGACATCTGTACGCTGACTGGTGTCTCTCAGTCCCTGTCTCTCAGGGAGCTTTATGTACACTGAGTGGTGTCTCTCAGGGAGATATCTGTGCACTGACTGGTGTCTCTCAGTCCCTGTCTCTCAGGGAGCTTTATGTACACTGAGTGGTGTCTCTCAGTCCCTCTCTCTCAGGGAGATATCTGTACACTGACTGGTGTCTCTCAGTCCCTGTCTCTCAGGGAGATATCTGTGCACTGAGTGGTGTCTCTCAGTCCCTGTCTCTCAGGGAGATATCTGTACACTGACTGGTGTCTCTCAGTCCCTGTCTCTCAGGGAGCTTTATGTACACTGAGTGGTGTCTCTCAGGGAGATATCTGTACACTGAGTGGTGTCTCTCAGTCCCTCTCTCTCAGGGAGATATCTGTACACTGACTGGTGTCTCTCAGCCCCTCTCTCTCAGGGAGATATCTGTGCACTGAGTGGTGTCTCACAGTCCCTCTCTCTCAGGGAGATATCTGTACACTGACTGGTGTCTCTCAGTCCCTGCCTCTCAGGGAGATATCTGTACACTGAGTGGTGTCTCTCAATCCCTCTATCTCAGGGAGATATCTGTACTCTGACTGGTGTCTCTCAGTCCCTGTCTCTGAGGGAGATATCTGTACACTGAGTGGTGTCTCTCAGTCCCTCTCTCTCAGGGAGATATCTGTACACTGACTGGTGTCTCTCAGTCCCTCTCTCTCAGGGAGACATCTGTACGCTGACTGGTGTCTCTCAGTCCCTGTCTCTCAGGGAGCTTTATGTACACTGAGTGGTGTCTCTCAGGGAGATATCTGTGCACTGAGTGGTGTCTCACAGTCCCTCTCTCTCAGGGAGATATCTGTAAACTGACTGGTGTCTCTCAGTCCCTGTCTCTCAGGGAGATATCTGTACACTGAGTGGTGTCTCTCAGTCCCTCTCTCTCAGGGAGATATCTGTACTCTGACTGGTGTCTCTCAGTCCCTGTCTCTCAGGGAGATATCTGTACAATGAGTGGTGTCTCTCAGTCCCTGTCTCTCAGGGAGATATCTGTACAGTGAGTGGTGTCTCTCAGTCCCTCTCTCTCAGGGAGATATCTGTACTCTGACTGGTGTCTCTCAGTCCCTGTCTCTCAGGGAGATATCTGTACACTGAGTGGTGTCTCTCAGTCCCTGTCTCTCAGGGAGATATGTGTACACTGACTGGTGTCTCTCAGTCCCTCTCTCTCAGGGAGGTATCTGTACACTGAGTGGTGTCTCTCAGTCCCTGCCTCTCAGGGAGATATCTGTACACTGACTGGTGTCTCTCAGTCCCTGTCTCTCAGGGAGCTTTATGTACACTGAGTGGTGTCTCTCAGGGAGATATCTCTACACTGAGTGGTGTCTCTCAGTCCCTCTCTCTCAGGGAGATATCTGTACACTGACTGGTGTCTCTCAGCCCCTCTCTCTCAGGGAGATATCTGTACACTGACTGGTGTCTCTCAGCCCCTCTCTCTCAGGGAGATATCTGTGCACTGAGTGGTGTCTCACAGTCCCTCTCTCTCAGGGAGATATCTGAACTCTGACTGGTGTCTCTCAGTCCCCGTCTCTGAGGGAGATATCTGTACACTGAGTGGTGTCTCTCAGTTGCTCTCTCTCAGGTGGATATCTGTACACTGACTGGTGTCTCTCAGTCCCTCTCTCTCAGGGAGATATCTGTACACTGAGTGCTGTCTCTCAGTCCCTCTCTCTCAGGGAGATAACTGTACAATGAGTGGTGTCTCTCAGTCCCTGTCTCTCAGGGAGATATATGTACACTGACTGGTGTCTCTCAGTCCCTCTCTCTCAGGGAGATATCTGTACACTGACTGGTGTCTCTCAGTCCCTCCCTCTCAGGGAGATATCTGTACACTGAGTGGTGTCTCACAGCCCCTGTCTCTCTGGGAGATATCTGTACACTGATTGGTGTCTCTCAGTCCCTGTCTGTCAGGGAGATATCTATACACTGAGTGGTGTCTCTCAGTCCCTCTCTCTCAGGGAGATATCTGTACACTGACTGGTGTCTCACAGTCCCTCTCTCTCAGTGAGACATCTGTACGCAGACTGGTGTCTCTCAGTCCCTGTCTCTCAGGGAGCTTTATGTACACTGAGTGGTGTCTCTCAGGGAGATATCTGTGCACTGACTGGTGTCTCTCAGTCCCTGTCTCTCAGGGAGCTTTATGGACACTGAGTGGTGTCTCTCAGTCCATCTCTCTCAGGGAGATATCTGTACACTGACTGGTGTCTCTCAGTCCCTGTCTCTCAGGGAGATATCTGTACACTGACTGGTGTCTCTCAGTCCCTGTCTCTCAGGGAGATATCTGTACACTGACTGGTGTCTCTCAGGGAGATATCTGTACACTGAGTGGTGTCTCCCAGTCCCTCTCTCTCAGGGAGATATCTGTACACTGACTGGTATCTCTCAGCCCCTCTCTCTCAGGGAGATATCTGTGCACTGAGTGGTGTCTCACAGTCCCTCTCTCTCAGGGAGATATCTGTACACTGACTGGTGTCTCTCAGTCCTGTCTCTCAGGGAGATATCTGTACACTGAGTGGTGTCTCTCAATCCCTCTCTCTCAGGGAGATATCTGTACTCTGACTGGTGTCTCTCAGTCCCTGTCTCTGAGGGAGATATCTGTACACTGACTGGTGTCTCTCAGTCCCTCCCTCTCAGGGAGATATCTGTACACTGAGTGGTGTCTCACAGCCCCTGTCTCTCAGGGAGATATCTGTACACTGACTGGTGTCTCTCAGTCCCTGTCTGTCAGGGAGATATCTAAACACTGAGTGGTGTCTCTCAGTCCCTCTCTCTCAGGGAGATATCTGTACTCTGACTGGTGTCTCTCAGTCCCTCTCTCTCAGGGAGATAACTAAACACTGAGTGGTGTCTCTCAGTCCCTCTCTCTCAGGGAGATATCTGTACTCTGACTGGTGTCTCTCTGTCCCTCTCTCTCAGGGAGATATCTGTACACTGAGTGGTGTCTCTCAGTCCCTGTCTCTCAGGGAGATATCTGTACACTGAGTGGTGTCTCTCAGTCCCTGTCTCTCAGGGAGATATATGTACACTGACTGGTGTCTCTCAGTCCCTCTCTCTCAGGGAGGTATCTGTACACTGAGTGGTGTCTCTCAGTCCCTGTCACTCAGGGAGATATCTGTACACTGAGTGGTGTCTCACAGTCCCTCTCTCTCAGGGAGACATCTGTACACTGACTGGTGTCTCTCAGTCCCTGTCTCTCAGGGAGATATCTGTACACTGAGTGGTGTCTCTCAGTCCCTCTCTCTCAGGGAGATATCTGTACACTGACTGGTGTCTCTCAGTCCCTGTCTCTCAGGGAGATATCTGTACACTGAGTGGTGTCTCTCAGTCCCTCTCTCTCAGGGAGATATCTGTACACTGACTGGTGTCTCTCAGTCCCTGTCTCTCAGGGAGATATCTGTACACTGAGTGGTGTCTCACAGTCCCTCTCTCTCAGGGAGATATCTGTACACTGACTGGTGTCTCTCAGTCCCTGTCTCTTAGGGAGATATCTGTACACTGAGTGGTGTCTCTCAGTCCCTCTCTCTCAGGGAGATATCAGTACACTGACTGGTGTCTCTCAGTCCCTGTCTCTCAGGGAGATATCTATACACTGAGTGGTGTCTCTCAGTCCCTGTCTCTCAGGGAGATATCTGTACACTGACTGGTGTCTCTCAGTCCCTCTCTCTCCGGGAGATATCTGTACGCTGACTAGTGTCTCTCAGTCCCTCTCTCTCAGGGAGATATCTGTACACTGAGTGGTGTCTCTCAGTCCCTCTCTCTCAGGGAGATATCTGTACACTGACTGGTGTCTCTCAGTCCCTGTCTCTCAGGGAGCTTTATGTACACTGAGTGGTGTCTCTCAGGGAGATATCTGTGCACTGACTGGTGTCTCTCAGACCCTGTCTCTCAGGGAGCTTTATGGACACTGAGTGGTGTCTCTCAGTCCATCTCTCTCAGGGAGATATCTGTACACTGACTGGTGTCTCTCAGTCCCTGTCTCTCAGGGAGATATCTGTACACTGACTGGTGTCTCTCAGTCCCTGTCTCTCAGGGAGATATCTGTACACTGACTGGTGTCTCTCAGGGAGATATCTGTACACTGAGTGGTGTCTCTCAGTCCCTCTCTCTCAGGGAGATATCTGTACACTGACTGGTGTCTCTCAGCCCCTCTCTCTCAGGGAGATATCTGTGCACTGAGTGGTGTCTCACAGTCCCTCTCTCTCAGGGAGATATCTGTACACTGACTGGTGTCTCTCAGTCCTGTCTCTCAGGGAGATATCTGTACACTGAGTGGTGTCTCTCAATCCCTCTCTCTCAGGGAGATATATGTACACTGACTGGTGTCTCTCAGTCCCTCTCTCTCAGGGAGGTATCTGTACACTGACTGGTGTCTCTCAGTCCCTGTCACTCAGGGAGATATCTGTACACTGAGTGGTGTCTCACAGTCCCTCTCTCTCAGGGAGACATCTGTACACTGACTGGTGTCTCTCAGTCCCTGTCTCTCAGGGAGATATCTGTACACTGAGTGGTGTCTCTCAGTCCCTCTCTCTCAGGGAGATATCTGTACACTGACTGGTGTCTCTCAGTCCCTGTCTCTCAGGGAGATATCTGTACACTGAGTGGTGTCTCTCAGTCCCTCTCTCTCAGGGAGATATCTGTACACTGACTGGTGTCTCTCAGTCCCTGTCTCTCAGGGAGATATCTGTACACTGAGTGGTGTCTCACAGTCCCTCTCTCTCAGGGAGATATCTGTACACTGACTGGTGTCTCTCAGTCCCTGTCTCTTAGGGAGATATCTGTACACTGAGTGGTGTCTCTCAGTCCCTCTCTCTCAGGGAGATATCTGTACACTGACTGGTGTCTCTCAGTCCCTGACTCTCAGGGAGATATCTATACACTGAGTGGTGTCTCTCAGTCCCTGTCTCTCAGGGAGATATCTGTACACTGACTGGTGTCTCTCAGTCCCTCTCTCTCCGGGAGATATCTGTACGCTGACTAGTGTCTCTCAGTCCCTCTCTCTCAGGGAGATATCTGTACACTGAGTGGTGTCTCTCAGTCCCTCTCTCTCAGGGAGATATCTGTACACTGACTGGTGTCTCTCAGTCCCTGTCTCTCAGGGAGATATATGTACACTGACTGGTGTCTCTCAGTCCCTGTCTCTCAGGGAGATATATGTACACTGACTGGTGTCTCTCAGTCCTTGTCTCTCAGGGAGATATCTGTACACTGACTGGTGTCTCTCAGTCCCTCTCTCTCAGGGAGATATCTGTGCACTGAGTGGTGTCTCACAGTCCCTCTCTCTCAGGGAGATATCTGTACACTGAGTGGTG
Organism: Heterodontus francisci; assembly: GCF_036365525.1. Classification (NCBI taxonomy): domain Eukaryota; kingdom Metazoa; phylum Chordata; class Chondrichthyes; order Heterodontiformes; family Heterodontidae; genus Heterodontus; species Heterodontus francisci. The sequence goes on from NC_090384.1 coordinate 2,897,916, forward strand.
TCTCACAGCCCCTGTCTCTCAGGGAGATATCTGTACACTGACTGGTGTCTCTCAGTCCCTGTCTGTCAGGGAGATATCTATACACTGAGTGGTGTCTCTCAGTCCCTTTCTCTCAGGGAGATATCTGTACACTGAGTGGTGTCTCTCAGTCCCTCTCTCTCAGGGAGACATCTGTACGCTGACTGGTGTCTCTCAGTCCCTGTCTCTCAGGGAGCTTTATGTACACTGAGTGGTGTCTCTCAGGGAGATATCTGTACACTGACTGGTGTCTCTCAGTCCCTCTCTCTCAGGGAGATATCTGAACACTGACTGGTGTCTCTCAGTCCCTGTCTCTCAGGGAGATATATGTACACTGACTGTTGTCTCTCAGTCCCTCTCTCAGGGAGGTATCTGTACACTGAGTGGTGTCTCTCAGTCCCTGTCTCTCAGCGAGATATATGTACACTGACTGGTGTCTCTCAGTCCTTGTCTCTCAGGGAGATATCTGTACACTGAGTGCTGTCTCTCAGTCCCTGTCTCTCAGGGTGATATCTGTACACTGAGTGGTGTCTCTCAGTCCCTCTCTCTCAGGGAGATATCTGTACTCTGACTGGTGTCTCTCAGTCCCTGTCTCTCAGGGAGATATCTGTACACTGAGTGGTGTCTCTCAGTCCCTGTCTCTCAGAGAGATATCTGTGCACTGACTGGTGTCTCTCAGTCCCTGTCTCTCAGGGAGCTTTATGTACACTGAGTGGTGTCTCTCAGGGAGATATCTGTACACTGAGTGGTGTCTCTCAGTCCCTCTCTCTCAGGGAGATATCTGTGCACTGAGTGGTGTCTCACATCCCTCTCTCTCAGGGAGATATCTGTACACTGACTGGTGTCTCTCAGTCCCTGTCTCTCAGGGTGATATCTGTACACTGAGTAGTGTCTCACAGTCCCTCTCTCTCAGGGAGACATCTGTACACTGACTGGTGTCTCTCAGTCCCTGTCTCTCAGGGAGATATCTGTACACTGAGTGGTGTCTCTCAGTCCCTCTCTCTCAGGGAGATATCTGTACACTGACTGGTGTCTCTCAGTCCCTGTCTCTCAGGGAGATATCTGTACACTGAGTGGTGTCTCTCAGTCCCTCTCTCTCAGGGAGATATCTGTACACTGACTGGTGTCTCTCAGTCCCTGTCTCTCAGGGAGATATCTGTACACTGAGTGGTGTCTCACAGTCCCTCTCTCTCAGGGAGATATCTGTACACTGACTGGTGTCTCTCAGTCCCTGTCTCTTAGGGAGATATCTGTACACTGAGTGGTGTCTCTCAGTCCCTCTCTCTCAGGGAGATATCTGTACACTGACTGGTGTCTCTCAGTCCCTGACTCTCAGGGAGATATCTATACACTGAGTGGTGTCTCTCAGTCCCTGTCTCTCAGGGAGATATCTGTACACTGACTGGTGTCTCTCAGTCCCTCTCTCTCCGGGAGATATCTGTACGCTGACTAGTGTCTCTCAGTCCCTCTCTCTCAGGGAGATATCTGTACACTGAGTGGTGTCTCTCAGTCCCTCTCTCTCAGGGAGATATCTGTACACTGACTGGTGTCTCTCAGTCCCTGTCTCTCAGGGAGATATATGTACACTGACTGGTGTCTCTCAGTCCCTGTCTCTCAGGGAGATATATGTACACTGACTGGTGTCTCTCAGTCCTTGTCTCTCAGGGAGATATCTGTACACTGACTGGTGTCTCTCAGTCCCTCTCTCTCAGGGAGATATCTGTGCACTGAGTGGTGTCTCACAGTCCCTCTCTCTCAGGGAGATATCTGTACACTGAGTGGTGTCTCACAGCCCCTGTCTCTCAGGGAGATATCTGTACACTGACTGGTGTCTCTCAGTCCCTGTCTGTCAGGGAGATATCTATACACTGAGTGGTGTCTCTCAGTCCCTTTCTCTCAGGGAGATATCTGTACACTGAGTGGTGTCTCTCAGTCCCTCTCTCTCAGGGAGACATCTGTACGCTGACTGGTGTCTCTCAGTCCCTGTCTCTCAGGGAGCTTTATGTACACTGAGTGGTGTCTCTCAGGGAGATATCTGTACTCTGACTGGTGTCTCTCAGTCCCTCTCTCTCAGGGAGATATCTGTACTCTGACTGGTGTCTCTCAGTCCCTCTCTCTCAGGGAGATATCTGTACACTGAGTGGTGTCTCTCAGTTCCTCTCTCTCAGGGAGATATCTGTACTCTGACTGGTGTCTCTCAGTCCCTGTCTCTCAGGGAGATATCTGTACACTGAGTGGTGTCTCTCAGTCCCTGTCTCTCAGGGAGATATATGTACACTGACTGGTGTCTCTCAGTCCCTCTCTCTCAGGGAGGTATCTGTACACTGACTGGTGTCTCTCAGTCCCTGTCACTCAGGGAGATATCTGTACACTGAGTGGTGTCTCACAGTCCCTCTCTCTCAGGGAGACATCTGTACACTGACTGGTGTCTCTCAGTCCCTGTCTCTCAGGGAGATATCTGTACACTGAGTGGTGTCTCTCAGTCCCTCTCTCTCAGGGAGATATCTGTACACTGACTGGTGTCTCTCAGTCCCTGTCTCTCAGGGAGATATCTGTACACTGAGTGGTGTCTCTCAGTCCCTCTCTCTCAGGGAGATATCTGTACACTGACTGGTGTCTCTCAGTCCCTGTCTCTCAGGGAGATATCTGTACACTGAGTGGTGTCTCACAGTCCCTCTCTCTCAGGGAGATATCTGTACACTGACTGGTGTCTCTCAGTCCCTGTCTCTTAGGGAGATATCTGTACACTGAGTGGTGTCTCTCAGTCCCTCTCTCTCAGGGAGATATCTGTACACTGACTGGTGTCTCTCAGTCCCTGACTCTCAGGGAGATATCTATACACTGAGTGGTGTCTCTCAGTCCCTGTCTCTCAGGGAGATATCTGTACACTGACTGGTGTCTCTCAGTCCCTCTCTCTCCGGGAGATATCTGTACGCTGACTAGTGTCTCTCAGTCCCTCTCTCTCAGGGAGATATCTGTACACTGAGTGGTGTCTCTCAGTCCCTCTCTCTCAGGGAGATATCTGTACACTGACTGGTGTCTCTCAGTCCCTGTCTCTCAGGGAGATATATGTACACTGACTGGTGTCTCTCAGTCCCTGTCTCTCAGGGAGATATATGTACACTGACTGGTGTCTCTCAGTCCTTGTCTCTCAGGGAGATATCTGTACACTGACTGGTGTCTCTCAGTCCCTCTCTCTCAGGGAGATATCTGTGCACTGAGTGGTGTCTCACAGTCCCTCTCTCTCAGGGAGATATCTGTACACTGAGTGGTGTCTCACAGCCCCTGTCTCTCAGGGAGATATCTGTACACTGACTGGTGTCTCTCAGTCCCTGTCTGTCAGGGAGATATCTATACACTGAGTGGTGTCTCTCAGTCCCTTTCTCTCAGGGAGATATCTGTACACTGAGTGGTGTCTCTCAGTCCCTCTCTCTCAGGGAGACATCTGTACGCTGACTGGTGTCTCTCAGTCCCTGTCTCTCAGGGAGCTTTATGTACACTGAGTGGTGTCTCTCAGGGAGATATCTGTACACTGACTGGTGTCTCTCAGTCCCTCTCTCTCAGGGAGATATCTGAACACTGACTGGTGTCTCTCAGTCCCTGTCTCTCAGGGAGATATATGTACACTGACTGTTGTCTCTCAGTCCCTCTCTCAGGGAGGTATCTGTACACTGAGTGGTGTCTCTCAGTCCCTGTCTCTCAGCGAGATATATGTACACTGACTGGTGTCTCTCAGTCCTTGTCTCTCAGGGAGATATCTGTACACTGAGTGCTGTCTCTCAGTCCCTGTCTCTCAGGGTGATATCTGTACACTGAGTGGTGTCTCTCAGTCCCTCTCTCTCAGGGAGATATCTGTACTCTGACTGGTGTCTCTCAGTCCCTGTCTCTCAGGGAGATATCTGTACACTGAGTGGTGTCTCTCAGTCCCTGTCTCTCAGAGAGATATCTGTGCACTGACTGGTGTCTCTCAGTCCCTGTCTCTCAGGGAGCTTTATGTACACTGAGTGGTGTCTCTCAGGGAGATATCTGTACACTGAGTGGTGTCTCTCAGTCCCTCTCTCTCAGGGAGATATCTGTGCACTGAGTGGTGTCTCACATCCCTCTCTCTCAGGGAGATATCTGTACACTGACTGGTGTCTCTCAGTCCCTGTCTCTCAGGGTGATATCTGTACACTGAGTAGTGTCTCACAGTCCCTCTCTCTCAGGGAGACATCTGTACACTGACTGGTGTCTCTCAGTCCCTGTCTCTCAGGGAGATATCTGTACACTGAGTGGTGTCTCTCAGTCCCTCTCTCTCAGGGAGATATCTGTACACTGACTGGTGTCTCTCAGTCCCTGTCTCTCAGGGAGATATCTGTACACTGAGTGGTGTCTCTCAGTCCCTCTCTCTCAGGGAGATATCTGTACACTGACTGGTGTCTCTCAGTCCCTGTCTCTCAGGGAGATATCTGTACACTGAGTGGTGTCTCACAGTCCCTCTCTCTCAGGGAGATATCTGTACACTGACTGGTGTCTCTCAGTCCCTGTCTCTTAGGGAGATATCTGTACACTGAGTGGTGTCTCTCAGTCCCTCTCTCTCAGGGAGATATCTGTACACTGACTGGTGTCTCTCAGTCCCTGACTCTCAGGGAGATATCTATACACTGAGTGGTGTCTCTCAGTCCCTGTCTCTCAGGGAGATATCTGTACACTGACTGGTGTCTCTCAGTCCCTCTCTCTCCGGGAGATATCTGTACGCTGACTAGTGTCTCTCAGTCCCTCTCTCTCAGGGAGATATCTGTACACTGAGTGGTGTCTCTCAGTCCCTCTCTCTCAGGGAGATATCTGTACACTGACTGGTGTCTCTCAGTCCCTGTCTCTCAGGGAGATATATGTACACTGACTGGTGTCTCTCAGTCCCTGTCTCTCAGGGAGATATATGTACACTGACTGGTGTCTCTCAGTCCTTGTCTCTCAGGGAGATATCTGTACACTGACTGGTGTCTCTCAGTCCCTCTCTCTCAGGGAGATATCTGTGCACTGAGTGGTGTCTCACAGTCCCTCTCTCTCAGGGAGATATCTGTACACTGAGTGGTGTCTCACAGCCCCTGTCTCTCAGGGAGATACCTGTACACTGACTGGTGTCTCTCAGTCCCTGTCTGTCAGGGAGATATCTATACACTGAGTGGTGTCTCTCAGTCCCTTTCTCTCAGGGAGATATCTGTACACTGAGTGGTGTCTCTCAGTCCCTCTCTCTCAGGGAGACATCTGTACGCTGACTGGTGTCTCTCAGTCCCTGTCTCTCAGGGAGCTTTATGTACACTGAGTGGTGTCTCTCAGGGAGATATCTGTACACTGACTGGTGTCTCTCAGTCCCTCTCTCTCAGGGAGATATCTGACACTGACTGGTGTCTCTCAGTCCCTGTCTCTCAGGGAGATATATGTACACTGACTGGTGTCTCTCAGTCCCTCTCTCAGGGAGGTATCTGTACACTGAGTGGTGTCTCTCAGTCCCTGTCTCTCAGCGAGATATATGTACACTGACTGGTGTCTCTCAGTCCTTGTCTCTCAGGGAGATATCTGTACACTGAGTGCTGTCTCTCAGTCCCTGTCTCTCAGGGTGATATCTGTACACTGAGTGGTGTCTCTCAGTCCCTCTCTCTCAGGGAGATATCTGTACTCTGACTGGTGTCTCTCAGTCCCTGTCTCTCAGGGAGATATCTGTACACTGAGTGGTGTCTCTCAGTCCCTGTCTCTCAGAGAGATATCTGTGCACTGACTGGTGTCTCTCAGTCCCTGTCTCTCAGGGAGCTTTATGTACACTGAGTGGTGTCTCTCAGGGAGATATCTGTACACTGAGTGGTGTCTCTCAGTCCCTCTCTCTCAGGGAGATATCTGTGCACTGAGTGGTGTCTCACAGTCCCTCTCTCTCAGGGAGATATCTGTACACTGAGTGGTGTCTCACAGCCCCTGTCTCTCAGGGAGATACCTGTACACTGACTGGTGTCTCTCAGTCCCTGTCTGTCAGGGAGATATCTATACACTGAGTGGTGTCTCTCAGTCCCTTTCTCTCAGGGAGATATCTGTACACTGAGTGGTGTCTCTCAGTCCCTCTCTCTCAGGGAGACATCTGTACGCTGACTGGTGTCTCTCAGTCCCTGTCTCTCAGGGAGCTTTATGTACACTGAGTGGTGTCTCTCAGGGAGATATCTGTACACTGACTGGTGTCTCTCAGTCCCTCTCTCTCAGGGAGATATCTGACACTGACTGGTGTCTCTCAGTCCCTGTCTCTCAGGGAGATATATGTACACTGACTGGTGTCTCTCAGTCCCTCTCTCAGGGAGGTATCTGTACACTGAGTGGTGTCTCTCAGTCCCTGTCTCTCAGCGAGATATATGTACACTGACTGGTGTCTCTCAGTCCTTGTCTCTCAGGGAGATATCTGTACACTGAGTGCTGTCTCTCAGTCCCTGTCTCTCAGGGTGATATCTGTACACTGAGTGGTGTCTCTCAGTCCCTCTCTCTCAGGGAGATATCTGTACTCTGACTGGTGTCTCTCAGTCCCTGTCTCTCAGGGAGATATCTGTACACTGAGTGGTGTCTCTCAGTCCCTGTCTCTCAGAGAGATATCTGTGCACTGACTGGTGTCTCTCAGTCCCTGTCTCTCAGGGAGCTTTATGTACACTGAGTGGTGTCTCTCAGGGAGATATCTGTACACTGAGTGGTGTCTCTCAGTCCCTCTCTCTCAGGGAGATATCTGTGCACTGAGTGGTGTCTCACATCCCTCTCTCTCAGGGAGATATCTGTACACTGACTGGTGTCTCTCAGTCCCTGTCTCTCAGGGTGATATCTGTACACTGAGTGGTGTCTCTCAGTCCCTCTCTCTCAGGGAGATATCTGTACTCTGACTGGTGTCTCTCAGTCCCTGTCTCTCAGGGAGATATCTGTACACTGAGTGGTGTCTCTCAGTCCCTCTCTCTCAGGGAGATATCTGTACACTGACTGGTGTCTCTCAGTCCCTGTCTCTCAGGGAGATATCTGTACACTGAGTGGTGTCTCACAGTCCCTCTCTCTCAGGGAGATATCTGTACACTGACTGGTGTCTCTCAGTCCCTGTCTCTTAGGGAGATATCTGTACACTGAGTGGTGTCTCTCAGTCCCTCTCTCTCAGGGAGATATCTGTACACTGACTGGTGTCTCTCAGTCCCTGTCTCTCAGGGAGATATCTATACACTGAGTGGTGTCTCTCAGTCCCTGTCTCTCAGGGAGATATCTGTACACTGACTGGTGTCTCTCAGTCCCTCTCTCTCCGGGAGATATCTGTACGCTGACTAGTGTCTCTCAGTCCCTCTCTCTCAGGGAGATATCTGTACACTGAGTGGTGTCTCTCAGTCCCTCTCTCTCAGGGAGATATCTGTACACTGACTGGTGTCTCTCAGTCCCTGTCTCTCAGGGAGATATATGTACACTGACTGGAGTCTCTCAGTCCCTGTCTCTCAGGGAGATATATGTACACTGACTGGTGTCTCTCAGTCCTTGTCTCTCAGGGAGATATCTGTACACTGACTGGTGTCTCTCAGTCCCTCTCTCTCAGGGAGATATCTGTGCACTGAGTGGTGTCTCACAGTCCCTCTCTCTCAGGGAGATATCTGTACACTGAGTGGTGTCTCACAGCCCCTGTCTCTCAGGGAGATATCTGTACACTGACTGGTGTCTCTCAGTCCCTGTCTGTCAGGGAGATATCTATACACTGAGTGGTGTCTCTCAGTCCCTCTCTCTCAGGGAGACATCTGTACGCTGACTGGTGTCTCTCAGTCCCTGTCTCTCAGGGAGCTTTATGTACACTGAGTGGTGTCTCTCAGGGAGATATCTGTACACTGACTGGTGTCTCTCAGTCCCTCTCTCTCAGGGAGATATCTGAACACTGACTGGTGTCTCTCAGTCCCTGTCTCTCAGGGAGATATATGTACACTGACTGGTGTCTCTCAGTCCCTCTCTCAGGGAGGTATCTGTACACTGAGTGGTGTCTCTCAGTCCCTGTCTCTCAGGGAGATATATGTACACTGACTGGTGTCTCTCAGTCCTTGTCTCTCAGGGAGATATCTGTACACTGAGTGCTGTCTCTCAGTCCCTGTCTCTCAGGGTGATATCTGTACACTGAGTGGTGTCTCTCAGTCCCTCTCTCTCAGGGAGATATCTCTACTCTGACTGGTGTCTCTCAGTCCCTGTCTCTCAGGGAGATATCTGTACACTGAGTGGTGTCTCTCAGTCCCTGTCTGTCAGGGAGATATCTGTGCACTGACTGGTGTCTCTCAGTCCCTGTCTCTCAGGGAGCTTTATGTACACTGAGTGGTGTCTCTCAGGGAGATATCTGTACACTGAGTGGTGTCTCTCAGTCCCTCTCTCTCAGGGAGATATCTGTGCACTGAGTGGTGTCTCACAGTCCCTCTCTCTCAGGGAGATATCTGTACACTGACTGGTGTCTCTCAGTCCCTGTCTCTCAGGGTGATATCTGTACACTGAGTGGTGTCTCTCAGTCCCTCTCTCTCAGGGAGATATCTGTACTCTGACTGGTGTCTCTCAGTCCCTGTCTCTCAGGGAGATATCTGTACACTGAGTGGTGTCTCTCAGTCCCTGTCTCTCAGGGAGATATATGTACACTGACTGGTGTCTCTCAGTCCCTGTCTCTCAGGGAGATATATGTACACTGAGTGGTGTCTCTCAGTCCCTCTCTCTCAGGGAGATATCTGTACACTGACTGGTGTCTCTCAGTCCCTCTCTCTCAGGGAGATATCTGTACACTGAGTGGTGTCTCACAGCCCCTGCCTCTCAGGGAGATATCTGTACACTGACTGGTGTCTCTCAGTCCCTGTCTCTCAGGGAGCTTTATGTACACTGAGTGGTGTCTCTCAGGGAGATATCTGTACACTGAGTGGTGTCTCTCAGTCCCTCTCTCTCAGGGAGATATCTGTACACTGACTGGTGTCTCTCAATCCCTCTCTCTCAGGGAGATATCTGTACTCTGACTGGTGTCTCTCAGTCCCTGTCTCTGAGGGAGATATCTGTACACTGACTGGTGTCTCTCAGTCCCTCCCTCTCAGGGAGATATCTGTACACTGAGTGGTGTCTCACAGACCCTGTCTCTCAGTGAGATATCTGTACACTGACCGGTGTCTCTCAGTCCCTGTCTGTCAGGGAGATATCTATACACTGAGTGGTGTCTCTCAGTCCCTCTCTCTCAGGGAGATATCTGTACACTGACTGGTGTCTCACAGTCCCTCTCTCTCAGGGAGACATCTGTACGCTGACTGGTGTCTGTCAGTCCCTGTCTCTCAGGGAGCTTTATGTACATTGAGTGGTGTCTCTCAGGGAGATATCTGTACACTGACTGGTGTCTCTCAGTCCTTGTCTCTCAGGGAGCTTTATGTACACTGAGTGGTGTCTCTCAGTCCCTCTCTCTCAGGGAGATATCTGTACACTGACTGGTGTCTCTCAGTCCCTGTCTCTCAGGGAGCTTTATGTACACTGAGTGGTGTCTCTCAGGGAGATATCTGTACACTGAGTGGTGTCTCTCAGTCCCTCTCTCTCAGGGAGATATCTGTACACTGACTGGTGTCTCTCAGCCCCTCTCTCTCAGGGAGACATCTGTACGCTGACTGGTGTCTGTCAGTCCCTGTCACTCAGGGAGCTTTATGTACACTGAGTGGTGTCTCTCAGGGAGATATCTGTACACTGACTGGTGTCTCTCAGTCCTTGTCTCTCAGGGAGCTTTATGTACACTGAGTGGTGTCTCTCAGTCCCTGTCTCTCAGGGAGATATCTGTACACTGACTGGTGTCTCTCAGTCCCTGTCTCTCAGGGAGCTTTATGTACACTGAGTGGTGTCTCTCAGGGAGATATCTGTAGACTGAGTGGTGTCTCTCAGTCCCTCTCTCTCAGTGAGATATCTGTACACTGACTGGTGTCTCTCAGCCCCTCTCTGTCAGGGAGATATCAGTGCACTGAGTGTTGTCTCACAGTCCCTCTCTCTCAGGGAGATATCTGTACGCTGACTAGTGTCTCTCAGTCCCTCTCTCTCAGGGAGATATCTGTACACTGAGTGGTGTCTCTCAGTCCCTCTCTCTCAGGGAGATATCTGTACACTGAGTGGTGTCTCTCAGTCCCTCTCTCACAGGGAGATATCTGTACTCTGACTGGTGTCTCTCAGTCCCTGTCTCTCAGGGAGATATATCTACACTGACTGGTGTCTCTCAGTCCATGTCTCTCAGGGAGATATCTGTTCACAGAGTGGTGTCTCTCAGTCCCTCTCTCTCAGGGAGATATCTGTACACTGAGTGGTGTCTCACAGTCCCTCTCTCTCAGGGGGACATCTGTACACTGACTGGTGTCTCTCAGTCCCTGTCTCTCAGGGAGATATCTGTACACTGAGTGGTGTCTCTCAGTCCCTCTCTCTCAGGGAGATATCTGTACACTGACTGGTGTCTCTCAGTCCCTGTCTCTCAGGGAGATATCTGTACACTGAGTGGTGTCTCTCAGTCCCTCTCTCTCAGGGAGATATCTTTACACTGACTGGTGTCTCTCAGTCCCTGTCTCTCAGGGAGATATCTGTACACTGAGTGGTGTCTCTCAGTCCCTCTCTCTCAGGGAGATATCTGTACACTGACTGGTGTCTCTCAGTCCCTGTCTCTCAGGGAGATATCTATACACTGAGTGGTGTCTCTCAGTCCCTCTCTCTCAGGGAGATATCTGTACACTGACTGGTGTCTCTCAGTCCCTCTCTCTCCGGGAGATATCTGTACGCTGACTAGTGTCTCTCAGTCCCTCTCTCTCAGGGAGATATCTGTACACTGAGTGGTGTCTCTCAGTCCCTCTCTCTCAGGGAGATATCTGTACACTGACTGGTGTCTCTCAGTCCCTGTCTCTCAGGGAGATATATGTACACTGACTGTTGTCTCTCAGTCCCTCTGTCAGGGAGGTATCTGTACACTGAGTGGTGTCTCTCAGTCCCTGTCTCTCAGGGAGATATATGTACACTGACTGGTGTCTCTCAGTCCTTGTCTCTCAGGGAGATATCTGTACACTGAGTGCTGTCTCTCAGTCCCTCTCTCTCAGGGAGATATCTGTTCACTGAGTGGTGTCTCTCAGTCCCTCTCTCTCAGGGAGGTATCTGAACACTGAGTGGTGTCTCTCAGTCCCTGTCTCTCAGGGAGATATCTGTACACTGACTGGTGTCTCTCAGTCCCTGTCTCTCAGGGTGATATCTGTACACTGAGTGGTGTCTCTCAGTCCCTCTCTCTCAGGGAGATATCTGTACTCTGACTGGTGTCTCTCAGTCCCTGTCTCTCAGGGAGGTATCTGTACACTGAGTGGTGTCTCTCAGTCCCTGTCTCTCAGGGAGATATCTGTACACTGAGTGGTGTCTCTCAGTCCCTGTCTCTCAGGGAGATATATGTACACTGACTGGTGTCTCTCAGTCCCTCTCTCTCAGGGAGATATCTGTACACTGACTGGTGTCTCTCAGTCCCTCTCTCTCAGGGAGATATCTGTACACTGAGTGGTGTCTCACAGCCCCTGCCTCTCAGGGAGATATCTGTACACTGACTGGTGTCTCTCAGTCCCTGTCTCTCAGGGAGATATCTGTACACTGAGTGGTGTCTCTCAGTCCCTCTCTCTCAGGGAGATATCTGTACACTGACCGGTGTCTCTCAGTCCCTCTCTCTCAGGGAGATATCTGTACACTGAGTGGTGTCTCACAGTCCCTCTCTCTCAGGGAGATATCTGTACACTGACTGGTGTCTCTCAGTCCCTCTCTCTCAGGGAGATATCTGTACACTGACTGGTGTCTCTCAGTCCCTGTCTCTCAGGGAGATATCTGTACACTGACTGGTGTCTCTCAGTCCCTCTCTCTCAGGCAGATATCTGTACACTGACTGGTGTCTCTCAGTCCCTGTCTCTGAGGGAGATATCTGTACACTGAGTGGTGTCTCTCAGTCCCTCTCTCTCAGGGAGATATATGTACACTGACTGGTGTCTCTCAGTCCCTCTCTCTCAGGGAGATATCTGTACACTGAGTGGTGTCTCTCAGTCCCTGTCTCTCAGGGAGATATATGTACACTGACTGGTGTCTCTCAGTCCCTCCCTCTCAGGGAGATATCTGTACACTGAGTGGTGTCTCACAGCACCTGTCTCTCAGGGAGATATCTGTAAACTGACTGGTGTCTCTCAGTCCCTGTCTGTCAGGGAGATATCTATACACTGAGTGGTGTCTCTCAGTCCCTCTCTCTCAGGGAGATATCTGTACACTGACTGGTGTCTCACAGTCCCTCTCTCTCAGGGAGACATCTGTACGCTGACTGGTGTCTCTCAGTCCCTGTCTCTCAGGGAGCTTTATGTACACTGAGTGGTGTCTCTCAGGGAGATATCTGTACACTGAATGGTGTCTCTCAGTCCCTGTCTCTCAGGGAGCTTTATGTACACTGAGTGGTGTCTCTCAGTCCCTCTCTCTCAGGGAGATATCTGTACACTGACTGGTGCCTCACAGTCCCTGTCTCTCAGGGAGATATCTGTACACTGATTGGTGTCTCTCAGTCCCTGTCTCTCAGGGAGATATCTGTACACTGACTGGTGTCTCTCAGTCTCTGTCTCTTAGGGAGCTTTATGTACACTGAGTGGTGTCTCTCAGGGAGATATCTGTACACTGAGTGGTGTCTCTCAGTCCCTCTCTCTCAGGGAGATATCTGTACAATGACTGGTGTCTCTCAGCCCCTCTCTCTCAGGGAGATATCTGTGCACTGAGTGGTGTCTCACAGTCCCTCTCTCTCAGGGAGATATCTGTACAGTGACTGGTGTCTCTCAGTCCCTGTCTCTCAGGGAGATATGTGTACACTGAGTGGTGTCTCTCATTCCCTCTCTCTCAGGGAGATATCTGTACTCTGACTGGTGTCTCTCAGCCCCTGTCTCCGAGGGAGATATCTGTACACTGAGTGGTGTCTCTCAGTTGCTCTCTCTCAGGGAGATATCTGTACACTGACTGGTGTCTCTCAGTCCCTCTCTCTCAGGGAGATATCTGTACACTGAGTGGTGTCTCTCATTCCCTCTCTCTCAGGGAGATATCTGTACACTGAGTGGTGTCTCTCAGTCCCTGTCTCTCAGGGAGATATATGTACACTGACTGGTGTCTCTCAGTCCCTCTCTCTCAGGGAGATATCGGTACACTGACTGGTGTCTCTCAGTCCCTCCCTCTCAGGGAGATATGTGTACACTGAGTGGTGTCTCAAAGCCCCTGTCTCTCAGGGAGATATCTGTACACTGAGTGGTGTCTCTCAGTCCCTGTCTCTCAGGGAGATATCTGTACACTGACTGGTGTCTCTCAGTCCCTGTCTCTCAGGGAGCTTTATGTACACTGAGTGGTGTCTCTCAGGGAGATATATGTACACTGACTGGTGTCTCTCAGTCCCTCTCTCAGGGAGATATCTGTACACTGAGTGGTGTCTCTCAGTCCCTGTCTCTCAGGGAGATATATGTACACTGACTGGTGTCTCTCAGTCCCTGTCTCTCAGGGAGATATCTGTACACTGACTGGTGTCTCTCAGTCCCTGTCTCTCAGGGAGCTTTATGTACACTGAGTGGTGTCTCTCAGGGAGATATATGTACACTGACTGGTGTCTCTCAGTCCCTCTCTCAGGGAGGTATCTGTACACTGAGTGGTGCCTCTCAGTCCCTGTCTCTCAGGGAGATATATGTACACTGACTGGTGTCTCTCAGTCCTTGTCTCTCAGGGAGATATCTGTACACTGAGTGCTGTCTCTCAGTCCCTCTCTCTCAGGGAGATATCTGTTCACTGAGTGGTGTCTCTCAGTTCCTGTCTCTCAGGGAGATATCTGTACACTGAATGGTGTCTCTCAGTCCCTCTCTCTCAGGGAGATATCTGTACTCTGACTGCTGTCTCTCAGTCCCTGTCTCTCAGGGAGATATCTGTACACTGAGTGGTGTCTCTCAGTCCCTCTCTCTCAGGGAGATATCTGTACACTGACTGGTGTCTCTCAGTCCCTCTCTCCAGGGAGGTATCTGTACACTGAGTGGTGTCTCTCAGTCCCTGTCTCTCAGGGAGATATCTGCACACTGACTGGTGCCTCTCAGTCCCTGTCTCTCAGGGAGCTTTAAATACACTGAGTGGTGTCTCTCAGGGAGATATCTGTACACTGAGTGGTGTCTCTCAGTCCCTCTCTCTCAGGGAGGTATCTGTGCACTGAGTGGTGTCTCACAGTCCCTCTCTCTCAGGGAGATATCTGTACACTGACTGGTGTCTCTCAGTCCCTGTCTCTCAGGGTATTATCTGTACACTGAGTGGTGTCTTTCAGTCCCTCTCTCTCAGGGAGATATCTGTACTCTGACTGGTGTCTCTCAGTCCCTGTCTCTCAGGGAGATATCTGTACACTGAGTGGTGTCTCTGAGTCCCTGTCTCTCAGGGAGATATATGTACACTGACTGGTGTCTCTCAGTCCCTCTCTCTCAGGGAGGTATCTGTACACTGAGTGGTGTCTCTCAGTTGCTCTCTCTCAGGGAGATATCTGTACACTGACTGGTGTCTCTCAGTCCCTCTCTCTCAGGGAGATATCTGTACACTGAGTGGTGTCTCTCAGTCCCTGTCTCTCAGGGAGATATCTGTACACTGAGTGGTGTCTCTCAGTCCCTGTCTCTCAGGGAGATATGTGTACACTGACTGGTTTCTCTCAGTCCCTTTCTCTCAGGGAGGTATCTGTACACTGAGTGGTGTCTCTCAGTCCCTGTCTCTCAGGGAGATATCTGTACACTGACTGGTGTCTCTCAGTCCCTGTCTCTCAGGGAGCTTTATGTACACTGAGTGGTGTCTCTCAGGGAGATATCTGTACACTGACTGGTGTCTCTCAGCCCCTCTCTCACAGGGAGATATCCGTACTCTGACTGGTGTCTCTCTGTCCCTGTCTCTCAGGGAGATATCTGTGCACTGAGTGGGGTCTCTCAGTCCCTCTCTCTCAGGGAGATATCGGTACACTGACTGGTGTCTCAAAGTCCCTCCCTCTCAGGGAGATATCTGTACACTGAGTGGTGTCTCACAGCCCCTGTCTCTCAGGGAGATATCTGTACACTCACTGGTGTCTCTCAGTCCCTGTCTCTCAGGGAGATATCTGTGCACTGAGTGGTGTCTCTCAGTCTCTGTCTCTCAGGGAGCTTTATGTACACTGAGTGGTGTCTCTCAGGGAGATATCTGTACACTGAGTGGTGTCTCTCAGTCACTCCCTCTCAGGGAGATATCTGTACACTGACTGGTGGCTCTCAGCCCCTCTCTCTCAGGGAGATATCTGTGCACTGAGTGGTGTCTCACAGTCCCTCTCTCTCAGGGAGATATCTGTACACTGACTGGTGTCTCTCAGTCCCTATCTCTCAGGGAGATATCTGTACACTGAGTGGTGTCTCTCAATCCCTCTCTCTCAGGGATATATCTGTACACTGAGTGGTGTCTCACAGCCCCTGTCTCTCAGGGAGATATCTGTACACTGACTGGTGTCTCACAGTCCCTGTCTGTCAGGGAGATATCTATACACTGAGTGGTGTCACTCAGTCCCTCTCTCTCAGGGAGATATCTGTACACTGACTGGTGTCTCTCAGTCCCTGTCTCTCAGGGAGATATCTGTACACTGATTGGTGTCTCTCAGTCCCTGTCTCTCAGGGAGCTTTATGTACACTGAGTGGTGTCTCTCAGGGAGATATCTGTACACTGACTGGTGTCTCTCAGTCCCTGTCTCTCAGGGAGCTTTATGTACACTGAGTGGAGTCTCTCAGTCCCTCTCTCTCAGGGAGATATCTGTACACTGACTGGTGTCTCTCAGTCCCTGTCTCTCAGGGAGATATCTGTACACTGATTGGTGTCTCTTAGTCCCTGTCTCTCAGGGAGACATCTGTACGCTGACTGGTGTCTCTCAGTCCCTGTCCCTCAGGGAGCTTTATGTACACTGAGTGGTGTCTCTCAGGGAGATATCTGTACACTGACTGGTGTCTCTCAGTCCCTGTCTCTCAGGGAGCTTTATGTACACTGAGTGGTGTCTCTCAGTCCCTCTCTCTCAGGGAGATATCTGTACACTGACTGGTGTCTCTCAGTCCCTGTCTCTCAGGGAGATATCTGTACACTGATTGATGTCTCTCAGTCCCTGTCTCTCAGGGAGCTTTATGTACACTGAGTGGTGTCTCTCAGGGAGATATCTGTACACTGAGTGGTGTCTCTCAGTCCCTGTCTCTCAGGGAGATATATGTACACTGACTGGTGTCTCTCAGTCCCTCTCTCTCAGGGAGGTATCTGTACACTGAGTGGTGTCTCTCAGTTGCTCTCTCTCAGGGAGATATCTGTACACTGACTGGTGTCTCTCAGTCCCTCTCTCTCAGGGAGATATCTGTACACTGAGTGGTGTCTCTCAGTCCCTGTCTCTCAGGGAGATATCTGTACACTGAGTGGTGTCTCTCAGTCCCTGTCTCTCAGGGAGATATGTGTACACTGACTGGTGTATCTCAGTCCCTCTCTCTCAGGGAGGTATCTGTACACTGAGTGGTGTCTCTCAGTCCCTGTCTCTCAGGGAGATATCTGTACACTGACTGGTGTCTCTCAGTCCCTGTCTCTCAGGGAGCTTTATGTACACTGAGTGGTGTCTCTCAGGGAGATATCTGTACACTGACTGGTGTCTCTCAGCCCCTCTCTCACAGGGAGATATCTGTACTCTGACTGGTGTCTCTCTGTCCCTGTCTCTCAGGGAGATATCTGTGCACTGAGTGGGGTCTCTCAGTCCCTCTCTCTCAGGGAGATATCGGTACACTGACTGGTGTCTCAAAGTCCCTCCCTCTCAGGGAGATATCTGTACACTGAGTGGTGTCTCACAGCCCCTGTCTCTCAGGGAGATATCTGTACACTCACTGGTGTCTCTCAGTCCCTGTCTCTCAGGGAGATATCTGTGCACTGAGTGGTGTCTCTCAGTCTCTGTCTCTCAGGGAGCTTTATGTACACTGAGTGGTGTCTCTCATGGAGATATCTGTACACTGAGTGGTGTCTCTCAGTCCCTCCCTCTCAGGGAGATATCTGTACACTGACTGGTGGCTCTCAGCCCCTCTCTCTCAGGGAGATATCTGTGCACTGAGTGGTGTCTCACAGTCCCTCTCTCTCAGGGAGATATCTGTACACTGAGTGGTGTCTCTCAGTCCCTATCTCTCAGGGAGATATCTGTACACTGAGTGGTGTCTCTCAATCCCTCTCTTTCAGGGATATATCTGTACACTGAGTGGTGTCTCACTGCCCCTGTCTCTCAGGGAGATATCTGTACACTGACTGGTGTCTCACAGTCCCTGTCTGTCAGGGAGATATCTATACACTGAGTGGTGTCACTCAGTCCCTCTCTCTCAGGGAGATATCTGTACACTGACTGGTGTCTCTCAGTCCCTGTCTCTCAGGGAGATATCTGTACACTGATTGGTGTCTCTCAGTCCCTGTCTCTCAGGGAGCTTTATGTACACTGAGTGGTGTCTCTCAGGGAGATATCTGTACACTGACTGGTGTCTCTCAGTCCCTGTCTCTCAGGGAGCTTTATGTACACTGAGTGGTGTCTCTCAGTCCCTCTCTCTCAGGGAGATATCTGTACACTGACTGGTGTCTCTCAGTCCCTGTCTCTCAGGGAGATATCTGTACACTGATTGGTGTCTCTCAGTCCCTGTCTCTCAGGGAGACATCTGTACGCTGACTGGTGTCTCTCAGTCCCTGTCTCTCAGGGAGCTTTATGTACACTGAGTGGTGTCTCTCAGGGAGATATCTGTACACTGACTGGTGTCTCTCAGTCCCTGTCTCTCAGGGAGCTTTATGTACACTGAGTGGTGTCTCTCAGTCCCTCTCTCTCAGGGAGATATCTGTACACTGACTGGTGTCTCTCAGTCCCTGTCTCTCAGGGAGATATCTGTACACTGATTGGTGTCTCTCAGTCCCTGTCTCTCAGGGAGCTTTATGTACACTGAGTGGTGTCTCTCAGGGAGATATCTGTACACTGACTGGTGTCTCTCAGTCCCTGTCTCTCAGGGAGCTTTATGTACACTGAGTGGTGTCTCTCAGTCCCTCTCTCTCAGGGAGATATCTGTACACTGACTGGTGTCTCTCAGTCCCTGTCTCTCAGGGAGATATCTGTACACTGATTGGTGTCTCTCAGTCCCTGTCTCTCAGGGAGACATCTGTACGCTGACTGGTGTCTCTCAGTCCCTGTCTCTCAGGGAGCTTTATGTACACTGAGTGGTGTCTCTCAGTCCCTCTCTCTCAGGGAGATATCTGTACACTGACTGGTGTCTCTCAGTCCCTGTCTCTCAGGGAGATATCTGTACACTGAGTGGTGTCTCTCAGTCCCTCTCTCTCAGGGAGATATCTGTACTCTGACTGGTGTCTCTCAGTCCCTGTCTCTGAGGCAGATATCTGTACACTGAGTGGTGTCTCTCAGTTGCTCTCTCTCAGCAAGATATCTGTACACTGACTGGTGTCTCTCAGTCCCTCTCTCTCAGGGAGATATCTGTACACTAAGTGGTGTCTCTCAGTCCCTCTCTCTCAGGGAGATATCTGTACACTGAGTGGTGTCTCTCAGTCCCTGTCTCTCAGGGAGATATATGTACACTGACTGGTGTCTCTCAGTCCATCTCTCTCAGGGAGATATCTGTACACTGACTGGTGTCTCTCAGTCCCTCTCTCTCAGGGAGATATCTGTACACTGAGTGGTGTCTCACAGCCCCTGTCTCTCAGGGAGATATCTGTACACTGACTGGTGTCTCTCAGTCCCTGTCTGTCAGGGAGATATCTATACACTCAGTGGTGTCTCTCAGTCCCTGTCTCTCAGGGAGATATCTGTACACTGAGTGGTGTCTCACAGTCCCTCTCTCTCAGGGAGACATCTGTACACTGACTGGTGTCTCTCAGTCCCTGTCTCTCAGGGAGATATATGTACACTGACTGGTGTCTCTCAGTCCCTCTCTCAGGGAGGTATCTGTACACTGAGTGGTGTCTCTCAGTCCCTGTCTCTCAGGGAGATACATGTACACTGACTGGTGTCTCTCAGTCCCTATATCTCAGGGAGATATCTGTACACTGAGTGGTGTCTCTCAATCCCTCTCTCTCAGGGATATATCTGTACACTGAGTGGTGTCTCACAGCCCCTGTCTCTCAGGGAGATATCTGTACACTGACTGGTGTCTCACAGTCCCTGTCTGTCAGGGAGATATCTATACACTGAGTGGTGTCACTCAGTCCCTCTCTCTCAGGGAGATATCTGTACACTGACTGGTGTCTCTCAGTCCCTGTCTCTCAGGGAGATATCTGTACACTGATTGGTGTCTCTCAGTCCCTGTCTCTCAGGGAGCTTTATGTACACTGAGTGGTGTCTCTCAGGGAGATATCTGTACACTGACTGGTGTCTCTCAGTCCCTGTCTCTCAGGGAGCTTTATGTACACTGAGTGGTGTCTCTCAGTCCCTCTCTCTCAGGGAGATATCTGTACACTGACTGGTGTCTCTCAGTCCCTGTCTCTCAGGGAGATATCTGTACACTGATTGGTGTCTCTCAGTCCCTGTCTCTCAGGGAGCTTTATGTACACTGAGTGGTGTCTCTCAGGGAGATATCTGTACACTGACTGGTGTCTCTCAGTCCCTGTCTCTCAGGGAGCTTTATGTACACTGAGTGGTGTCTCTCAGTCCCTCTCTCTCAGGGAGATATCTGTACACTGACTGGTGTCTCTCAGTCCCTGTCTCTCAGGGAGATATCTGTACACTGATTGGTGTCTCTCAGTCCCTGTCTCTCAGGGAGACATCTGTACGCTGACTGGTGTCTCTCAGTCCCTGTCTCTCAGGGAGCTTTATGTACACTGAGTGGTGTCTCTCAGGGAGATATCTGTACACTGACTGGTGTCTCTCAGTCCCTGTCTCTCAGGGAGCTTTATGTACACTGAGTGGTGTCTCTCAGTCCCTCTCTCTCAGGGAGATATCTGTACACTGACTGGTGTCTCTCAGTCCCTGTCTCTCAGGGAGATATCTGTACACTGAGTGGTGTCTCTCAGTCCCTCTCTCTCAGGGAGATATCTGTACTCTGACTGGTGTCTCTCAGTCCCTGTCTCTGAGGCAGATATCTGTACACTGAGTGGTGTCTCTCAGTTGCTCTCTCTCAGGGAGATATCTGTACACTGACTGGTGTCTCTCAGTCCCTCTCTCTCAGGGAGATATCTGTACACTAAGTGGTGTCTCTCAGTCCCTCTCTCTCAGGGAGATATCTGTACACTGAGTGGTGTCTCTCAGTCCCTGTCTCTCAGGGAGATATATGTACACTGACTGGTGTCTCTCAGTCCATCTCTCTCAGGGAGATATCTGTACACTGACTGGTGTCTCTCAGTCCCTCTCTCTCAGGGAGATATCTGTACACTGAGTGGTGTCTCACAGCCCCTGTCTCTCAGGGAGATATCTGTACACTGACTGGTGTCTCTCAGTCCGTGTCTGTCAGGGAGATATCTATACACTCAGTGGTGTCTCTCAGTCCCTGTCTCTCAGGGAGATATCTGTACACTGAGTGGTGTCTCACAGTCCCTCTCTCTCAGGGAGACATCTGTACACTGACTGGTGTCTCTCAGTCCCTGTCTCTCAGGGAGATATATGTACACTGACTGGTGTCTCTCAGTCCCTCTCTCAGGGAGGTATCTGTACACTGAGTGGTGTCTCTCAGTCCCTGTCTCTCAGGGAGATACATGTACACTGACTGGTGTCTCTCAGTCCTTGTCTCTCAGGGAGATATCTGTACACTGAGTGGTGTCTCTCAGTCCCTCTCTCAGGGAGATATCTGTTCACTGAGTGGTGTCTCTCAGTTCCTGTCTCTCAGGGAGATATCTGTACACTGAATGGTGTCTCTCAGTCCCTCTCTCTCAGGGAGATATCTGTACTCTGACTGCTGTCTCTCAGTCCCTGTCTCTCAGGGAGGTATCTGTACACTGAGTGGTGTCTCTCAGTCCCTGTCTCTCAGGGAGATATCTGTACACTGACTGGTGTCTCTCAGTCCCTGTCTCTCAGGGAGCTTTATGTACACTGAGTGGTGTCTCTCAGGGAGATAACTGTGCACTGAGTGGTGTCTCACAGTCCCTCTCTCTCAGGGAGATATCTGTACACTGACTGGTGTCTCTCAGTCCCTGTCTCTCAGGGTATTATCTGTACACTGAGTGGTGTCTCTCAGTCCCTCTCTCTCAGGGAGATATCTGTACTCTGACTGGTGTCTCTCAGTCCCTGTCTCTCAGGGAGATATCTGTACACTGAGTGGTGTCTCTCAGTCCCTGTCTCTCAGGGAGATATATGTACACTGACTGGTGTCTCTCAGTCCCTCTCTCTCAGGGAGGTATCTGTACACTGAGTGGTGTCTCTCAGTCCCTGTCTCTCAGGGAGATATCTGTACACTGAGTGGTGTCTCTCAGTCCCTGTCTCTCAGGGAGATATGTGTACACTGACTGGTGTCTCTCAGTCCCTCTCTCTCAGGGAGGTATCTGTACACTGAGTGGTGTCTCTCAGTCCCTGTCTCTCAGGGAGATATCTGTACACTGACTGGTGTCTCTCAGTCCCTGTCTCTCAGGGAGCTTTATGTACACTGAGTGGTGACTCTCAGGGAGATATCTGTACACTGACTGGTGTCTCTCAGCCCCTCTCTCTCAGGGAGATATCTGTACTCTGACTGGTGTCTCTCTGTCCCTGTCTCTCAGGGAGATATCTGTGCACTGAGTGGTGTCTCACAGTCCCTCTCTCACAGGGAGATATCTGTACACTGACTGGTGTCTCTCAGTCCCTGTCTCTCAGGGAGATATCTGTACACTGACTGGTGTCTCTCAGTCCCTCTCTCTCAGGGAGATATCTGTACACTGAGTGGTGTCTCTCAGTCCCTGTCTCTGAGGGAGATATCTGTACACTGAGTGGTGTCTCTCAGTCCCTGTCTCTCAGGGAGATATATGTACACTGACTGGTGTCTCTCAGTCCCTCTCTCTCAGGGAGATATCTGAACACTGACTGGTGTCTCTCAGTCCCTCTCTCTCAGGGAGGTATCTGTACACTGAGTGGTGTCTCTCAGTCCCTGTCTCTCAGGGAGATATATGTACACTGACTGGTGTCTCTCAGTCCCTCTCTCTCAGGGAGATATCGGTACACTGACTGGTGTCTCTCAGTCCCTCCCTCTCAGGGAGATATCTGTACACTGAGTGGTGTCTCAAAGCCCCTGTCTCTCAGGGAGATATCTGTACACTGAGTGGTGTCTCTCAGTCCCTGTCTCTCAGGGAGATATATGTACACTGACTGGTGTCTCTCAGTCCATCTCTCTCAGGGAGGTATCTGTACACTGAGTGGTGTCTCTCAGTTGCTCTCTCTCAGGGAGATATCTGTACACTGACTGGTGTCTCTCAGTCCCTCTCTCTCAGGGAGATATCTGTACACTGAGTGGTGTCTCTCAGTCCCTGTCTCTCAGGGAGATATCTGTACACTGAGTGGTGTCTCTCAGTCCCTGTCTCTCAGGGAGATATGTGTACACTGACTGGTGTCTCTCAGTCCCTCTCTCTCAGTGAGGTATCTGTACACTGAGTGGTGTCTCTCAGTCCCTGTCTCTCAGGGAGATATCTGTACACTGACTGGTGTCTCTCAGTCCCTGTCTCTCAGGGAGCTTTATGTACACTGACTGGTGTCTCTCAGGGAGATATCTGTACACTGACTGGTGTCTCTCAGCCCCTCTCTCTCAGGGAGATATCTGTACTCTGACTGGTGTCTCTCTGTCCCTGACTCTCAGGGAGATATCTGTGCACTGAGTGGGGTCTCTCAGTCCCTCTCTCTCAGGGAGATATCGGTACACTGACTGGTGTCTCAAAGTCCCTCCCTCTCAGGGAGATATCTGTACACTGAGTGGTGTCTCACAGCCCCTGTCTCTCAGGGAGATATCTGTACACTCACTGGTGTCTCTCAGTCCCTGTCTCTCAGGGAGATATCTGTGCACTGAGTGGTGTCTCTCAGTCTCTGTCTCTCAGGGAGCTTTATGTACACTGAGTGGTGTCTCTCAGGGAGATATCTGTACACTGAGTGGTGTCTCTCAGTCCCTCCCTCTCAGGGAGATATCTGTACACTGAATGGTGTCTCTCAGCCCCTCTCTCTCAGGGAGATATCTGTGCACTGAGTGGTGTCTCACAGTCCCTCTCTCTCAGGGAGATATCTGTACACTGACTGGTGTCTCTCAGTCCCTATCTCTCAGGGAGATATCTGTACACTGAGTGGTGTCTCTCAATCCCTCTCTCTCAGGGAGATATCTGTACACTGAGTGGTGTCTCACAGCCCCTGTCTCTCAGGGAGATATCTGTACACTGACTGGTGTCTCACAGTCCCTGTCTGTCAGGGAGATATCTATACACTGAGTGGTGTCACTCAGTCCCTCTCTCTCAGGGAGATATCTGTACACTGACTGGTGTCTCTCAGTCCCTGTCTCTCAGGGAGATATCTGTACACTGATTGGTGTCTCTCAGTCCCTGTCTCTCAGGGAGCTTTATGTACACTGAGTGGTGTCTCTCAGGGAGATATCTGTACACTGACTGGTGTCTCTCAGTCCCTGTCTCTCAGGGAGCTTTATGTACACTGAGTGGTGTCTCTCAGTCCCTCTCTCTCAGGGAGATATCTGTACACTGACTGGTGTCTCTCAGTCCCTGTCTCTCAGGGAGATATCTGTACACTGATTGGTGTCTCTCAGTCCCTGTCTCTCAGGGAGACATCTGTACGCTGACTGGTGTCTCTCAGTCCCTGTCTCTCAGGGAGCTTTATGTACACTGAGTGGTGTCTCTCAGGGAGATATCTGTACACTGACTGGTGTCTCTCAGTCCCTGTCTCTCAGGGAGCTTTATGTACACTGAGTGGTGTCTCTCAGTCCCTCTCTCTCAGGGAGATATCTGTACACTGACTGGTGTATCTCAGTCCCTGTCTCTCAGGGAGATATCTGTACACTGATTGGTGTCTCTCAGTCCCTGTCTCTCAGGGAGCTTTATGTACACTGAGTGGTGTCTCTCAGGGAGATATCTGTACACTGACTGGTGTCTCTCAGTCCCTGTCTCTCAGGGAGCTTTATGTACACTGAGTGGTGTCTCTCAGTCCCTCTCTCTCAGGGAGATATCTGTACACTGACTGGTGTCTCTCAGTCCCTGTCTCTCAGGGAGATATCTGTACACTGATTGGTGTCTCTCAGTCCCTGTCTCTCAGGGAGACATCTGTACGCTGACTGGTGTCTCTCAGTCCCTGTCTCTCAGGGAGCTTTATGTACACTGAGTGGTGTCTCTCAGGGAGATATCTGTACACTGACTGGTGTCTCTCAGTCCCTGTCTCTCAGGGAGCTTTATGTACACTGAGTGGTGTCTCTCAGTCCCTCTCTCTCAGGGAGATATCTGTACACTGACTGGTGTCTCTCAGTCCCTGTCTCTCAGGGAGATATCTGTACACTGAGTGGTGTCTCTCAGTCCCTCTCTCTCAGGGAGATATCTGTACTCTGACTGGTGTCTCTCAGTCCCTGTCTCTGAGGCAGATATCTGTACACTGAGTGGTGTCTCTCAGTTGCTCTCTCTCAGGGAGATATCTGTACACTGACTGGTGTCTCTCAGTCCCTCTCTCTCAGGGAGATATCTGTACACTAAGTGGTGTCTCTCAGTCCCTCTCTCTCAGGGAGATATCTGTACACTGAGTGGTGTCTCTCAGTCCCTGTCTCTCAGGGAGATATATGTACACTGACTGGTGTCTCTCAGTCCATCTCTCTCAGGGAGATATCTGTACACTGACTGGTGTCTCTCAGTCCCTCTCTCTCAGGGAGATATCTGTACACTGAGTGGTGTCTCACAGCCCCTGTCTCTCAGGGAGATATCTGTACACTGACTGGTGTCTCTCAGTCCCTGTCTGTCAGGGAGATATCTATACACTGAGTGGTGTCTCTCAGTCCCTGTCTCTCAGGGAGATATCTGTACACTGAGTGGTGTCTCACAGTCCCTCTCTCTCAGGGAGACATCTGTACACTGACTGGTGTCTCTCAGTCCCTGTCTCTCAGGGAGATATATGTACACTGACTGGTGTCTCTCAGTCCCTCTCTCAGGGAGGTATCTGTACACTGAGTGGTGTCTCTCAGTCCCTGTCTCTCAGGGAGATACATGTACACTGACTGGTGTCTCTCAGTCCTTGTCTCTCAGGGAGATATCTGTACACTGAGTGGTGTCTCTCAGTCCCTCTCTCTCAGGGAGATATCTGTTCACTGAGTGGTGTCTCTCAGTTCCTGTCTCTCAGGGAGATATCTGTACACTGAATGGTGTCTCTCAGTCCCTCTCTCTCAGGGAGATATCTGTACTCTGACTGCTGTCTCTCAGTCCCTGTCTCTCAGGGAGATATCTGTACACTGAGTGGTGTCTCTCAGTCCCTCTCTCTCAGGGAGATATCTGTACACTGACTGGTGTCTCTCAGTCCCTCTCTCCAGGGAGGTATCTGTACACTGAGTGGTGTCTCTCAGTCCCTGTCTCTCAGGGAGATATCTGTACACTGACTGGTGTCTCTCAGTCCCTGTCTCTCAGGGAGCTTTATGTACACTGAGTGGTGTCTCTCAGGGAGATATCTGTACACTGAGTGGTGTCTCTCAGTCCCTCTCTCTCAGGGAGATATCTGTGCACTGAGTGGTGTCTCACAGTCCCTCTCTCTCAGGGAGATATCTGTACACTGACTGGTGTCTCTCAGTCCCTGTCTCTCAGTGTATTATCTGTACACTGAGTGGTGTCTCTCAGTCCCTCTCTCTCAGGGAGATATCTGTACTCTGACTGGTGTCTCTCAGTCCCTGTCTCTCAGGGAGATATCTGTACACTGAGTGGTGTCTCTCAGTCCCTGTCTCTCAGGGAGATATATGTACACTGACTGGTGTCTCTCAGTCCCTCTCTCTCAGGGAGGTATCTGTACACTGAGTGGTGTCTCTCAGTCCCTGTCTCTCAGGGAGATATCTGTACACTGAGTGGTGTCTCTCAGTCCCTGTCTCTCAGGGAGATATGTGTACACTGACTGGTGTCTCTCAGTCCCTCTCTCTCAGGGAGGTATCTGTACACTGAGTGGTGTCTCTCAGTCCCTGTCTCTCAGGGAGATATCTGTACACTGACTGGTGTCTCTCAGTCCCTGTCTCTCAGGGAGCTTTATGTACACTGAGTGGTGTCTCTCAGGGAGATATCTGTACACTGACTGGTGTCTCTCAGCCCCTCTCTCTCAGGGAGATATCTGTACTCTGACTGGTGTCTCTCTGTCCCTGTCTCTCAGGGAGATATCTGTGCACTGAGTGGTGTCTCACAGTCCCTCTCTCACAGGGAGATATCTGTACACTGACTGGTGTCTCTCAGTCCCTGTCTCTCAGGGAGATATCTGTACACTGACTGGTGTCTCTCAGTCCCTCTCTCTCAGGGAGATATCTGTACACTGAGTGGTGTCTCTCAGTCCCTATCTCTGAGGGAGATATCTGTACACTGAGTGGTGTCTCTCAGTCCCTGTCTCTCAGGGAGATATATGTACACTGACTGGTGTCTCTCAGTCCCTCTCTCTCAGGGAGATATCTGTACACTGACTGGTGTCTCTCAGTCCCTCTCTCTCAGGGAGGTATCTGTACACTGAGTGGTGTCTCTCAGTCCCTGTCTCTCAGGGAGATATCTGTACACTGAGTGGTGTCTCTCAGTCCCTGTCTCTCAGGGAGATATATGTACACTGACTGGTGTCTCTCAGTCCCTCTCTCTCAGGGAGGTATCTGTACACTGAGTGGTGTCTCTCAGTCCCTGTCTCACAGGGAGATATCTGTACACTGACTGGTGTCTCTCAGTCCCTGTCTCTCAGGGAGCTTTATGTACACTGAGTGGTGTCTCTCAGGGAGATATCTGAACACTGACTGGTGTCTCTCAGCCCCTCTCTCTCAGGGAGATATCTGTACTCTGACTGGTGTCTCTCAGTCCCTGTCTCTCAGGGAGATATCTGTGCACTGAGTGGTGTCTCACAGTCCCTCTCTCTCAGGGAGGTATCTGTACACTGACTGGTGTCTCTCAGTCCCTGTCTCTCAGGGAGATATCTGTACACTGAGTGGTGTCTCTCAGTCCCTGTCTCTGAGGGAGATATCTGTACACTGAGTGGTGTCTCTCAGTTGCTCTCTCTCAGGGAGATATCTGTACACTGACTGGTGTCTCTCAGTCCCTCTCTCTCAGGGAGATATCTGTACACTGAGTGGTGTCTCTCAGTCCCTCTCTCTCAGGGAGATATCTGTACACTGAGTGGTGTCTCTCAGTCCCTGTCTCTCAGGGAGATATATGTACACTGACTGGTGTCTCTCAGTCCCTCTCTCTCAGGGAGATATCTGTACACTGACTGGTGTCTCTCAGTCCCTCTCTCTGAGGGAGATATCTGTACACTGAGTGGTGTCTCACAGCCCCTGTCTCTCAGGGAGATATCTGTACACTGACTGGTGTCTCTCAGTCCCTGTCTGTCAGGGAGATATCTATACACTGAGTGGTGTCTCTCAGTACCTGTCTCTCAGGGAGATATCTATACACTGAGTGGTGTCTCTCAGTCCCTGTCTCTCAGGGAGATATCTGTACACTGACTGGTGTCTCTCAGTCCCTCTCTCTCAGGGAGCTTTATGTACACTGAGTGGTGTCTCTCAGTCCCTGTCTGTCAGGGAGATATCTATACACTGAGTGGTGTCTCTCAGTCCCTGTCTCTCAGGGAGATATCTGTACACTGACTGGTGTCTCTCAGTCCCTGTCTCTCAGGGAGATATCTGTACACTGACTGGTGTCTCTCAGTCCCTCTCTCTCAGGGAGAGATCTATACACTGACTGGTGTCTCTCAGTCCCTGTCTCTCAGGGAGATATCTGTACACTTAGTGGTGTCTCACAGTCCCTCTCTCTCAGGGAGATATCTGTAAACTGACTGGTGTCTCTCAGTCCCTCTCTCTCAGGGAGATATCTGTACACTGAGTGGTGTCTCTCAGTCCCTCTCTCTCAGGGAGATATCTGTACACTGACTGGTGTCTCCCAGTCCCTGTCTCTCAGGGAGATATATGTACACTGACTGGTGTCTCTCAGTCCCTCTCTCAGGGAGGTATCTGTACACTGAGTGGTGTCTCTCAGTCCCTGTCTCTCAGGGAGATATATGTACACTGACTGGTGTCTCTCAGTCCTTGTCTCTCAGGGAGATATCTGTACACTGAGTGGTGTCTCTCAGTCCCTCTCTCTCAGGGAGATATCTGTGCACTGAGTGGAGTCTCACAGTGCCTCTCTCTCAGGGAGATATCTGTACACTGACTGGTGTCTCTCAGTCCCTGTCTCTCAGGGTGATATCTGTACACTGAGTGGTGTCTCTCAGTCCCTCTCTCTCAGGGAGATATCTGTACTCTGGCTGGTGTCTCTCAGTCCCTCTCTCTCAGGGAGGTATCTGTACACTGAGTGGTGTCTCTCAGTCCCTGTCTCACAGGGAGATATCTGTACACTGACTGGTGTCTCTCAGTCCCTGTCTCTCAGGGAGCTTTATGTACACTGAGTGGTGTCTCTCAGGGAGATATCTGTACACTGACTGGTGTCTCTCAGCCCCTCTCTCTCAGGGAGATATCTGTAGTCTGACTGGTGTCTCTCAGTCCCTGTCTCTCAGGGAGATATCTGTGCACTGAGTGGTGTCTCACAGTCCCTCTCTCAGGGAGGTATCTGTACACTGACTGGTGTCTCTCAGTCCCTGTCTCTCAGGGAGATATCTGTACACTGAGTGGTGTGTCTCAGTCCCTCTCTCTCAGGGAGATATCTGTACTCTGACTGGTGTCTCTCAGTCCCTGTCTCTGAGGGAGATATCTGTACACTGAGTGGTGTCTCTCAGTTGCTCTCTCTCAGGGAGATATCTGTACACTGACTGGTGTCTCTCAGTCCCTCTCTCTCAGGGAGATATCTGTACACTGAGTGGTGTCTCTCAGTCCCTGTCTCTCAGGGAGATATCTGTACACTGAGTGGTGTCTCACAGTCCCTCTCTCTCAGGGAGACATCTGTACACTGACTGGTGTCTCTCAGTCCCTGTCTCTCAGGGAGATATATGTACACTGACTGGTGTCTCTCAGTCCCTCTCTCAGGGAGGTATCTGTACACTGAGTGGTGTCTCTCAGTCCCTGTCTCTCAGGGAGATACATGTACACTGACTGGTGTCTCTCAGTCCTTGTCTCTCAGGGAGATATCTGTACACTGAGTGGTGTCTCTCAGTCCCTCTCTCTCAGGGAGATATCTGTTCACTGAGTGGTGTCTCTCAGTTCCTGTCTCTCAGGGAGATATCTGTACACTGAATGGTGTCTCTCAGTCCCTCTCTCTCAGGGAGATATCTGTACTCTGACTGCTGTCTCTCAGTCCCTGTCTCTCAGGGAGATATCTGTACACTGAGTGGTGTCTCTCAGTCCCTCTCTCTCAGGGAGATATCTGTACACTGACTGGTGTCTCTCAGTCCCTCTCTCCAGGGAGGTATCTGTACACTGAGTGGTGTCTCTCAGTCCCTGTCTCTCAGGGCGATATCTGTACACTGACTGGTGTCTCTCAGTCCCTGTCTCTCAGGGAGCTTTATGTACACTGAGTGGTGTCTCTCAGGGAGATATCTGTACACTGAGTGGTGTCTCTCAGTCCCTCTCTCTCAGGGAGATATCTGTGCACTGAGTGGTGTCTCACAGTCCCTCTCTCTCAGGGAGATATCTGTACACTGACTGGTGTCTCTCAGTCCCTGTCTCTCAGGGTATTATCTGTACACTGAGTGGTGTCTCTCAGTCCCTCTCTCTCAGGGAGATATCTGTACTCTGACTGGTGTCTCTCAGTCCCTGTCTCTCAGGGAGATATCTGTACACTGAGTGGTGTCGCTCAGTCCCTGTCTCTCAGGGAGATATATGTACACTGACTGGTGTCTCTCAGTCCCTCTCTCTCAGGGAGGTATCTGTACACTGAGTGGTGTCTCTCAGTCCCTGTCTCTCAGGGAGATATCTGTACACTGAGTGGTGTCTCTCAGTCCCTGTCTCTCAGGGAGATATGTGTACACTGACTGGTGTCTCTCAGTCCCTCTCTCTCAGGGAGGTATCTGTACACTGAGTGGTGTCTCTCAGTCCCTGTCTCTCAGGGAGATATCTCTACACTGACTGGTGTCTCTCAGTCCTTGTCTCTCAGGGAGCTTTATGTACACTGAGTGGTGTCTCTCAGGGAGATATCTGTACACTGACTGGTGTCTCTCAGCCCCTCTCTCTCAATGTGATATCTGTACTCTGACTGGTGTCTCTCTGTCCCTGTCTCTCAGGGAGATATCTGTGCACTGAGTGGTGTCTCACAGTCCCTCTCTCACAGGGAGATATCTGTACAATGACTGGTGTCTCTCAGTCCCTGTCTCTCAGTGAGATATCTGTACACTGAGTGGTGTCTCTCAGTCCCTCTCTCTCAGGGAGATATCTGTACTCTGACTGGTGTCTCTCAGTCCCTGTCTCTGAGGGAGATATCTGTACACTGAGTGGTGTCTCTCAGTTGCTCTCTCTCAGGGAGATATCTGTACACTGACTGGTGTCTCTCAGTCCCTCTCTCTCAGGGAGATATCTGTACACTGAGTGGTGTCTCTCAGTCCCTCTCTCTCAGGGAGATATCTGTACACTGAGTGGTGTCTCTCAGTCCCTGTCTCTCAGGGAGATATATGTACACTGACTGGTGTCTCTCAGTCCCTCTCTCTCAGGGAGGTATCTGTACACTGAGTGGTGTCTCTCAGTCCCTGTCTCTCAGGGAGATATCTGTACACTGAGTGGTGTCTCTCAGTCCCTGTCTCTCAGGGAGATATATGTACACTGACTGGTGTCTCTCAGTCCCTCTCTCTCAGGGAGGTATCTGTACACTGAGTGGTGTCTCTCAGTCCCTGTCTCACAGGGAGATATCTGTACACTGACTGGTGTCTCTCAGTCCCTGTCTCTCAGGGAGCTTTATGTACACTGAGTGGTGTCTCTCAGGGAGATATCTGTACACTGACTGGTGTCTCTCAGCCCCTCTCTCTCAGGGAGATATCTGTACTCTGACTGGTGTCTCTCAGTCCCTGTCTCTCAGGGAGATATCTGTGCACTGAGTGGTGTCTCACAGTCCCTCTCTCTCAGGGAGGTATCTGTACACTGACTGGTGTCTCTCAGTCCCTGTCTCTCAGGGAGATATCTGTACACTGAGTGGTGTCTCTCAGTCCCTGTCTCTGAGGGAGATATCTGTACACTGAGTGGTGTCTCTCAGTTGCTCTCTCTCAGGGAGATATCTGTACACTGACTGGTGTCTCTCAGTCCCTCTCTCTCAGGGAGATATCTGTACACTGAGTGGTGTCTCTCAGTCCCTCTCTCTCAGGGAGATATCTGTACACTGAGTGGTGTCTCTCAGTCCCTGTCTCTCAGGGAGATATATGTACACTGACTGGTGTCTCTCAGTCCCTCTCTCTCAGGGAGATATCTGTACACTGACTGGTGTCTCTCAGTCCCTCTCTCTCAGGGAGATATCTGTACACTGAGTGGTGTCTCACAGCCCCTGTCTCTCAGGGAGATATCTGTACACTGACTGGTGTCTCTCAGTCCCTGTCTGTCAGGGAGATATCTATACACTGAGTGGTGTCTCTCAGTCCCTGTCTCTCAGGGAGATATCTGTACACTGAGTGGTGTCTCACAGTCCCTCTCTCTCAGGGAGAAATCTGTACACTGACTGGTGTCTCTCAGTCCCTGTCTCTCAGGGAGCTTTATGTACACTGAGTGGTGTCTCTCAGTCCGTCTCTCTCAGGGAGATATCTGTACACTGACTGGTGTCTCTCAGTCCCTGTCTCTCAGGGAGATATCTGTACACTGACTGGTGTCTCTCAGTCCCTCTCTCTCAGGGAGATATCTATACACTGACTGGTGTCTCTCAGTCCCTGTCTCTCAGGGAGATATCTGTACACTTAGTTGTGTCTCACAGTCCCTCTCTCTCAGGGAGATATCTGTACACTGACTGGTGTCTCTCAGTCCCTGTCTCTCAGGGAGACATCTGTACACTGAGTGGTGTCTCTCAGTCCCTCTCTCTCAGGGAGATATCTGTACACTGACTGGTGTCTCTCAGTCCCTGTCTCTCAGGGAGATATCGATACACTGAGTGGTGTCTCTCAGTCCCTGTCTCTCAGGGAGATATCTGTAAACTGACTGGTGTCTCTCAGTCCCTCTCTCTCAGGGAGATATCTGTACACTGAGTGGTGTCTCTCAGTCCCTCTCTCTCAGGGAGATATCTGTACACTGACTGGTGTCTCCCAGTCCCTGTCTCTCAGGGAGATATATGTACACTGACTGGTGTCTCTCAGTCCTTGTCTCTCAGGGAGATATCTGTACACTGAGTGGTGTCTCTCAGTCCCTCTCTCTCAGGGAGATATCTGTGCACTGAGTGGTGTCTCACAGTCCCTCTCTCTCAGGGAGATATCTGTACACTGACTGGTGTCTCTCAGTCCCTGTCTCTCAGGGTGATATCTGTACACTGAGTGGTGTCTCTCAGTCCCTCTCTCTCAGGGAGATATCTGTACTCTGACTGGTGTCTCTCAGTCCCTCTCTCTCAGGGAGGTATCTGTACACTGAGTGGTGTCTCTCAGTCCCTGTCTCACAGGGAGATATCTGTACACTGACTGGTGTCTCTCAGTCCCTGTCTCTCAGGGAGCTTTATGTACACTGAGTGGTGTCTCTCAGGGAGATATCTGTACACTGACTGGTGTCTCTCAGCCCCTCTCTCTCAGGGAGATATCTGTAGTCTGACTGGTGTCTCTCAGTCCCTGTCTCTCAGGGAGATATCTGTGCACTGAGTGGTGTCTCACAGTCCCTCTCTCTCAGGGAGATATCTGTACACTGACTGGTGTCTCTCAGTCCCTGTCTCTCAGGGAGATATCTGTACACTGAGTGGTGTCTCTCAGTCCCTGTCTCTCAGGGAGATAAATGTACACTGACTGGTGTCTCTCAGTCCCTCTCTCTCAGGGAGGTATCTGTCCACTGAGTGGTGTCTCTCAGTCCCTGTCTCTCAGGGAGATATCTGTACACTGACTGGTGTCTCTCAGTCCCTGTCTCTCAGGGAGATATCTGTACACTGAGTGGTGTCTCACAGTCCCTCTCTCTCAGGGAGATATCTGTACACTGACTGGTGTTTCTCAGTCCCTGTCTCTCAGGGAGATATCTGTACACTGAGTGGTGTCTCTCAGTCCCTCTCTCTCAGGGAGATATCTGTACACTGACTGGTGTCTCTCAGTCCCTGTCTCTCAGGGGGATATCTATACACTGAGTGGTGTCTCTCAGTCCCTGTCTCTCAGGGAGATATCTGTACACTGACTGGTGTCTCTCAGTCCCTCTCTCTCAGGGAGATATCTGTACGCTGACTAGTGTCTCTCAGTCCCTCTCTCTCAGGGAGATATCTGTGCACTGAGCGGTATCTCTCAGTCCCTCTCTCTCAGGGAGATATCTGTACACTGACTGGTGTCTCTCAGTCCCTGTCTCTCAGGGAGATATATGTACACTGACTGGTGTCTCTCAGTCCCTCTCTCAGGGAGGTATCTGTACACTGAGTGGTGTCTCTCAGTCCCTCTCTCTCAGGGAGATATATGTACACTGACTGGTGTCTCTCAGTCCTTGTCTCTCAGGGAGATATCTGTACACTGAGTGGTGTCTCTCAGTCCCTCTCTCTCAGGGAGATATCTGTACACTGAGTGGTGTCTCTCAGTTCCTGTCTCTCAGGGAGATATCTGTACACTGAATGGTGTCTCTCAGTCCCTCTCTCTCTCAGGGAGATATCTGTACTCTGACTGGTGTCTCTCAGTCCCTTTCTCTCAGGGAGATATCTGTACACTGAGTGGTGTCTCTCAGTCCCTCTCTCTCAGGGAGATATCTGTACACTGACTGGTGTCTCTCAGTCCCTCTCTCTCAGGAAGGTATCTGTACACTGAGTGGTGTCTCTCAGTCCCTGTCTCTCAGGGAGATATCTGTACACTGACTGGTGTCTCTCAATCCCTGTCTCTCAGGGAGCTTTATGTACACTGAGTGGTGTCTCTCAGGGAGATATCTGTACACTGAGTGGTGTCTCTCAGTCCCTCTCTCTCAGGGAGATATCTGTGCACTGAGTGGTGTCTCTCAGTCCCTCTCTCTCAGGGAGATATCTGTGCACTGAGTGGTGTCTCACAGTCCCTCTCTCTCAGGGAGATATATGTACACTGACTGGTGTCTCTCAGTCCTTGTCTCTCAGGGAGATATCTGTACACTGACTGGTGTCTCTCAGTCCCTGTCTCTCAGGGAGATATCTGTACACTGAGTGGTGTCTCTCAGTCCCTGTCTCTCAGGGAGATAAATGTACACTGACTGGTGTCTCTCAGTCCCTCTCTCTCAGGGAGGTATCTGTCCACTGAGTGGTGTCTCTCAGTCCCTGTCTCTCAGGGAGATATCTGTACACTGACTGGTGTCTCTCAGTCCCTGTCTCTCAGGGAGATATCTGTACACTGAGTGGTGTCTCACAGTCCCTCTCTCTCAGGGAGATATCTGTACACTGACTGGTGTTTCTCAGTCCCTGTCTCTCAGGGAGATATCTGTACACTGAGTGGTGTCTCTCAGTCCCTCTCTCTCAGGGAGATATCTGTACACTGACTGGTGTCTCTCAGTCCCTGTCTCTCAGGGGGATATCTATACACTGAGTGGTGTCTCTCAGTCCCTGTCTCTCAGGGAGATATCTGTACACTGACTGGTGTCTCTCAGTCCCTCTCTCTCAGGGAGATATCTGTACGCTGACTAGTGTCTCTCAGTCCCTCTCTCTCAGGGAGATATCTGTGCACTGAGCGGTATCTCTCAGTCCCTCTCTCTCAGGGAGATATCTGTACACTGACTGGTGTCTCTCAGTCCCTGTCTCTCAGGGAGATATATGTACACTGACTGGTGTCTCTCAGTCCCCCTCTCAGGGAGGTATCTGTACACTGAGTGGTGTCTCTCAGTCCCTCTCTCTCAGGGAGATATATGTACACTGACTGGTGTCTCTCAGTCCTTGTCTCTCAGGGAGATATCTGTACACTGAGTGGTGTCTCTCAGTCCCTCTCTCTCAGGGAGATATCTGTACACTGAGTGGTGTCTCTCAGTTCCTGTCTCTCAGGGAGATATCTGTACACTGAATGGTGTCTCTCAGTCCCTCTCTCTCTCAGGGAGATATCTGTACTCTGACTGGTGTCTCTCAGTCCCTTTCTCTCAGGGAGATATCTGTACACTGAGTGGTGTCTCTCAGTCCCTCTCTCTCAGGGAGATATCTGTACACTGACTGGTGTCTCTCAGTCCCTCTCTCTCAGGAAGGTATCTGTACACTGAGTGGTGTCTCTCAGTCCCTGTCTCTCAGGGAGATATCTGTACACTGACTGGTGTCTCTCAATCCCTGTCTCTCAGGGAGCTTTATGTACACTGAGTGGTGTCTCTCAGGGAGATATCTGTACACTGAGTGGTGTCTCTCAGTCCCTCTCTCTCAGGGAGATATCTGTGCACTGAGTGGTGTCTCTCAGTCCCTCTCTCTCAGGGAGATATCTGTGCACTGAGTGGTGTCTCACAGTCCCTCTCTCTCAGGGAGATATATGTACACTGACTGGTGTCTCTCAGTCCTTGTCTCTCAGGGAGATATCTGTACACTGAGTGGTGTCTCTCAGTCCCTCTCTCTCAGGGAGATATCTGTACACTGAGTGGTGTCTCTCAGTCCCTCTCTCTCAGGGAGATATCTGTACACTGACTGGTGTCTCTCAGTCCCTCTCTCTCAGGAAGGTATCTGTACACTGAGTGGTGTCTCTCAGTCCCTGTCTCTCAGGGAGATATCTGTACACTGACTGGTGTCTCTCAGTCCCTGTCTCTCAGGGAGATATCTGTACACTGACTGGTGTCACTCAGTCCCTCTCTCTCAGGGAGATATCTGTACACTGAGTGGTGTCTCTCAGTCCCTCTCTCTCAGGGAGATATCTGTGCACTGAGTGGTGTCTCACAGTCCCTCTCTCTCAGGGAGATATCTGTACACTGACTTTTGTCTCTCAGTCCCTGTCTCTCAGGGAGATATCTGTACACTGACTGGTGTCACTCAGTCCCTCTCTCTCAGGGAGATATCTGTACACTGAGTGGTGTCTCTCAGTCCCTGTCTCTCAGGGAGATATATGTACACTGACTGGTGTCCTTCAGTCCCTGTCTCTCAGGGAGATATCGATACACTGAGTGGCGTCTCTCAGTCCCTGTCTCTCAGGGAGGTATCTGTACACTGAGTGGTGTCTCTCAGTCCCTGTCTCTCAGGGAGATATATGTACACTGACTGGTGTCTCTCAGTCCTTGTCTCTCAGGGAGATATCTGTACACTGAGTGGTGTCTCTCAGTCCCTCTCTCTCAGGGAGATATCTGTGCACTGAGTGGTGTCTCACAGTCCCTCTCTCTCAGGGAGATATCTGTACACTGACTGGTGTCTCTCAGTCCCTGTCTCTCAGGGTGATATCTGTACGCTGACTGGTGTCTCTCAGTCCCTCTCTCTCAGGGAGCTTCATGTACACTGAGTGGTGTCTCTCAGGGAGATATCTGTACACTGAGTGGTGTCTCTCAGTCCCTGTCTCTCAGGGAGATATCTGTACACTGAGTGGTGTCTCTCAGTCGCCGTCTCTCAGGGAGATATATGTACACTGACTGGTGTCTCTCAGTCCCTCTCTCTCAGGGAGATATCTGTACACTGACTGGTGCCTCTCAGTCCCTCTCTCTCAGGGAGATATCTGTACACTGAGTGGTGTCTCACAGCCCCTGTCTCTCAGGGAGATATCTGTACACTGAGTGGTGTCTCTCAGTCCCTGTCTCTCAGGGAGATATCTGTACACTGAGTGGTGTCTCTCAGTCCCTCTCTCTCAGGGAGATATCTGTACACTGACTGGTGTCTCTCAGTCCCTCTCTCTCAGGGAGATATCTGTACACTGAGTGGTGTCTCACAGTCCCTCTCTCTCAGGGAGATATCTGTACACTGACTGGTGTCTCTCAGTCCCTCTCTCTCAGGGAGATATCTGTACACTGACTGGTGTCTCTCAATCCCTGTCTCTCAGGGAGATATCTGTACACTGACTGGTGTCTCTCAGTCCCTCTCTCTCAGGGAGATATCTGTACACTGTCTGGTGTCTCTCAGTCCCTGTCTCTCAGGGAGATATCTGTACACTGAGTGGTGTCTCTCAGTCCCTCTCTCTCAGGGAGATATCTGTACTCTGACTGGTGTCTCTCAGTCCCTGTCTCTGAGGGAGATATCTGTACACTGAGTGGTGTCTCTCAGTCCCTCTCTCTCAGGGAGATATCTGTACATTGACTGGTGTCTCTCAGTCCCTCTCTCTCAGGGAGATATCTGTACACTGAGTGGTGTCTCTCAGTCCCTCTCTCTCAGGGAGATATCTGTGCACTGAGTGGTGTCTCTCAGTCCCTGTCTCTCAGGGAGATATATGTACACTGACTGGTGTCTCTCAGTCCCTCTCTCTCAGGGAGATATCTGTACAGTGACTGGTGTCTCTCAGTCCCTCCCTCTCAGGGAGATATCTGTACACTGAGTGGTGTCTCACAGCCCCTGTCTCTCAGGGAGATATCTGTACACTGACTGGTGTCTCTCAGTCCCTGTCTGTCAGTGAGATATCTATACACTGAGTGGTGTCTCTCAGTCCCTCTCTCTCAGGGAGATATCTGTACACTGACTAGTGTCTCTCAGTCCCTCTCTCTCAGGGAGATATCTGTACACTGACTGGTGCCTCTCAGTCCCTCTCTCTCAGGGAGATATCTGTACACTGAGTGGTGTCTCACAGCCCCTGTCTCTCAGGGAGATATCTGTACACTGAGTGGTGTCTCTCAGTCCCTGTCTCTCAGGGAGATATCTGTACACTGAGTGTTGTCTCTCAGTCCCTCTCTCTCAGGGAGATATCTGTACTCTGACTGGTGTCTCTCAGTCCCTTTCTCTCAGGGAGATATCTGTACACTGAGTGGTGTCTCTCAGTCCCTCTCTCTCAGGGAGATATCTGTACACTGACTGGTGTCTCTCAGTCCCTCTCTCTCAGGAAGGTATCTGTACACTGAGTGGTGTCTCTCAGTCCCTGTCTCTCAGGGAGATATCTGTACACTGACTGGTGTCTCTCAGTCCCTGTCTCTCAGGGAGATATCTGTACACTGAGTGGTGTCTCTCAGTTCCTGTCTCTCAGGGAGATATCATTACACTGAATGGTGTCTCTCAGTCCCTCTCTCTCAGGGAGATATCTGTACTCTGACTGGTGTCTCTCAGTCCCTTTCTCTCAGGGAGATATCTGTACACTGAGTGGTGTCTCTCAGTCCCTCTCTCTCAGGGAGATATCTGTACACTGACTGGTGTCTCTCAGTCCCTCTCTCTCAGGAAGGTATCAGTACACTGAGTGGTGTCTCTCAGTCCCTGTCTCTCAGGGAGATATCTGTACACTGACTGGTGTCTCTCAGTCCCTGTCTCTCAGGGAGCTTTATGTACACTGAGTGGTGTCTCTCAGGGAGATATCTGTACACTGAGTGGTGTCTCTCAGTCCCTCTCTCTCAGGGAGATATCTGTGCACTGAGTGGTGTCTCTCAGTCCCTCTCTCTCAGGGAGATATCTGTGCACTGAGTGGTGTCTCACAGTCCCTCTCTCTCAGGGAGATATCTGTACACTGACTGGTGTCTCTCAGTCCTTGTCTCTCAGGGAGATATCTGTACACTGAGTGGTGTCTCTCAGTCCCTCTCTCTCAGGGAGATATCTGTACACTGAGTGGTGTCTCTCAGTCCCTCTCTCTCAGGGAGATATCTGTACACTGACTGGTGTCTCTCAGTCCCTCTCTCTCAGGAAGGTATCTGTACACTGAGTGGTGTCTCTCAGTCCCTGTCTCTCAGGGAGATATCTGTACACTGACTGGTGTCTCTCAGTCCCTGTCTCTCAGGGAGATATCTGTACACTGACTGGTGTCACTCAGTCCCTCTCTCTCAGGGAGATATCTGTACACTGAGTGGTGTCTCTCAGTCCCTCTCTCTCAGGGAGATATCTGTGCACTGAGTGGTGTCTCACAGTCCCTCTCTCTCAGGGAGATATCTGTACACTGACTGGTGTCTCTCAGTCCCTGTCTCTCAGGGAGATATCTGTACACTGACTGGTGTCACTCAGTCCCTCTCTCTCAGGGAGATATCTGTACACTGAGTGGTGTCTCTCAGTCCCTGTCTCTCAGGGAGATATATGTACACTGACTGGTGTCCTTCAGTCCCTGTCTCTCAGGGAGATATCGATACACTGAGTGGCGTCTCTCAG
Organism: Heterodontus francisci; assembly: GCF_036365525.1. NCBI lineage: Eukaryota > Metazoa > Chordata > Chondrichthyes > Heterodontiformes > Heterodontidae > Heterodontus > Heterodontus francisci. The sequence goes on from NC_090384.1 coordinate 2,937,315, forward strand.
TCCCTGTCTCTCAGGGAGGTATCTGTACACTGAGTGGTGTCTCTCAGTCCCTGTCTCTCAGGGAGATATATGTACACTGACTGGTGTCTCTCAGTCCTTGTCTCTCAGGGAGATATCTGTACACTGAGTGGTGTCTCTCAGTCCCTCTCTCTCAGGGAGATATCTGTGCACTGAGTGGTGTCTCACAGTCCCTCTCTCTCAGGGAGATATCTGTACACTGACTGGTGTCTCTCAGTCCCTGTCTCTCAGGGTGATATCTGTACGCTGACTGGTGTCTCTCAGTCCCTCTCTCTCAGGGAGCTTCATGTACACTGAGTGGTGTCTCTCAGGGAGATATCTGTACACTGAGTGGTGTCTCTCAGTCCCTGTCTCTCAGGGAGATATCTGTACACTGAGTGGTGTCTCTCAGTCGCCGTCTCTCAGGGAGATATATGTACACTGACTGGTGTCTCTCAGTCCCTCTCTCTCAGGGAGATATCTGTACACTGACTGGTGCCTCTCAGTCCCTCTCTCTCAGGGAGATATCTGTACACTGAGTGGTGTCTCACAGCCCCTGTCTCTCAGGGAGATATCTGTACACTGAGTGGTGTCTCTCAGTCCCTGTCTCTCAGGGAGATATCTGTACACTGAGTGGTGTCTCTCAGTCCCTCTCTCTCAGGGAGATATCTGTACACTGACTGGTGTCTCTCAGTCCCTCTCTCTCAGGGAGATATCTGTACACTGAGTGGTGTCTCACAGTCCCTCTCTCTCAGGGAGATATCTGTACACTGACTGGTGTCTCTCAGTCCCTCTCTCTCAGGGAGATATCTGTACACTGACTGGTGTCTCTCAATCCCTGTCTCTCAGGGAGATATCTGTACACTGACTGGTGTCTCTCAGTCCCTCTCTCTCAGGGAGATATCTGTACACTGTCTGGTGTCTCTCAGTCCCTGTCTCTCAGGGAGATATCTGTACACTGAGTGGTGTCTCTCAGTCCCTCTCTCTCAGGGAGATATCTGTACTCTGACTGGTGTCTCTCAGTCCCTGTCTCTGAGGGAGATATCTGTACACTGAGTGGTGTCTCTCAGTCCCTCTCTCTCAGGGAGATATCTGTACATTGACTGGTGTCTCTCAGTCCCTCTCTCTCAGGGAGATATCTGTACACTGAGTGGTGTCTCTCAGTCCCTCTCTCTCAGGGAGATATCTGTGCACTGAGTGGTGTCTCTCAGTCCCTGTCTCTCAGGGAGATATATGTACACTGACTGGTGTCTCTCAGTCCCTCTCTCTCAGGGAGATATCTGTACAGTGACTGGTGTCTCTCAGTCCCTCCCTCTCAGGGAGATATCTGTACACTGAGTGGTGTCTCACAGCCCCTGTCTCTCAGGGAGATATCTGTACACTGACTGGTGTCTCTCAGTCCCTGTCTGTCAGTGAGATATCTATACACTGAGTGGTGTCTCTCAGTCCCTCTCTCTCAGGGAGATATCTGTACACTGACTAGTGTCTCTCAGTCCCTCTCTCTCAGGGAGATATCTGTACACTGACTGGTGCCTCTCAGTCCCTCTCTCTCAGGGAGATATCTGTACACTGAGTGGTGTCTCACAGCCCCTGTCTCTCAGGGAGATATCTGTACACTGAGTGGTGTCTCTCAGTCCCTGTCTCTCAGGGAGATATCTGTACACTGAGTGTTGTCTCTCAGTCCCTCTCTCTCAGGGAGATATCTGTACACTGACTGGTGTCTCTCAGTCCCTCTCTCTCAGGGAGATATCTGTACACTGAGTGGTGTCTCACAGTCCCTCTCTCTCAGGGAGATATCTGTACACTGACTGGTGTCTCTCAGTCCCTCTCTCTCAGGGAGATATCTGTACACTGACTGGTGTCTCTCAATCCCTGTCTCTCAGGGAGATATCTGTACACTGACTGGTGTCTCTCAGTCCCTCTCTCTCAGGGAGATATCTGTACACTGTCTGGTGTCTCTCAGTCCCTGTCTCTCAGGGAGATATCTGTACACTGAGTGGTGTCTCTCAGTCCCTCTCTCTCAGGGAGATATCTGTACTCTGACTGGTGTCTCTCAGTCCCTGTCTCTGAGGGAGATATCTGTACACTGAGTGGTGTCTCTCAGTCCCTCTCTCTCAGGGAGATATCTGTGCATTGACTGGTGTCTCTCAGTCCCTCTCTCTCAGGGAGATATCTGTACACTGAGTGGTGTCTCTCAGTCCCTGTCTCTCAGGGAGATATCTGTACACTGACTGGTGTCACTCAGTCCCTCTCTCTCAGGGAGATATCTGTACACTGAGTGGTGTCTCTCAGTCCCTCTCTCTCAGGGAGATATCTGTACACTGAGTGGTGTCTCTCAGTCCCTCTCTCTCAGGGAGATATCTGTACACTGACTGGTGTCTCTCAGTCCCTCTCTCTCAGGAAGGTATCTGTACACTGAGTGGTGTCTCTCAGTCCCTGTCTCTCAGGGAGATATCTGTACACTGACTGGTGTCTCTCAGTCCCTGTCTCTCAGGGAGATATCTGTACACTGACTGGTGTCACTCAGTCCCTCTCTCTCAGGGAGATATCTGTACACTGAGTGGTGTCTCTCAGTCCCTCTCTCTCAGGGAGATATCTGTGCACTGAGTGGTGTCTCACAGTCCCTCTCTCTCAGGGAGATATCTGTACACTGACTGGTGTCTCTCAGTCCCTGTCTCTCAGGGAGATATCTGTACACTGACTGGTGTCACTCAGTCCCTCTCTCTCAGGGAGATATCTGTACACTGAGTGGTGTCTCTCAGTCCCTGTCTCTCAGGGAGATATATGTACACTGACTGGTGTCCTTCAGTCCCTGTCTCTCAGGGAGATATCGATACACTGAGTGGCGTCTCTCAGTCCCTGTCTCTCAGGGAGGTATCTGTACACTGAGTGGTGTCTCTCAGTCCCTGTCTCTCAGGGAGATATATGTACACTGACTGGTGTCTCTCAGTCCTTGTCTCTCAGGGAGATATCTGTACACTGAGTGGTGTCTCTCAGTCCCTCTCTCTCAGGGAGATATCTGTGCACTGAGTGGTGTCTCACAGTCCCTCTCTCTCAGGGAGATATCTGTACACTGACTGGTGTCTCTCAGTCCCTGTCTCTCAGGGTGATATCTGTACGCTGACTGGTGTCTCTCAGTCCCTCTCTCTCAGGGAGCTTCATGTACACTGAGTGGTGTCTCTCAGGGAGATATCTGTCCACTGAGTGGTGTCTCTCAGTCCCTGTCTCTCAGGGAGATATCTGTACACTGAGTGGTGTCTCTCAGTCGCCGTCTCTCAGGGAGATATATGTACACTGACTGGTGTCTCTCAGTCCCTCTCTCTCAGGGAGATATCTGTACACTGACTGGTGCCTCTCAGTCCCTCTCTCTCAGGGAGATATCTGTACACTGAGTGGTGTTTCACAGCCCCTGTCTCTCAGGGAGATATCTGTACACTGAGTGGTGTCTCTCAGTCCCTGTCTCTCAGGGAGATATCTGTACACTGAGTGGTGTCTCTCAGTCCCTCTCTCTCAGGGAGATATCTGTACACTGACTGGTGTCTCTCAGTCCCTCTCTCTCAGGGAGATATCTGTACACTGAGTGGTGTCTCACAGTCCCTCTCTCTCAGGGAGATATCTGTACACTGACTGGTGTCTCTCAGTCCCTCTCTCTCAGGGAGATATCTGTACACTGACTGGTGTCTCTCAATCCCTGTCTCTCAGGGAGATATCTGTACACTGACTGGTGTCTCTCAGTCCCTCTCTCTCAGGGAGATATCTGTACACTGTCTGGTGTCTCTCAGTCCCTGTCTCTCAGGGAGATATCTGTACACTGAGTGGTGTCTCTCAGTCCCTCTCTCTCAGGGAGATATCTGTACTCTGACTGGTGTCTCTCAGTCCCTGTCTCTGAGGGAGATATCTGTACACTGAGTGGTGTCTCTCAGTCCCTCTCTCTCAGGGAGATATCTGTACATTGACTGGTGTCTCTCAGTCCCTCTCTCTCAGGGAGATATCTGTACACAGAGTGGTGTCTCTCAGTCCCTCTCTCTCAGGGAGATATCTGTGCACTGAGTGGTGTCTCTCAGTCCCTGTCTCTCAGGGAGATATATGTACACTGACTGGTGTCTCTCAGTCCCTCTCTCTCAGGGAGATATCTGTACAGTGACTGGTGTCTCTCAGTCCCTCCCTCTCAGGGAGATATCTGTACACTGAGTGGTGTCTCACAGCCCCTGTCTCTCAGGGAGATATCTGTACACTGACTGGTGTCTCTCAGTCCCTGTCTGTCAGTGAGATATCTATACACTGAGTGGTGTCTCTCAGTCCCTCTCTCTCAGGGAGATATCTGTACACTGACTAGTGTCTCTCAGTCCCTCTCTCTCAGGGAGATATCTGTACACTGACTGGTGCCTCTCAGTCCCTCTCTCTCAGGGAGATATCTGTACACTGAGTGGTGTCTCACAGCCCCTGTCTCTCAGGGAGATATCTGTACACTGAGTGGTGTCTCTCAGTCCCTGTCTCTCAGGGAGATATCTGTACACTGAGTGTTGTCTCTCAGTCCCTCTCTCTCAGGGAGATATCTGTACACTGACTGGTGTCTCTCAGTCCCTCTCTCTCAGGGAGATATCTGTACACTGAGTGGTGTCTCACAGTCCCTCTCTCTCAGGGAGATATCTGTACACTGACTGGTGTCTCTCAGTCCCTCTCTCTCAGGGAGATATCTGTACACTGACTGGTGTCTCTCAATCCCTGTCTCTCAGGGAGATATCTGTACACTGACTGGTGTCTCTCAGTCCCTCTCTCTCAGGGAGATATCTGTACACTGTCTGGTGTCTCTCAGTCCCTGTCTCTCAGGGAGATATCTGTACACTGAGTGGTGTCTCTCAGTCCCTCTCTCTCAGGGAGATATCTGTACTCTGACTGGTGTCTCTCAGTCCCTGTCTCTGAGGGAGATATCTGTACACTGAGTGGTGTCTCTCAGTCCCTCTCTCTCAGGGAGATATCTGTGCATTGACTGGTGTCTCTCAGTCCCTCTCTCTCAGGGAGATATCTGTACACTGAGTGGTGTCTCTCAGTCCCTCTCTCTCAGGGAGATATCTGTGCACTGACTGGTGTCTCTCAGTCCCTCTCTCTCAGGGAGATATCTGTGCATTGACTGGTGTCTCTCAGTCCCTCTCTCTCAGGGAGATATCTGTACACTGAGTGGTGTCTCTCAGTCCCTGTCTCTCAGGGAGATATATGTACACTGACTGGTGTCTCTCAGTCCCTCTCTCTCAGGAAGATATCTGTACAGTGACTGGTGTCTCTCAGTCCCTCCCTCTCAGGGAGATATCTGTACACTGAGTGGTGTCTCACAGCCCCTGTCTCTCAGGGAGATATCTGTACACTGACTGGTGTCTCTCAGTCCCTGTCTGTCAGTGAGATATCTATACACTGAGTGGTGTCTCTCAGTCCCTCTCTCTCAGGGAGATATCTGTACACTGACTGGTGTCTCACAGTCCCTCTCTCTCCGGGAGACATCTGTACGCTGACTGGTGTCTCTCAGTCCCTGTCTCTCAGGGAGCTTCATGTACACTGAGTGGTGTCTCTCAGGGAGATATCTGTACACTGACTGGTGTCTCTCAGTCCCTGTCTCTCAGGGAGCTTTATGTACACTGAGTGGTGTCTCTCAGTCCCTGTGTCTCAGGGAGATATCTGTACACTGACTGGTGTCTCTCAGTCCCTGTCTCTCAGGGAGATATCTGTACACTGAGTGGTGTCTCTCAGTCCCTGTCTCTCAGGGAGATATCTGTACAGGGACTGGTGTCTCTCAGTCCCTGTCTCTCAGTGAGCTTTATGTACAGTGAGTGGTGTCTCTCAGGGAGATATCTGTACACTGAGTGGTGTCTCTCAGTTGCTCTCTCTCAGGGAGATATCTGTACACTGACTGGTGTCTCTCAGTCCCTCTCTCTCAGGGAGATATCTGTACACTGAGTGGTGTCTCTCAGTCCCTCTCTATCAGGGAGATATCTGTACACTGAGTGGTGTCTCTCAGTCCCTGTCTCTCAGGGAGGTATATGTACACTGACTGGTGTCTCTCAGTCCCTCTCTCTCAGGGAGATATCTGTACACTGACTGGTGTCTCTCAGTCCCTCTCTCTCAGGGAGATATCTGTACACTGAGTGGTGTCTCACAGCCCCTGTCTCTGAGGGAGATATCTGTACACTGACTGGTGTCTCTCAGTCCCTGTCTGTCAGGGAGATATCTATACACTGAGTGGTGTCTCTCAGTCCCTGTCTCTCAGGGAGATATCTGTACACTGAGTGGTGTCTCACAGTCCCTCTCTCTCAGGGAGACATCTGTACACTGACTGGTGTCTCTCAGTCCCTGTATCTCAGGGAGCTTTATGTACACTGAGTGGTGTCTCTCAGTCCCTCTCTCTCAGGGAGATATCTGTACACTGACTGGTGTCTCTCAGTCCCTGTCTCTCAGGGAGATATCTGTACACTGAGTGGTGTCTCTCAGTCCCTCTCTCTCAGGGAGATATCTATACACTGACTGGTGTCTCTCAGTCCCTGTCTCTCAGGGAGATATCTGTACACTGAGTGGTGTCTCACAGTCCCTCTCTCTCAGGGAGATATCTGTACACTGACTGGTGTCTCTCAGTCCCTGTCTCTCAGGGAGATATCTGTACACTGAGTGGTGTCTCTCAGTCCCTCTCTCTCAGGGAGATATCTGTACACTGACTGGTGTCTCTCAGTCCATGTCTCTCAGGGGGATATCTATACACTGAGTGGTGTCTCTCAGTCCCTGTCTCTCAGGGAGATATCTGTACACTGACTGGTGTCTCTCAGTCCCTCTCTCTCAGGGAGATATCTGTACGCTGACTAGTGTCTCTCAGTCCCTCTCTCTCAGGGAGATATCTGTGCACTGAGCGGTATCTCTCAGTCCCTCTCTCTCAGGGAGATATCTGTACACTGACTGGTGTCTCTCAGTCCCTCTCTCTCAGGGAGATATATGTACACTGACTGGTGTCTCTCAGTCCCTCTCTCAGGGAGGTATCTGTACACTGAGTGGTGTCTCTCAGTCCCTGTCTCTCAGGGAGATATATGTACACTGACTGGTGTCTCTCAGCCCTTGTCTCTCAGGGAGATATCTGTACACTGAGTGGTGTCTCTCAGTCCCTCTCTCTCAGGGAGATATCTGTACACTGAGTGGTGTCTCTCAGTTCCTGTCTCTCAGGGAGATATCTGTACACTGAATGGTGTCTCTCAGTCCCTCTCTCTCAGGGAGATATCTGTACTCTGACTGGTGTCTCTCAGTCCGTTTCTCTCAGGGAGATATCTGTACACTGAGTGGTGACTCTCAGTCCCTCTCTCTCAGGGAGATATCTGTACACTGACTGGTGTCTCTCAGTCCCTCTCTCTCAGGAAGGTATCTGTACACTGAGTGGTGTCTCTCAGTCCCTGTCTCTCAGGGAGATATCTGTACACTGACTGGTGTCTCTCAGTCCCTGTCTCTCAGGGAGCTTTATGTACACTGAGTGGTGTCTCTCAGGGAGATATCTGTACACTGAGTGGTGTCTCTCAGTCCCTCTCTCTCAGGGAGATATCTGTGCACTGAGTGGTGTCTCACAGTCCCTCTCTCTCAGGGAGATATCTGTACACTGACTGGTGTCTCTCAGTCCCTGTCTCTCAGGGAGATATCTGTACACTGACTGGTGTCACTCAGTCCCTCTCTCTCAGGGAGATATCTGTACACTGAGTGGTGTCTCTCAGTCCCTGTCTCTCAGGGAGATATATGTACAATGACTGGTGTCTCTCAGTCCCTCTCTCTCAGGGAGATATATGTACACTGAGTGGTGTCTCACAGTCCCTCTCTCTCAGGCAGATATCTGTACACTGACTGGTGTCTCTCAGTCCCTCTCTCTCAGGGAGATATCTGTACACTGACTGGTGTCTCTCAGTCCCTGTCTCTCACGGAGATATCTGTACACTGACTGGTGTCTCTCAGTCCCTCTCTCTCAGGGAGATATCTGTACACTGAGTGGTGTCTCTCAGTCCCTCTCTCTCAGGGAGATATCTGTGCACTGAGTGGTGTCTCACAGTCCCTCTCTCTCAGGGAGATATCTGTACACTGACTGGTGTCTCTCAGTCCCTGTCTCTCAGGGTGATATCTGTACACTGAGTGGTGTCTCTCAGTCCCTCTCTCTCAGGGAGATATCTGTACACTGACTGGTGTCTCTCAGTCCCTGTCTCTCAGGGAGATATCTGTACACTGAGTGGTGTCTCACAGTCCCTCTCTCTCAGGGAGATATCTGTACACTGACTGGTGTCTCTCAGTCCCTGTCTCTCAGGGAGATATCTGTACACTGAGTGGTGTCTCTCAGTCCCTCTCTCTCAGGGAGATATCTGTACACTGACTGGTGTCTCTCAGTCCCTGTCTCTCAGGGAGATATCTATACACTGAGTGGTGTCTCTCAGTCCCTGTCTCTCAGGGAGATATCTGTACACTGACTGGTGTCTCTCAGTCCCTCTCTCTCAGGGAGATATCTGTACGCTGGCTAGTGTCTCTCAGTCCCTCTCTCTCAGGGAGATATCTGTACACTGAGTGGTGTCTCTCCGTCCCTCTCTCTCAGGGAGATATCTGTGCACTGACTGGTGTCTCTCAGTCCCTGTCTCTCAGGGAGATATATGTACACTGACTGGTGTCTCTCAGTCCCTCTCTCAGGGAGTTATCTGTACACTGAGTGGTGTCTCTCAGTCCCTGTCTCTCAGGGAGATATATGTACACTGACTGGTGTATCTCAATCCTTGTCTCTCAGGGAGATATCTGTACACTGAGTGGTGTCTCTCAGTCCCTCTCTCTCAGGGAGATATCTGTTCACTGAGTGGTGTCTCTCAGTCCCTGTCTCTCAGGGAGATATCTGTACACTGAATGGTGTCTCTCAGTCCCTCTCTCTCAGGGAGATATGTGTACTCTGACTGGTGTCTCTCTGTCCCTGTCTCTCAGGGAGATATCAGTACACTGAGTGGTGTCTCTCAGTCCCTCTCTCTCAGGGAGATATCTGTACACTGACTGGTGTCTCACAGTCCCACTCTCTCATGGAGGTATCTGTACACTGAGTGGTGTCTCTCAGTCCCTGTCTCTCAGGGAGATATCTGTACACTGACTGGTGTCTCTCAGTCCCTGTCTCTCAGGGAGCTTTATGTACACTGAGTGGTGTCTCTCAGGGAGATATCTGTACACTGAGTGGTGTCTCTCAGTCCCTCTCTCTCAGGGAGATATCTGTGCACTGAGTGGTGTCTCACAGTCCCTCTCTCTCAGGGAGATATCTGTACACTGACTGGTGTCTCTCAGTCCCTGTCTCTGAGGGTGATATCTGTACACTGAGTGGTGTCTCTCAGTCCCTCTCTCTCAGGGAGATATCTGTACTCTGACTGGTGTCTCTCAGTCCCTGTCTCTCAGGGAGATATCTGTACACTGAGTGGTGTCTCTCAGTCACTGTCTCTCAGGGAGATATCTGTACACTGAGTGGTGTCTCTCAGTCCCTGTCTCTCAGGGAGATATCTGTACACTGAGTGATGTCTCTCAGTCCCTGTCTCTCAGGGAGATATATGTACACTGACTGGTGTCTCTCAGTCCCTCTCTCTCAGGCAGATATCTGTCCACTGAGTGGTGTCTCTCAGTCCCTGTCTCTCAGGGAGATATCTGTGCACTGACTGGTGTCTCTCAGTCCCTGTCTCTCAGGGAGCTTTATGTACACTGAGTGGTCTCTCTCAGGTAGATATCTGTACACTGACTGGTGTCTCTCAGCCCCTCTCTCTCAGGGAGATATCTGTACTCTGACTGGTGTCTCTCAGTCCCTGTCTCTCAGGGAGATATCTGTGCACTGAGTGGTGTCTCACAGTCCCTCTCTCTCAGGGAGATATCTGTACACTGACTGGTGTCTCTCAGTCCCTGTCTCTCAGGGTGATATCTGTACACTGAGTGGTGTCTCTCAGTCCCTCTCTCTCAGGGAGATATCTGTACACTGAGTGGTGTCTCTCAGTCCCTGTCTCTCAGGGAGATATATGTACACTGACTGGTGTCTCTCAGTTCCTCTCTCTCAGGGAGATATCTGTACGCTGACTGGTGTCTCTCAGTCCCTCTCTCTCAGGGAGATATCTGTACACTAAGTGGTGTCTCACAGCCCCAGTCTCTCAGGGAGATATCTGTACACTGACTGGTGTCTCTCAGTCCCTGTCTGTCAGGGAGATATCTATACACTGAGTGGTGTCTCTCAGTCCCTGTCTCTCAGGGAGATATCTGTACACTGAGTGGTGTCTCACAGTCCCTCTCTCTCAGGGAGACATCTGTACACTGACTGGTGTCTCTCAGTCCCTGTTTCTCAGGGAGCTTTATGTACACTGAGTGGTGTCTCTCAATCCATCTCTCTCAGGGAGATATCTGTACACTGACTGGTGTCTCTCAGTCCCTGTCTCTCAGGGAGATATCTGTACACGGAGTGGTGTCTCTCAGTCCCTCTCTCTCAGGGAGATATCTATACACTGACTGGTGTCTTTCAGTCCCTGTCTCTCAGGGAGATATCGATACACTGAGTGGTGTCTCTCAGTCCCTGTCTCTCAGGGAGATATCTGTACACTGACTGGTGTCTCTCAGTCCCTCTCTCTCAGGGAGATATCTGTACGCTGACTAGTGTCTCTCAGTCCCTCTCTCTCAGGGAGATATCTGTACGCTGACTGGTGTCTCTCAGTCCCTGTCTCTCAGGGAGCTTCATGTACACTGAGTGGTGTCTCTCAGGGAGATATCTGTACACTGAGTGGTGTCTCACAGCCCCTGTCTCTCAGGGAGATATCTGTACACTGAGTGGTGTCTCACAGCCCCTGTCTCTCAGGGAGATATCTGTACACTGACTGGTGTCTCTCAGTCCCTGTCTCTCAGGGAGATATCTGTACACTGAGTGGTGTCTCTCAGTCCCTCTCTCTCAGGGAGATATCTGTACACTGACTGGTGTCTCTCAGTCCCTCCCTCTCAGGGAGATATCTGTACACTGAGTGGTGTCTCACAGCCCCTGTCTCTCAGGAGATATCTGTACACTGACTGGTGTCTCTCAGTCCCTGTCTGTCAGGGAGATATCTATACACTGAGTGGTGTCTCTCAGTCCATCTCTCTCAGGGAGATATCTGTGCACTGACTGGTGTCTCACAGTCCCTCTCTCTCAGGGAGACATCTGTACGCTGACTGGTGTCTCTCAGTCCCTGTCTCTCAGGGAGCTTCATGTACACTGAGTGGTGTCTCTCAGGGAGATATCTGTACACTGAGTGGTGTCTCACAGCCCCTGTCTCTCAGGGAGATATCTGTACACTGAGTGGTGTCTCACAGCCCCTGTCTCTCAGGGAGATATCTGTACACTGACTGGTGTCTCTCAGTCCCTGTCTCTCAGGGAGATATCTGTACACTGAGTGGTGTCTCTCAGTCCCTCTCTCTCAGGGAGATATCTGTACACTGACTGGTGTCTCTCAGTCCCTCTCTCTCAGGGAGATATCTGTACACTGAGTGGTGTCTCACAGTCCCTCTCTCTCAGGGAGATATCTGTACACTGACTGGTGTCTCTCAGTCCCTCTCTCTCAGGGAGATATCTGTACTCTGACTGGTGTCTCTCAATCCCTGTCTCTCAGGGAGATATCTGTACACTGACTGGTGTCTCTCAGTCCCTCTCTCTCAGGGAGATATCTGTACACTGTCTGGTGTCTCTCAGTCCCTGTCTCTCAGGGAGATATCTGTACACTGAGTGGTGTCTCTCAGTCCCTCTCTCTCAGGGAGATATCTGTACTCTGACTGGTGTCTCTCAGTCCCTGTCTCTGAGGGAGATATCTGTACACTGAGTGGTGTCTCTCAGTTGCTCTCTCTCAGGGAGATATCTGTACACTGACTGGTGTCTCTCAGTCCCTCTCTCTCAGGGAGATATCTGTACACTGAGTGGTGTCTCTCAGTCCCTCTCTCTCAGGGAGATATCTGTACACTGAGTGGTGTCTCTCAGTCCCTGTCTCTCAGGGAGATATATGTACACTGACTGGTGTCTCTCAGTCCCTCTCTCTCAGGGAGATATCTGTACACTGACTGGTGTCACTCAGTCCCTCCCTCTCAGGGAGATATCTGTACACTGACTGGTGTCTCTCAGTCCCTGTCTGTCAGGGAGATATCTGTACACTGACTGGTGTCTCACAGTCCCTCTCTCTCAGGGAGACATCTGTACGCTGACTGGTGTCTCTCAGTCCCTGTCTCTCAGGGAGCTTCATGTACACTGAGTGGTGTCTCTCAGGGAGATATCTGTACACTGACTGGTGTCTCTCAGTCCCTGTCTCTCAGGGAGCTTTATGTACACTGAGTGGTGTCTCTCAGTCCCTCTCTCTCAGGGAGATATCTGTACACTGACTGGTGTCTCTCAGTCCCTGTCTCTCAGGGAGATATCTGTACACTGAGTGGTGTCTCTCAGTCCCTGTCTCTCAGGGAGATATCTGTACAGGGACTGGTGTCTCTCAGTCCCTGTCTCTCAGGGAGCTTTATGTACACTGAGTGGTGTCTCTCAGGGAGATATCTGTACACTGAGTGGTGTCTCTCAGTTGCTCTCTCTAAGGGAGATATCTGTACACTGACTGGTGTCTCTCAGTCCCTCTCTCTCAGGGAGATATCTGTACACTGAGTGGTGTCTCTCAGTCCCTCTCTCTCAGGGAGATATCTGTACACTGACTGGTGTCTCTCAGTCCCTGTCTCTCAGGGAGATATATGTACACTGACTGGTGTCTCTCAGTCCCTCTCTCTCAGGGAGATATCTGTACACTGACTGGTGTCTCTCAGTCCCTCCCTCTCAGGGAGATATCTGTACACTGAGTGGTGTCTCACAGCCCCTGTCTCTCAGGGAGATATCTGTACACTGACTGGTGTCTCTCAGTCCCTGTCTGTCAGGGAGCTTTATGTACACTGAGTGGTGTCTCTCAGGGAGATATCTGTACACTGACTGGTGTCTCTCAGTCCCTGTCTCTCAGGGAGCTTTATGTACACTGAGTGGTGTCTCTCAGGGAGATATCTGTACACTGACTGGTGTCTCTCAGTCCATGTCTCTCAGGGAGCTTTATGTACACTGAGTGGTGTCTCTCAGGGAGATATCTGTGCACTGACTGGTGTCTCTCAGTCTCTCTCTCTCAGGGAGATATCTGTACACTGACTGGTGTCTCTCAGTCCCTCTCTCTCACGGAGATATCTGTACACTGAGTGGTGTCTCACAGCCCCTGTCTCTCAGGGAGATATCTGTACACTGATTGGTGTCTCTCAGTCCCTGTCTGTCAGGGAGATATCTGTACACTGAGTGGTGTCTCTCAGTCCCTGTCTCTCAGGGAGATATCTGTACACTGACTGGTGTCTCTCAGTCCCTGTCTCTCAGGGAGATATCTGTACACTGAGTGGTGTCTCACAGTCCCTCTCTCTCAGGGAGATATCTGTACACTGACTGGTGTCTCTCAGTCCCTGTCTCTCAGGGAGATATCTGTACACTGAGTGGTGTCTCACAGTCCCTCTCTCTCAGGGAGATATCTGTACACTGACTGGTGTCTCTCAGTCCCTCTCTCTCAGGGAGATATCTGTACGCTGACTAGTGTCTCTCAGTCTCTCTCTCTCAGGGAGATATCTGTACACTGAGTGGTGTCTCTCAGTCCCTCTCTCTCAGGGAGATATCTGTCCACTAGCTGGTGTCTCTCAGTCCCTGTCTCTCAGGGAGATATCTGTACACTGACTGGTGTCTCTCAGTCCCTCTCTCTCAGGGAGGTATCTGTACACTGAGTGGTGTCTCTCAGTCCCTGTCTCTCAGGGAGATATATGGACACTGACAGGTGTCTCTCAGTCCCTGTCTCTCAGGGAGATATCTGCACACTGAGTGGTGTCTCTCAGTCCCTCTCTCTCAGGGAGATATCTGTACAATGAGTGGTGTCTATCAGTCCCTGTCTCTCAGGGAGATATCTGTACAGTGAGTGGTGTCTCTCAGTCCCTCTCTCTCAGGGAGATATCTGAACTCTGACTGGTGTCTCTCAGTCCCTGTCTCTCATGGAGATATCTGTACACTGAGTGGTGTCTCACAGTCCCTCTCTCTCAGGGAGATATCTGTACACTGACTGGTGTCTCTCAGTCCCTGTCTCTCAGGGAGATATCTGTACACTGAGTGGTGTCTCTCAGTCCCTCTCTCTCAGGGAGATATCTGTACACTGACTGGTGTCTCTCAGTCCCTCTCTCTCAGGGAGATATCTGTACACTGAGTGTTGTCTCTCAGTCCCTCTCTCTCAGGGAGATATCTGTACACTGAGTGGTGTCTCTCAGTCCCTGTCTCTCAGGGAGATATCTGTACACTGAGTGGTGTCTCTCAGTCCCTGTCTCTCAGGGAGATATCTGTACACTGACTGGTGTCTCTCAGTACCTCTCTCTCAGGGAGATATCTGTACACTGACTGGTGTCTCTCAGTCCCTGTCTCTCAGGGAGATATCTGTACACTGACTGGTGTCTCTCAGTCCCTCTCTCTCAGGGAGATATCTGAACACTGACTGGTGTCTCACAGTCCCTCTCTCTCAGAGAGATATCTGTACACTGACTGGTGTCTCTCAGTCCCTCTCTCTCAGGTAGATATCTGTACACTGAGTGGTGTCTCTCAGTCCCTCTCTCTCAGTGAGATATCTGTACACTGAGTGGTGTCTCTCAGTCCCTGTCTCGCAGGGAGATATATGTACACTGACTGGTGTCTCTTAGTCCCTCTCTCTCAGGGAGGTATCTGTACACTGACTGGTGTCTCTCAGTCCCTGTCTCTCAGGGAGATATCTGTACACTGAGTGGTGTCTCTCAGTCCCTGTCTCTCAGGGAGATATCTGTACACTGAGTGGTGTCTCTCAGTGCCTCTCTCTCAGGGAGATATCTGTACACTGAGTGGTGTCTCACAGTCCCTGTCTCTCAGGGAGATATCTGTACACTGACAGGTGTCTCTCAGTCCCTGTCTCTCAGGGAGATATCTGCACACTGAGTGGTGTCTCTCAGTCCCTCTCTCTCAGGGAGATATCTGTACAATGAGTGGTGTCTCTCAGTCCCTGTCTCTCAGGGAGATATCTGTACAGTGAGTGGTGTCTCTCAGTCCCTCTCTCTCAGGGAGATCTCTGTACTCTGACTGGTGTCTCTCAGTCCCTGTCTCTCATGGAGATATCTGTACACTGAGTGGTGTCTCACAGTCCCTCTCTCTCAGGGAGATATCTGTACACTGACTGGTGTCTCTCAGTCCCTGCCTCTCAGGGAGATATCTGTACACTGAGTGGTGTCTCTCAGTCCCTCTCTCTCAGGGAGATATCTGTGCACTGACTGGTGTCTCTCAGTCCCTCTCTCTCAGGGAGATATCTGTACACTGAGTGGTGTCTCACATCCCCTGTCTCTCAGGGAGATATCAGTACACTGACTGGTGTCTCTCAGTCCCTGTCTCTCAGGGAGATATCTGTACACTGAGTGGTGTCTCTGAGTCCCTCTCTCTCAGGGAGATATTTGTGCACTGAGTGGTGTCTCTCAGTCCCTGTCTCTCAGGGAGATATCTGTACTCTGACTGGTGTCTCTCAGTCCCTGTCTCTCTGGGAGATATCTGTACACTGAGTGGTGTCTCTCAGTTGCTCTCTCTCAGGGAGATATCTGTACACTGACTGGTGTCTCTCAGTCTCTCTCTCTCAGGGAGATATCTGTACACTGACTGGTGTCTCTCAGTCCCTGTCTCTCAGGGAGATATCTGTACACTGAGTGGTGTCTCTCAGTCCCTCTCTCTCAGGGAGATATCTGTACACTGACTGGTGTCTCTCAGTCCCTGTCTCTGAGGGAGATATCTGCACACTGAGTGGTGTCTCACAGTCCCTCTCTCTCAGGGAGATATCTGTACACTGACTGGTGTCTCTCAGTCCCTCTCTCTCAGGGAGATATCTGTACGCTGACTGGTGTCTCTCAGTCCCTCTCTCTCAGGGAGATATCTGTTCACTGAGTGGTGTCTCTCAGTCCCTCTCTCTCAGGGAGATATCTGTACACTGACTGGTGTCTCTCAGTCCCTGTCTCTCAGGGAGATATCTGTACACTGACTGGTGTCTCTCAGTCCCTCTCTCTGAGGGAGGTATCTGTACACTGACTGGTGTCTCTCAGTCCCTCTCTCTCAGGGAGATATCTGTACACTGACTGGTGTCTCTCAGTCCCTCTCTCTCACGGAGATATCTGTACACTGAGTGGTGTCTCACAGCCCCTGTCTCTCAGGGAGATATCTGTACACTGACTGGTGTCTCTCAGTCCCTGTCTGTCAGGGAGATATCTGTACACTGAGTGGTGTCTCTCAGTCCCTGTCTCTCAGGGAGATATCTGTACACTGAGTGGTGTCTCTCAGTCCCTGTATCTCAGGGAGATATCTGTACACTGAGTGGTGTCTCTCAGTCCCTGTCTTTCAGGGAGATATCTGTGCACTGACTGGTGTCTCTCAGTCCCTCTCTCTCCGGGAGGTATCTGTACACTGAGTGGTGTCTCTCAGTCCCTGTCTATCAGGGAGATATATGTACACTGACTGGTGTCTCCTAGTCCCTCTCTCTCAGGGAGGTATCTGTACACTGAGTGGTGTCTCTCAGCCCCTCTCTCAGGGAGATATCTGTGCACTGAGTGGTGTCTCACAGTCCCTCTCTCTCAGGGAGATATCTATACACTGACTGGTGTCTCTCAGTCCCTGCCTCTCAGGGAGATATCTGTACACTGACTGGTGTCTCTCAGTCCCTGCCTCTCAGGGAGATATCTGTACACTGAGTGGTGTCTCTCAGTCCCTCTCTCTCAGGGAGATATCTGTACACTGACTGGTGTCTCTCAGTCCCTCTCTCTCAGGGAGAGATCTGTACACTGAGTGTTGTCTCTCAGTCCCTCTCTCTCAGGGAGATATCTGTACACTGCGTGGTGTCTCTCAGTCACTCTCTCTCAGGGAGATATCTGTACACTGAGTGGTGTCTCTCAGTCCCTGTCTCTCAGGGAGATATATGTACACTGACTGGTGTCTCTCAGTCCCTCTTTCTCAGGGAGGTATCTGTACACTGACTGGTGTCTCTCAGTCCCTCTCTCTCAGGGAGATATCTGTACACTGAGTGTTGTCTCTCAGTCCCTCTCTCTCAGGGAGATATCTGTACACTGAGTGGTGTCTCTCAGTCCCTGTCTCTCAGGGACATATCTGTACACTGAGTGGCGTCTCTCAGTCCCTGTCTCTCAGGGAGATATCTGTACACTGAGTGGTGTCTCTCAGTACCTCTCTCTCAGGGAGATATCTGTACACTGACTGGTGTCTCTCAGTCCCTGTCTCTCAGGGAGATATCTGTACACTGACTGGTGTCTCTCAGTCCCTCTCTCTCAGGGAGATATCTGAACACTGACTGGTGTCTCACAGTCCCTCTCTCTCAGAGAGATATCTGTACACTGACTGGTGTCTCTCAGTCCCTCTCTCTCAGGGAGATATCTGTACACGGAGTGGTGTCTCTCAGTCCCTCTCTCTCAGGGAGATATCTGTACACTGAGTGGTGTCTCTCAGTCCCTGTCTCGCAGGGAGATATATGTACACTGACTGGTGTCTCTCAGTCCCTCTCTCTCAGGGAGGTATCTGTACACTGACTGGTGTCTCTCAGTCCCTGTCTCTCAGGGAGATATCTGTACACTGAGTGGTGTCTCTCAGTCCCTGTCTCTCAGGGAGATATCTGGACACTGAGTGGTGTCTCTCAGTCCCTGTCACTCAGGGAGATATCTGTACACTGAGTGGTGTCTCTCAGTCCCTGTCACTCAGGGAGATATCTGTACACTGACTGGTGTCTCTCAGTCCCTCTCTCTCAGGGAGTTATCTGTACACTGAGTGGTGTCTCTCAGTCCCTGTCTCTCAGGGAGATATATGGACACTGACAGGTGTCTCTCAGTCCCTGTCTCTCAGGGAGATATCTGCACACTGAGTGGTGTCTCTCAGTCCCTCTCTCTCAGGGAGATATATGTACACTGACTGGTGTCTCTCAGTCCCTCTCTCTCAGGGAGGTATCTGTACACTGACTGGTGTCTCTCAGTCCCTGTCTCTCAGGGAGATATCTGTACACTGAGTGGTGTCTCTCAGTCCCTCTCTCTCAGGGAGATATCTGTACAATGAGTGGTGTCTCTCAGTCCCTCTCTCTCAGGGAGATATCTGTACAATGAGTGGTGTCTCTCAGTACCTCTCTCTCAGGGAGATATCTGTACACTGACTGGTGTCTCTCAGTCCCTGTCTCTCAGGGAGATATCTGTACACTGACTGGTGTCTCTCAGTCCCTCTCTCTCAGGGAGATATCTGAACACTGACTGGTGTCTCACAGTCCCTCTCTCTCAGAGAGATATCTGTACACTGACTGGTGTCTCTCAGTCCCTCTCTCTCAGGGAGATATCTGTACACTGAGTGGTGTCTCTCAGTCCCTCTCTCTCAGGGAGATATCTGTACACTGAGTGGTGTCTCTCAGTCCCTGTCTCGCAGGGAGATATATGTACACTGACTGGTGTCTCTCAGTCCCTCTCTCTCAGGGAGGTATCTGTACACTGACTGGTGTCTCTCAGTCCCTGTCTCTCAGGGAGATATCTGTACACTGAGTGGTGTCTCTCAGTCCCTGTCTCTCAGGGAGATATCTGGACACTGAGTGGTGTCTCTCAGTCCCTGTCACTCAGGGAGATATCTGTACACTGAGTGGTGTCTCTCAGTCCCTGTCACTCAGGGAGATATCTGTACACTGACTGGTGTCTCTCAGTCCCTCTCTCTCAGGGAGTTATCTGTACACTGAGTGGTGTCTCTCAGTCCCTGTCTCTCAGGGAGATATATGGACACTGACAGGTGTCTCTCAGTCCCTGTCTCTCAGGGAGATATCTGCACACTGAGTGGTGTCTCTCAGTCCCTCTCTCTCAGGGAGATATATGTACACTGACTGGTGTCTCTCAGTCCCTCTCTCTCAGGGAGATATCTGTACACTGAGTGGTGTCTCTCAGTCCCTCTCTCTCAGGGAGATATCTGTTCACTGAGTGGTGTCTCTCAGTCCCTCTCTCTCAGGGAGATATCTGTACACTGACTGGTGTCTCTCAGTCCCTGTCTCTCAGGGAGATATCTGTACACTGACTGGTGTCTCTCAGTCCCTCTCTCTGAGGGAGGTATCTGTACACTGACTGGTGTCTCTCAGTCCCTCTCTCTCAGGGAGATATCTGTACACTGACTGGTGTCTCTCAGTCCCTCTCTCTCACGGAGATATCTGTACACTGAGTGGTGTCTCACAGCCCCTGTCTCTCAGGGAGATATCTGTACACTGACTGGTGTCTCTCAGTCCCTGTCTGTCAGGGAGATATCTGTACACTGAGTGGTGTCTCTCAGTCCCTGTCTCTCAGGGAGATATCTGTACACTGAGTGGTGTCTCTCAGTCCCTGTATCTCAGGGAGATATCTGTACACTGAGTGGTGTCTCTCAGTCCCTGTCTTTCAGGGAGATATCTGTGCACTGACTGGTGTCTCTCAGTCCCTCTCTCTCCGGGAGGTATCTGTACACTGAGTGGTGTCTCTCAGTCCCTGTCTATCAGGGAGATATATGTACACTGACTGGTGTCTCCTAGTCCCTCTCTCTCAGGGAGGTATCTGTACACTGAGTGGTGTCTCTCAGCCCCTCTCTCAGGGAGATATCTGTGCACTGAGTGGTGTCTCACAGTCCCTCTCTCTCAGGGAGATATCTATACACTGACTGGTGTCTCTCAGTCCCTGCCTCTCAGGGAGATATCTGTACACTGACTGGTGTCTCTCAGTCCCTGCCTCTCAGGGAGATATCTGTACACTGAGTGGTGTCTCTCAGTCCCTCTCTCTCAGGGAGATATCTGTACACTGACTGGTGTCTCTCAGTCCCTCTCTCTCAGGGAGAGATCTGTACACTGAGTGTTGTCTCTCAGTCCCTCTCTCTCAGGGAGATATCTGTACACTGCGTGGTGTCTCTCAGTCACTCTCTCTCAGGGAGATATCTGTACACTGAGTGGTGTCTCTCAGTCCCTGTCTCTCAGGGAGATATATGTACACTGACTGGTGTCTCTCAGTCCCTCTTTCTCAGGGAGGTATCTGTACACTGACTGGTGTCTCTCAGTCCCTCTCTCTCAGGGAGATATCTGTACACTGAGTGTTGTCTCTCAGTCCCTCTCTCTCAGGGAGATATCTGTACACTGAGTGGTGTCTCTCAGTCCCTGTCTCTCAGGGACATATCTGTACACTGAGTGGCGTCTCTCAGTCCCTGTCTCTCAGGGAGATATCTGTACACTGAGTGGTGTCTCTCAGTACCTCTCTCTCAGGGAGATATCTGTACACTGACTGGTGTCTCTCAGTCCCTGTCTCTCAGGGAGATATCTGTACACTGACTGGTGTCTCTCAGTCCCTCTCTCTCAGGGAGATATCTGAACACTGACTGGTGTCTCACAGTCCCTCTCTCTCAGAGAGATATCTGTACACTGACTGGTGTCTCTCAGTCCCTCTCTCTCAGGGAGATATCTGTACACGGAGTGGTGTCTCTCAGTCCCTCTCTCTCAGGGAGATATCTGTACACTGAGTGGTGTCTCTCAGTCCCTGTCTCGCAGGGAGATATATGTACACTGACTGGTGTCTCTCAGTCCCTCTCTCTCAGGGAGGTATCTGTACACTGACTGGTGTCTCTCAGTCCCTGTCTCTCAGGGAGATATCTGTACACTGAGTGGTGTCTCTCAGTCCCTGTCTCTCAGGGAGATATCTGGACACTGAGTGGTGTCTCTCAGTCCCTGTCACTCAGGGAGATATCTGTACACTGAGTGGTGTCTCTCAGTCCCTGTCACTCAGGGAGATATCTGTACACTGACTGGTGTCTCTCAGTCCCTCTCTCTCAGGGAGTTATCTGTACACTGAGTGGTGTCTCTCAGTCCCTGTCTCTCAGGGAGATATATGGACACTGACAGGTGTCTCTCAGTCCCTGTCTCTCAGGGAGATATCTGCACACTGAGTGGTGTCTCTCAGTCCCTCTCTCTCAGGGAGATATATGTACACTGACTGGTGTCTCTCAGTCCCTCTCTCTCAGGGAGGTATCTGTACACTGACTGGTGTCTCTCAGTCCCTGTCTCTCAGGGAGATATCTGTACACTGAGTGGTGTCTCTCAGTCCCTCTCTCTCAGGGAGATATCTGTACAATGAGTGGTGTCTCTCAGTCCCTCTCTCTCAGGGAGATATCTGTACAATGAGTGGTGTCTCTCAGTACCTCTCTCTCAGGGAGATATCTGTACACTGACTGGTGTCTCTCAGTCCCTGTCTCTCAGGGAGATATCTGTACACTGACTGGTGTCTCTCAGTCCCTCTCTCTCAGGGAGATATCTGAACACTGACTGGTGTCTCACAGTCCCTCTCTCTCAGAGAGATATCTGTACACTGACTGGTGTCTCTCAGTCCCTCTCTCTCAGGGAGATATCTGTACACTGAGTGGTGTCTCTCAGTCCCTCTCTCTCAGGGAGATATCTGTACACTGAGTGGTGTCTCTCAGTCCCTGTCTCGCAGGGAGATATATGTACACTGACTGGTGTCTCTCAGTCCCTCTCTCTCAGGGAGGTATCTGTACACTGACTGGTGTCTCTCAGTCCCTGTCTCTCAGGGAGATATCTGTACACTGAGTGGTGTCTCTCAGTCCCTGTCTCTCAGGGAGATATCTGGACACTGAGTGGTGTCTCTCAGTCCCTGTCACTCAGGGAGATATCTGTACACTGAGTGGTGTCTCTCAGTCCCTGTCACTCAGGGAGATATCTGTACACTGACTGGTGTCTCTCAGTCCCTCTCTCTCAGGGAGTTATCTGTACACTGAGTGGTGTCTCTCAGTCCCTGTCTCTCAGGGAGATATATGGACACTGACAGGTGTCTCTCAGTCCCTGTCTCTCAGGGAGATATCTGCACACTGAGTGGTGTCTCTCAGTCCCTCTCTCTCAGGGAGATATATGTACACTGACTGGTGTCTCTCAGTCCCTCTCTCTCAGGGAGATATCTGTACACTGAGTGGTGTCTCTCAGTCCCTCTCTCTCAGTGAGATATCTGTACACTGACTGGTGTCTCTCAGTACCTCTCTCTCAGGGAGATATCTGTACACTGACTGGTGTCTCTCAGTCCCTGTCTCTCAGGGAGATATCTGTACACTGACTGGTGTCTCTCAGTCCCTCTCTCTCAGGGAGATATCTGAACACTGACTGGTGTCTCACAGTCCCTCTCTCTCAGAGAGATATCTGTACACTGACTGGTGTCTCTCAGTCCCTCTCTCTCAGGTAGATATCTGTACACTGAGTGGTGTCTCTCAGTCCCTCTCTCTCAGTGAGATATCTGTACACTGAGTGGTGTCTCTCAGTCCCTGTCTCGCAGGGAGATATATGTACACTGACTGGTGTCTCTTAGTCCCTCTCTCTCAGGGAGGTATCTGTACACTGACTGGTGTCTCTCAGTCCCTGTCTCTCAGGGAGATATCTGTACACTGAGTGGTGTCTCTCAGTCCCTGTCTCTCAGGGAGATATCTGTACACTGAGTGGTGTCTCTCAGTCCCTCTCTCTCAGGGAGATATCTGTACACTGAGTGGTGTCTCACAGTCCCTGTCTCTCAGGGAGATATCTGTACACTGACAGGTGTCTCTCAGTCCCTGTCTCTCAGGGAGATATCTGCACACTGAGTGGTGTCTCTCAGTCCCTCTCTCTCAGGGAGATATCTGTACAATGAGTGGTGTCTCTCAGTCCCTGTCTCTCAGGGAGATATCTGTACAGTGAGTGGTGTCTCTCAGTCCCTCTCTCTCAGGGAGATCTCTGTACTCTGACTGGTGTCTCTCAGTCCCTGTCTCTCATGGAGATATCTGTACACTGAGTGGTGTCTCTCAGCCCCTCTCTCTCAGGGAGATATCTGTGCACTGAGTGGTGTCTCACAGTCCCTCTCTCTCAGGGAGATATCTGTACACTGACTGGTGTCTCTCAGTCCCTGCCTCTCAGGGAGATATCTGTACACTGAGTGGTGTCTCTCAGTCCCTCTCTCTCAGGGAGATATCTGTGCACTGACTGGTGTCTCTCAGTCCCTCTCTCTCAGGGAGATATCTGTACACTGAGTGGTGTCTCACATCCCCTGTCTCTCAGGGAGATATCTGTACACTGACTGGTGTCTCTCAGTCCCTGTCTCTCAGGGAGATATCTGTACACTGAGTGGTGTCTCTGAGTCCCTCTCTCTCAGGGAGATATTTGTGCACTGAGTGGTGTCTCTCAGTCCCTGTCTCTCAGGGAGATATCTGTACTCTGACTGGTGTCTCTCAGTCCCTGTCTCTCAGGGAGATATCTGTACACTGAGTGGTGTCTCTCAGTTGCTCTCTCTCAGGGAGATATCTGTACACTGACTGGTGTCTCTCAGTCTCTCTCTCTCAGGGAGATATCTGTACACTGACTGGTGTCTCTCAGTCCCTGTCTCTCAGGGAGATATCTGTACACTGAGTGGTGTCTCTCAGTCCCTCTCTCTCAGGGAGATATCTGTACACTGACTGGTGTCTCTCAGTCCCTGTCTCTGAGGGAGATATCTGCACACTGAGTGGTGTCTCACAGTCCCTCTCTCTCAGGGAGATATCTGTACACTGACTGGTGTGTCTCAGTCCCTCTCTCTCAGGGAGATATCTGTACGCTGACTGGTGTCTCTCAGTCCCTCTCTCTCAGGGAGATATCTGTTCACTGAGTGGTGTCTCTCAGTCCCTCTCTCTCAGGGAGATATCTGTACACTGACTGGTGTCTCTCAGTCCCTGTCTCTCAGGGAGATATCTGTACACTGACTGGTGTCTCTCAGTCCCTCTCTCTGAGGGAGGTATCTGTACACTGACTGGTGTCTCTCAGTCCCTCTCTCTCAGGGAGATATCTGTACACTGACTGGTGTCTCTCAGTCCCTCTCTCTCACGGAGATATCTGTACACTGAGTGGTGTCTCACAGCCCCTGTCTCTCAGGGAGATATCTGTACACTGACTGGTGTCTCTCAGTCCCTGTCTGTCAGGGAGATATCTGTACACTGAGTGGTGTCTCTCAGTCCCTGTCTCTCAGGGAGATATCTGTACACTGAGTGGTGTCTCTCAGTCCCTGTATCTCAGGGAGATATCTGTACACTGAGTGGTGTCTCTCAGTCCCTGTCTTTCAGGGAGATATCTGTGCACTGACTGGTGTCTCTCAGTCCCTCTCTCTCAGGGAGGTATCTGTACACTGAGTGGTGTCTCTCAGTCCCTGTCTATCAGGGAGATATATGTACACTGACTGGTGTCTCCTAGTCCCTCTCTCTCAGGGAGGTATCTGTACACTGAGTGGTGTCTCTCAGCCCCTCTCTCAGGGAGATATCTGTGCACTGAGTGGTGTCTCACAGTCCCTCTCTCTCAGGGAGATATCTATACACTGACTGGTGTCTCTCAGTCCCTGCCTCTCAGGGAGATATCTGTACACTGACTGGTGTCTCTCAGTCCCTGCCTCTCAGGGAGATATCTGTACACTGAGTGGTGTCTCTCAGTCCCTCTCTCTCAGGGAGATATCTGTACACTGACTGGTGTCTCTCAGTCCCTCTCTCTCAGGGAGATATCTGTACACTGAGTGTTGTCTCTCAGTCCCTCTCTCTCAGGGAGATATCTGTACACTGCGTGGTGTCTCTCAGTCACTCTCTCTCAGGGAGATATCTGTACACTGAGTGGTGTCTCTCAGTCCCTGTCTCTCAGGGAGATATATGTACACTGACTGGTGTCTCTCAGTCCCTCTTTCTCAGGGAGGTATCTGTACACTGACTGGTGTCTCTCAGTCCCTCTCTCTCAGGGAGATATCTGTACACTGAGTGTTGTCTCTCAGTCCCTCTCTCTCAGGGAGATATCTGTACACTGAGTGGTGTCTCTCAGTCCCTGTCTCTCAGGGACATATCTGTACACTGAGTGGCGTCTCTCAGTCCCTGTCTCTCAGGGAGATATCTGTACACTGAGTGGTGTCTCTCAGTACCTCTCTCTCAGGGAGATATCTGTACACTGACTGGTGTCTCTCAGTCCCTGTCTCTCAGGGAGATATCTGTACACTGACTGGTGTCTCTCAGTCCCTCTCTCTCAGGGAGATATCTGAACACTGACTGGTGTCTCACAGTCCCTCTCTCTCAGAGAGATATCTGTACACTGACTGGTGTCTCTCAGTCCCTCTCTCTCAGGGAGATATCTGTACACTGAGTGGTGTCTCTCAGTCCCTCTCTCTCAGGGAGATATCTGTACACTGAGTGGTGTCTCTCAGTCCCTGTCTCGCAGGGAGATATATGTACACTGACTGGTGTCTCTCAGTCCCTCTCTCTCAGGGAGGTATCTGTACACTGACTGGTGTCTCTCAGTCCCTGTCTCTCAGGGAGATATCTGTACACTGAGTGGTGTCTCTCAGTCCCTGTCTCTCAGGGAGATATCTGGACACTGAGTGGTGTCTCTCAGTCCCTGTCACTCAGGGAGATATCTGTACACTGAGTGGTGTCTCTCTGTCCCTGTCACTCAGGGAGATATCTGTACACTGACTGGTGTCTCTCAGTCCCTCTCTCTCAGGGAGTTATCTGTACACTGAGTGGTGTCTCTCAGTCCCTGTCTCTCAGGGAGATATATGGACACTGACAGGTGTCTCTCAGTCCCTGTCTCTCAGGGAGATATCTGCACACTGAGTGGTGTCTCTCAGTCCCTCTCTCTCAGGGAGATATATGTACACTGACTGGTGTCTCTCAGTCCCTCTCTCTCAGGGAGGTATCTGTACACTGACTGGTGTCTCTCAGTCCCTGTCTCTCAGGGAGATATCTGTACACTGAGTGGTGTCTCTCAGTCCCTCTCTCTCAGGGAGATATCTGTACAATGAGTGGTGTCTCTCAGTCCCTCTCTCTCAGGGAGATATCTGTACAATGAGTGGTGTCTCTCAGTCCCTCTCTCTCAGGGAGATATCTGTACTCTGACTGGTGTCTCTCAGTCCCTGTCTCTCATGGAGATATCTGTACAGTGAGTGGTGTCTCTCAGCCCCTCTCTCAGGGAGATATCTGTGCACTGAGTGGTGTCTCACAGTCCCTCTCTCTCAGGGAGATATCTGTACACTGACTGGTGTCTCTCTGTCCCTGCCTCTCAGGGAGATATCTGTACACTGAGTGGTGTCTCTCAGTCCCTCTCTCTCAGGGAGATATCTGTACACTGACTGGTGTCTCTCAGTCCCTCTCTCTCAGGGAGATATCTGTACACTGAGTGTTGTCTCTCAGTCCCTCTCTCTCAGGGAGATATCTGTACACTGCGTGGTGTCTCTCAGTCCCTCTCTCTCAGGGAGATATCTGTACACTGAGTGGTGTCTCTCAGTCCCTGTCTCTCAGGGAGATATATGTACACTGACTGGTGTCTCTCAGTCCCTCTCTCTCAGGGAGGTATCTGTTCACTGACTGGTGTCTCTCAGTCCCTGTCTCTCAGGGAGATATCTGTACACTGAGTGGTGTCTCTCAGTCCCTGTCTCTCAGGGAGATATCTGTACACTGAGTGGTGTCTCTCAGTCCCTGTGTCTCAGGGAGATATATGTACACTGACTGGTGTCTCTCAGTCCCTCTCTCTCAGGGAGATATCTGTACACTGAGTGGTGTCTCTCAGTCCCTCTCTCTCAGGGAGATATCTGTACACTGACTGGTGTCTCTCAGTCCCTGTCTCTCAGGGAGATATCTGAACACTGACTGGTGTCTCTCAGTCCCTCTCTCTCACGGAGATATCTGTACACTGAGTGGTGTCTCACAGCCCCTGTCTCTCAGGGAGATATCTGTACACTGACTGGTGTCTCTCAGTCCCTGTCTGTCAGGGAGATATCTATACACTGAGTGGAGTCTCTCAGTCCCTCTTTCTCAGGGAGATATCTGTACACTGACTGGTGTCTCTCAGTCCCTGTCTCTCAGGGAGATATCTGTACACTGAGTGGTGTCTCTCAGTCCCTGTCTCTCAGGGAGATATCTGTACACTGACTGGTGTCTCTCAGTACCTCTCTCTCAGGGAGATATCTGTACACTGACTGGTGTCTCTCAGTCCCTGTCTCTCAGGGAGATATCTGTACACTGACTGGTGTCTCTCAGTCCCTCTCTCTCAGGGAGATATCTGAACACTGACTGGTGTCTCACAGTCCCTCTCTCTCAGAGAGATATCTGTACACTGACTGGTGTCTCTCAGTCCCTCTCTCTCAGGTAGATATCTGTACACTGAGTGGTGTCTCTCAGTCCCTCTCTCTCAGTGAGATATCTGTACACTGAGTGGTGTCTCTCAGTCCCTGTCTCGCAGGGAGATATATGTACACTGACTGGTGTCTCTTAGTCCCTCTCTCTCAGGGAGGTATCTGTACACTGACTGGTGTCTCTCAGTCCCTGTCTCTCAGGGAGATATCTGTACACTGAGTGGTGTCTCTCAGTCCCTGTCTCTCAGGGAGATATCTGTACACTGAGTGGTGTCTCTCAGTCCCTCTCTCTCAGGGAGATATCTGTACACTGAGTGGTGTCTCACAGTCCCTGTCTCTCAGGGAGATATCTGTACACTGACAGGTGTCTCTCAGTCCCTGTCTCTCAGGGAGATATCTGCACACTGAGTGGTGGCTCTCAGTCCCTCTCTCTCAGGGAGATATCTGTACAATGAGTGGTGTCTCTCAGTCCCTGTCTCTCAGGGAGATATCTGTACAGTGAGTGGTGTCTCTCAGTCCCTCTCTCTCAGGGAGATATCTGTACTCTGACTGGTGTCTCTCAGTCCCTGTCTCTCATGGAGATATCTGTACACTGAGTGGTGTCTCTCAGCCCGTCTCTCTCAGGGAGATATCTGTGCACTGAGTGGTGTCTCACAGTCCCTCTCTCTCAGGGAGATATCTGTACACTGACTGGTGTCTCTCAGTCCCTGCCTCTCAGGGAGATATCTGTACACTGAGTGGTGTCTCTCAGTCCCTCTCTCTCAGGGAGATATCTGTACACTGACTGGTGTCTCTCAGTCCCTCTCTCTCAGGGAGATATCTGTACACTGAGTGGTGTCTCACATCCCCTGTCTCTCAGGGAGATATCTGTACACTGACTGGTGTCTCTCAGTCCCTGTCTCTCAGGGAGATATCTGTACACTGAGTGGTGTCTCTGAGTCCCTCTCTCTCAGGGAGATATTTGTGCACTGAGTGGTGTCTCTCAGTCCCTGTCTCTCAGGGAGATATCTGTACTCTGACTGGTGTCTCTCAGTCCCTGTCTCTCAGGGAGATATCTGTACACTGAGTGGTGTCTCTCAGTTGCTCTCTCTCAGGGAGATATCTGTACACTGACTGGTGTCTCTCAGTCTCTCTCTCTCAGGGAGATATCTGTACACTGACTGGTGTCTCTCAGTCCCTGTCTCTCAGGGAGATATCTGTACACTGAGTGGTGTCTCTCAGTCCCTCTCTCTCAGGGAGATATCTGTACACTGACTGGTGTCTCTCAGTCCCTGTCTCTGAGGGAGATATCTGCACACTGAGTGGTGTCTCACAGTCCCTCTCTCTCAGGGAGATATCTGTACACTGACTGGTGTCTCTCAGTCCCTCTCTCTCAGGGAGATATCTGTACGCTGACTGGTGTCTCTCAGTCCCTCTCTCTCAGGGAGATATCTGTTCACTGAGTGGTGTCTCTCAGTCCCTCTCTCTCAGGGAGATATCTGTACACTGACTGGTGTCTCTCAGTCCCTGTCTCTCAGGGAGATATCTGTACACTGACTGGTGTCTCTCAGTCCCTCTCTCTGAGGGAGGTATCTGTACACTGACTGGTGTCTCTCAGTCCCTCTCTCTCAGGGAGATATCTGTACACTGACTGGTGTCTCTCAGTCCCTCTCTCTCACGGAGATATCTGTACACTGAGTGGTGTCTCACAGCCCCTGTCTCTCAGGGAGATATCTGTACACTGACTGGTGTCTCTCAGTCCCTGTCTGTCAGGGAGATATCTGTACACTGAGTGGTGTCTCTCAGTCCCTGTCTCTCAGGGAGATATCTGTACACTGAGTGGTGTCTCTCAGTCCCTGTATCTCAGGGAGATATCTGTACACTGAGTGGTGTCTCTCAGTCCCTGTCTTTCAGGGAGATATCTGTGCACTGACTGGTGTCTCACAGTCCCTCTCTCTCAGGGAGGTATCTGTACACTGAGTGGTGTCTCTCAGCCCCTCTCTCAGGGAGATATCTGTGCACTGAGTGGTGTCTCACAGTCCCTCTCTCTCAGGGAGATATCTATACACTGACTGGTGTCTCTCAGTCCCTGCCTCTCAGGGAGATATCTGTACACTGACTGGTGTCTCTCAGTCCCTGCCTCTCAGGGAGATATCTGTACACTGAGTGGTGTCTCTCAGTCCCTCTCTCTCAGGGAGATATCTGTACACTGTCTGGTGTCTCTCAGTCCCTCTCTCTCAGGGAGATATCTGTACACTGAGTGTTGTCTCTCAGTCCCTCTCTCTCAGGGAGATATCTGTACACTGCGTGGTGTCTCTCAGTCACTCTCTCTCCGGGAGATATCTGTACACTGAGTGGTGTCTCTCAGTCCCTGTCTCTCAGGGAGATATATGTACACTGACTGGTGTCTCTCAGTCCCTCTTTCTCAGGGAGGTATCTGTACACTGACTGGTGTCTCTCAGTCCCTCTCTCTCAGGGAGATATCTGTACACTGAGTGTTGTCTCTCAGTCCCTCTCTCTCAGGGAGATATCTGTACACTGAGTGGTGTCTCTCAGTCCCTGTCTCTCAGGGACATATCTGTACACTGAGTGGCGTCTCTCAGTCCCTGTCTCTCAGGGAGATATCTGTACACTGAGTGGTGTCTCTCAGTACCTCTCTCTCAGGGAGATATCTGTACACTGACTGGTGTCTCTCAGTCCCTGTCTCTCAGGGAGATATCTGTACACTGACTGGTGTCTCTCAGTCCCTCTCTCTCAGGGAGATATCTGAACACTGACTGGTGTCTCACAGTCCCTCTCTCTCAGAGAGATATCTGTACACTGACTGGTGTCTCTCAGTCCCTGTCTCTCAGGGAGATATCTGTACACTGAGTGGTGTCTCTCAGTCCCTCTCTCTCAGGGAGATATCTGTACACTGAGTGGTGTCTCTCAGTCCCTGTCTCGCAGGGAGATATATGTACACTGACTGGTGTCTCTCAGTCCCTCTCTCTCAGGGAGGTATCTGTACACTGACTGGTGTCTCTCAGTCCCTGTCTCTCAGGGAGATATCTGTACACTGAGTGGTGTCTCTCAGTCCCTGTCTCTCAGGGAGATATCTGGACACTGAGTGGTGTCTCTCAGTCCCTGTCACTCAGGGAGATATCTGTACACTGAGTGGTGTCTCTCAGTCCCTGTCACTCAGGGAGATATCTGTACACTGACTGGTGTCTCTCAGTCCCTCTCTCTCAGGGAGTTATCTGTACACTGAGTGGTGTCTCTCAGTCCCTGTCTCTCAGGGAGATATATGGACACTGACAGGTGTCTCTCAGTCCCTGTCTCTCAGGGAGATATCTGCACACTGAGTGGTGTCTCTCAGCCCCTCTCTCAGGGAGATATCTGTGCACTGAGTGGTGTCTCACAGTCCCTCTCTCTCAGGGAGATATCTGTACACTGACTGGTGTCTCTCTGTCCCTGCCTCTCAGGGAGATATCTGTACACTGAGTGGTGTCTCTCAGTCCCTCTCTCTCAGGGAGATATCTGTACACTGACTGGTGTCTCTCAGTCCCTCTCTCTCAGGGAGATATCTGTACACTGAGTGTTGTCTCTCAGTCCCTCTCTCTCAGGGAGATATCTGTACACTGCGTGGTGTCTCTCAGTCCCTCTCTCTCAGGGAGATATCTGTACACTGAGTGGTGTCTCTCAGTCCCTGTCTCTCAGGGAGATATATGTACACTGACTGGTGTCTCTCAGTCCCTCTCTCTCAGGGAGGTATCTGTTCACTGACTGGTGTCTCTCAGTCCCTGTCTCTCAGGGAGATATCTGTACACTGAGTGGTGTCTCTCAGTCCCTGTCTCTCAGGGAGATATCTGTACACTGTGTGGTGTCTCTCAGTCCCTGTGTCTCAGGGAGATATATGTACACTGACTGGTGTCTCTCAGTCCCTCTCTCTCAGGGAGATATCTGTACACTGAGTGGTGTCTCTCAGTCCCTCTCTCTCAGGGAGATATCTGTACACTGACTGGTGTCTCTCAGTCCCTGTCTCTCAGGGAGATATCTGAACACTGACTGGTGTCTCTCAGTCCCTCTCTCTCACGGAGATATCTGTACACTGAGTGGTGTCTCACAGCCCCTGTCTCTCAGGGAGATATCTGTACACTGACTGGTGTCTCTCAGTCCCTGTCTGTCAGGGAGATATCTATACACTGAGTGGAGTCTCTCAGTCCCTCTTTCTCAGGGAGATATCTGTACACTGACTGGTGTCTCTCAGTCCCTGTCTCTCAGGTAGATATCTGTACACTGAGTGGTGTCTCACAGTCCCTCTCTCTCAGGGAGATATCTGTACACTGACTGGTGTCTCTCAGTCCCTGTCTCTCAGGGAGATATCTGTACACTGAGTGGTGTCTCTCAGTCCCTCTCTCTCAGCGAGATATCTGTACACTGACTGGTGTCTCTCAGTCCCTGTCTTTCAGGGAGATATCTGTACACTGAGTGGTGTCTCACAGTCCCTCTCTCTCAGGGAGATATCTGTACACTGACTGGTGTCTCTCTGTCCCTCTCTCTCAGGGAGACATCTGTACGCTGACTAGTGTCTCTCAGTCCCTCTCTCTCAGTGAGATATCTGTACACTGAATGGTGTCTCTCAGTCCCTCTCTCTCAGGGAGATATCTGTACACTGACTGGTGTCTCTCAGTCCCTGTCTCTCAGGGAGATATCTGTACACTGACTGGTGTCTCTCAGTCCCTCTCTCTGAGGGAGGTATCTGTACAATGAGTGGTGTCTCTCAGTCCCTGTCTCTCAGGGAGATATATGTACACTGACTGGTGTCTCTCAGACCCTGTCTCTCAGGGAGATATCTGCACACTGAGTGGTGTCTCTCAGTCCCTCTCTCTCAGGGAGATATCTGTACAATGAGTGGTGTCTCTCAGTCCCTGTCTCTCAGGGAGATATCTGTACAGTGAGTGGTGTCTCTCAGTCCCTCTCTCTCAGGGAGATATCTGTACTCTGACTGGTGTCTCTCAGTCCCTGTCTCTCAGGGAGATATCTGTACACTGAATGGTGTCTCTCAGTCCCTCTCTCTCAGGGAGATATCTGTACACTGACTGGTGTCTCTCAGTCCCTCTCTCTCAGGGAGGTATCTGTGCACTGAGTGGTGTCTCTCAGTCCCTGTCTCTCAGGGAGATATCTGTACACTGACTGGTGTCTCTCAGTCCCTGTCTCTCAGGGAGCTTTATGTACACTGAGTGGTGTCTCTCAGGGAGTTATCTGTACACTGGGTGGTGTCTCTCAGTCCCTCTCTCTCAGGGAGATATCTGTACACTGACTGGTGTCTCTCAGCCCCTCCCTCTCAGGGAGATATCTGTACACTGACTGGTGTCTCTCAGTCCCTCTCTCTCAGGGAGATATCTGAACACTGACTGGTGTCTCTCAGTCCCTCTCTCTCACGGAGATATCTGTACACTGAGTGGTGTCTCACAGCCCCTGTCTCTCAGGGAGATATCTGTACACTGACTGGTGTCTCTCAGTCCCTGTCTGTCAGGGAGATATCTATACACTGAGTGGAGTCTCTCAGTCCCTCTTTCTCAGGGAGATATCTGTACACTGACTGGTGTCTCTCAGTCCCTGTCTCTCAGGGAGATATCTGTACACTGAGTGGTGTCTCACAGTCCCTCTCTCTCAGGGAGATATCTGTACACTGACTGGTGTCTCTCAGTCCCTGTCTCTCAGGGAGATATCTGTACACTGACTGGTGTCTCTCAGTCCCTCTCTCTCAGGGAGATATCTGTACACTGACTGGTGTCTCTCAGTCCCTGTCTCTCAGGGAGATATCTGTACACTGAGTGGTGTCTCACAGTCCCTCTCTCTCAGGGAGATATCTGTACACTGACTGGTGTCTCTCAGTCCCTCTCTCTCAGGGAGACATCTGTACGCTGACTAGTGTCTCTCAGTCCCTCTCTCTCAGGGAGATATCTGTACACTGAGTGGTGTCTCTCAGTCCCTCTCTCTCAGCGAGATATCTGTACACTGACTGGTGTCTCTCAGTCCCTGTCTCTCAGGGAGATATCTGTACACTGACTGGTGTCTCTCAGTCCCTCTCTCTGAGGGAGGTATCTGTACACTGAGTGGTGTCTCTCAGTCCCTCTCTCTCAGGGAGATATCTGTACACTGACTGGTGTCTCTCAGTCCCTCTCTCTCAGGGAGGTATCTGTGCACTGAGTGGTGTCTCTCAGTCCCTGTCTCTCAGGGAGATATCTGTACACTGACTGGTGTCTCTCAGTCCCTGTCTCTCAGGGAGCTTTATGTACACTGAGTGGTGTCTCTCAGGGAGTTATCTGTACACTGGGTGGTGTCTCTCAGTCCCTCTCTCTCAGGGAGATATCTGTACACTGACTGGTGTCTCTCAGCCCCTCCCTCTCAGGGAGATATCTGTACACTGACTGGTGTCTCTCAGTCCCTGTCTCTCAGGGAGATATCTGTACACTGAGTGGTGTCTCTCAGTCCCTCTCTCTCAGGGAGATATCTGTACTCTGACTGGTGTCTCTCAGTCCCTCTCTCTGAGGGAGATATCTGTACACTGAGTGGTGTCTCTCAGTTGCTCTCTCTCAGGGAGATATCTGTACACTGACTGGTGTCTCTCAGTCCCTCTCTCTCAGGGAGATATCTGTACACTGAGTGTTGTCTCTCAGTCCCTCTCTCTCAGGGAGATATCTGTACACTGAGTGGTGTCTCTCAGTCCCTGTCTCTCAGGGAGATATATGTACACTGACTGGTGTCTCTCAGTCCCTCTCTCTCAGGGAGATATCTGTACACTGACTGGTGTCTCTCAGTCCCTCCCTCTCAGGGAGATATCTGTACACTGAGTGGTGTCTCACAGCCCCTGTCGCTCTGGGAGATATCTGTACACTGATTGGTGTCTCTCAGCCCCTGTCTGTCAGGGAGATATCTATACACTGAGTGGTGTCTCTCAGTCCCTCTCTCTCAGGGAGATATCTGTACACTGACTGGTGTCTCACAGTCCCTCTCTCTCAGGGAGACATCTGTACGCTGACTGGTGTCTCTCAGTCCCTGTCTCTCAGGGAGCTTTATGTACACTGAGTGGTGTCTCTCAGGGAGATATCTGTGCACTGACTGGTGTCTCTCAGTCCCTGTCTCTCAGGGAGCTTTATGTACACTGAGTGGTGTCTCTCAGTCCCTCTCTCTCAGGGAGATATCTGTACACTGACTGGTGTCTCTCAGTCCCTGTCTCTCAGGGAGATATCTGTGCACTGAGTGGTGTCTCTCAGTCCCTGTCTCTCAGGGAGATATCTGTACACTGACTGGTGTCTCTCAGTCCCTGTCTCTCAGGGAGCTTTATGTACACTGAGGTGGTGTCTCTCAGGGAGATATCTGTACACTGAGTGGTGTCTCTCAGTCCCTCTCTCTCAGGGAGATATCTGTACACTGACTGGTGTCTCTCAGCCCCTCTCTCTCAGGGAGATATCTGTGCACTGAGTGGTGTCTCACAGTCCCTCTCTCTCAGGGAGATATCTGTACACTGACTGGTGTCTCTCAGTCCCTGTCTCTCAGGGAGATATCTGTACACTGAGTGGTGTCTCTCAATCCCTCTCTCTCAGGGAGATATCTATACTCTGACTGGTGTCTCTCAGTCCCTGTCTCTGAGGGAGATATCTGTACACTGACTGGTGTCTCTCAGTCCCTCCCTCTCAGGGAGATATCTGTACACTGAGTGGTGTCTCTCAGTCCCTGTCTGTCAGGGAGATATCTATACACTGAGTGGTGTCTCTCAGTCCCTCTCTCTCAGGGAGATATCAGTACACTGACTGGTGTCTCTCAGTCCCTGTCTCTCAGGGAGCTTTATGTACACTGAGTGGTGTCTCTCAGTCCCTCTCTCTCAGGGAGAGATCTGTACACTGAGTGGTGTCTCTCAGTCCCTGTGTCTCAGGGCGATATATGTACACTGACTGGTGTCTCTCAGTCCCTCTCTCTCAGGGAGATATCTGTACACTGAGTGGTGTCTCTCAGTCCCTCTCTCTCAGGGAGATATCTGTACACTGACTGGTGTCTCTCAGTCCCTCTCTCTCAGGGAAATATCTGAACACTGACTGGTGTCTCTCAGTCCCTCTCTCTCACGGAGATATCTGTACACTGAGTGGTGTCTCACAGCCCCTGTCTCTCAGGGAGATATCTGTACACTGACAGGTGTCTCTCAGTCCCTGTCTGTCAGGGAGATATCTATACACTGAGTGGTGTCTCTCAGTCCCTCTTTCTCAGGGAGATATCTGTACACTGACTGGTGTCTCTCAGTCCCTGTCTCTCAGGGAGATATCTGTACACTGAGTGGTGTCTCACAGTCCCTCTCTCTCAGGGAGATATCTGTACACTGACTGGTGTCTCTCAGTCCCTGTGTCTCAGGGAGATATCTGTACACTGAGTGGTGTCTCTCAGTCCCTCTCTCTCAGGGAGATATCTGTACACTGACTGGTGTCTCTCAGTCCCTCTCTCTGAGGGAGATATCTGTACACTGAGTGGTGTCTCTCAGTTGCTCTCTCTCAGGGAGATATCTGTACACTGACTGGTGTCTCTCAGTCCCTCTCTCTCAGGGAGATATCTGTACACTGAGTGTTGTCTCTCAGTCCCTCTCTCTCAGGGAGATATCTGTACACTGAGTGGTGTCTCTCAGTCCCTGTCTCTCAGGGAGATATATGTACACTGACTGGTGTCTCTCAGTCCCTCTCTCTCAGGGAGATATCTGTACACTGACTGGTGTCTCTCAGTCCCTCCCTCTCAGGGAGATATCTGTACACTGAGTGGTGTCTCACAGCCCCTGTCGCTCTGGGAGATATCTGTACACTGATTGGTGTCTCTCAGCCCCTGTCTGTCAGGGAGATATCTATACACTGAGTGGTGTCTCTCAGTCCCTCTCTCTCAGGGAGATATCTGTACACTGACTGGTGTCTCACAGTCCCTCTCTCTCAGGGAGACATCTGTACGCTGACTGGTGTCTCTCAGTCCCTGTCTCTCAGGGAGATATCTGTGCACTGAGTGGTGTCTCTCAGTCCCTGTCTCTCAGGGAGCTTTATGTACACTGAGTGGTGTCTCTCAGGGAGATATCTGTGCACTGACTGGTGTCTCTCAGTCCCTGTCTCTCAGGGAGCTTTATGTACACTGAGTGGTGTCTCTCAGTCCCTCTCTCTCAGGGAGATATCTGTACACTGACTGGTGTCTCTCAGTCCCTGTCTCTCAGGGAGATATCTGTGCACTGAGTGGTGTCTCTCAGTCCCTGTCTCTCAGGGAGATATCTGTACACTGACTGGTGTCTCTCAGTCCCTGTCTCTCAGGGAGCTTTATGTACACTGAGGTGGTGTCTCTCAGGGAGATATCTGTACACTGAGTGGTGTCTCTCAGTCCCTCTCTCTCAGGGAGATATCTGTACACTGACTGGTGTCTCTCAGCCCCTCTCTCTCAGGGAGATATCTGTGCACTGAGTGGTGTCTCACAGTCCCTCTCTCTCAGGGAGATATCTGTACACTGACTGGTGTCTCTCAGTCCCTGTCTCTCAGGGAGATATCTGTACACTGAGTGGTGTCTCTCAATCCCTCTCTCTCAGGGAGATATCTATACTCTGACTGGTGTCTCTCAGTCCCTGTCTCTGAGGGAGATATCTGTACACTGACTGGTGTCTCTCAGTCCCTCCCTCTCAGGGAGATATCTGTACACTGAGTGGTGTCTCTCAGTCCCTGTCTGTCAGGGAGATATCTATACACTGAGTGGTGTCTCTCAGTCCCTCTCTCTCAGGGAGATATCAGTACACTGACTGGTGTCTCTCAGTCCCTGTCTCTCAGGGAGCTTTATGTACACTGAGTGGTGTCTCTCAGTCCCTCTCTCTCAGGGAGAGATCTGTACACTGAGTGGTGTCTCTCAGTCCCTGTGTCTCAGGGCGATATATGTACACTGACTGGTGTCTCTCAGTCCCTCTCTCTCAGGGAGATATCTGTACACTGAGTGGTGTCTCTCAGTCCCTCTCTCTCAGGGAGATATCTGTACACTGACTGGTGTCTCTCAGTCCCTCTCTCTCAGGGAAATATCTGAACACTGACTGGTGTCTCTCAGTCCCTCTCTCTCACGGAGATATCTGTACACTGAGTGGTGTCTCACAGCCCCTGTCTCTCAGGGAGATATCTGTACACTGACAGGTGTCTCTCAGTCCCTGTCTGTCAGGGAGATATCTATACACTGAGTGGTGTCTCTCAGTCCCTCTTTCTCAGGGAGATATCTGTACACTGACTGGTGTCTCTCAGTCCCTGTCTCTCAGGGAGATATCTGTACACTGAGTGGTGTCTCACAGTCCCTCTCTCTCAGGGAGATATCTGTACACTGACTGGTGTCTCTCAGTCCCTGTGTCTCAGGGAGATATCTGTACACTGAGTGGTGTCTCTCAGTCCCTCTCTCTCAGGGAGATATCTGTACACTGACTGGTGTCTCTCAGTCCCTGTCTCTCAGGGAGATATCTGTACACTGAGTGGTGTCTCACAGTCCCTCTCTCTCAGGGAGATATCTGTACACTGACTGGTGTCTCTCAGTCCCTCTCTCTCAGGGAGATATCTGTACGCTGACTAGTGTCTCTCAGTCCCTCTCTCTCAGGGAGATATCTGTACACTGACTGGTGTCTCTCAGTCCCTGTCTCTCAGGGAGATATTTGTACACTGACTGGTGTCTCTCAGTCCCTCTCTCTGAGGGAGGTATCTGTACACTGAGTGGTGTCTCTCAGTCCCTGTCTCTCAGGGAGATATATGTACACTGACTGGTGTCTCTCAGTCCCTGTCTCTCAGGGAGATATCTGCACACTGAGTGGTGTCTCTCAGTCCCTCTCTCTCAGGGAGATATCTGTACAATGAGTGGTGTCTCTCAGTCCCTGTCTCTCAGGGAGATATCTGTACAGTGAGTGGTGTCTCTCAGTCCCTCTCTCTCAGGGAGATATCTGTACTCTGACTGGTGTCTCTCAGTCCCTGTCTCTCAGGGAGATATCTGTACACTGAGTGGTGTCTCTCAGTTCCTCTCTCTCAGGGAGATATCTGTACACTGACTGGTGTCTCTCAGTCCCTCTCTCTCAGGGAGGTATCTGTACACTGAGTGGTGTCTCTCAGTCCCTGTCTCTCAGGGAGATATCTGTACACTGACTGATGTCTCTCAGTCCCTGTCTCTCAGGGAGCTTTATGTACACTGAGTGGTGTCTCTCAGGGAGATATCTGTACACTGAGTGGTGTCTCTCAGTCCCTCTCTCTCAGGGAGATATCTGTACACTGACTGGTGTCTCTCAGCCCCTCTCTCTCAAGGAGATATCTGTACACTGACTGGTGTCTCTCAGTCCCTCCCTCTCAGGGAGATATCTGTACACTGACTGGTGTCTCTCAGTCCCTGTCTCTCAGGGAGATATCTGTACACTGAGTGGTGTCTCTCAGTCCCTCTCTCTCAGGGAGATATCTGTACTCTGACTGGTGTCTCTCAGTCCCTCTCTCTGAGGGAGATATCTGTACACTGACTGGTGTCTCTCAGTTGCTCTCTCTCAGGGAGATATCTGTACACTGACTGGTGTCTCTCAGTCCCTCTCTCTCAGGGAGATATCTGTACACTGAGTGTTGTCTCTCAGTCCCTCTCTCTCAGGGAGATATCTGTACACTGAGTGGTGTCTCTCAGTCCCTGTCTCTCAGGGAGATATATGTACACTGACTGGTGTCTCTCAGTCCCTCTCTCTCAGGGAGATATCTGTACACTGACTGGTGTCTCTCAGTCCCTCCCTCTCAGGGAGATATCTGTACACTGAGTGGTGTCTCACAGCCCCTGTCGCTCTGGGAGATATCTGTACACTGATTGGTGTCTCTCAGTCCCTGTCTGTCAGGGAGATATCTATACACTGAGTGGTGTCTCTCAGTCCCTCTCTCTCAGGGAGATATCTGTACACTGACTGGTGTCTCACAGTCCCTCTCTCTCAGGGAGACATCTGTACGCTGACTGGTGTCTCTCAGTCCCTGTCTCTCAGGGAGCTTTATGTACACTGAGTGGTGTCTCTCAGGGAGATATCTGTGCACTGACTGGTGTCTCTCAGTCCCTGTCTCTCAGGGAGCTTTATGTACACTGAGTGGTGTCTCTCAGTCCCTCTCTCTCAGGGAGATATCTGTACACTGACTGGTGTCTCTCAGTCCCTGTCTCTCAGGGAGATATCTGTGCACTGAGTGGTGTCTCTCAGTCCCTGTCTCTCAGGGAGATATCTGTACACTGACTGGTGTCTCTCAGTCCCTGTCTCTCAGGGAGCTTTATGTACACTGAGGTGGTGTCTCTCAGGGAGATATCTGTACACTGAGTGGTGTCTCTCAGTCCCTCTCTCTCAGGGAGATATCTGTACACTGACTGGTGTCTCTCAGCCCCTCTCTCTCAGGGAGATATCTGTGCACTGAGTGGTGTCTCACAGTCCCTCTCTCTCAGGGAGATATCTGTACACTGACTGGTGTCTCTCAGTCCCTGTCTCTCAGGGAGATATCTGCACACTGAGTGGTGTCTCTCAATCCCTCTCTCTCAGGGAGATATCTATACTCTGACTGGTGTCTCTCAGTCCCTGTCTCTGAGGGAGATATCTGTACACTGACTGGTGTCTCTCAGTCCCTACCTCTCAGGGAGATATCTGTACACTGAGTGGTGTCTCTCAGTCCCTGTCTGTCAGGGAGATATCTATACACTGAGTGGTGTCTCTCAGTCCCTCTCTCTCAGGGAGATATCAGTACACTGACTGGTGTCTCTCAGTCCCTGTCTCTCAGGGAGCTTTATGTACACTGAGTGGTGTCTCTCAGTCCCTCTCTCTCAGGGAGAGATCTGTACACTGAGTGGTGTCTCTCAGTCCCTGTGTCTCAGGGCGATAAATGTACACTGACTGGTGTCTCTCAGTCCCTCTCTCTCAGGGAGATATCTGTACACTGAGTGGTGTCTCTCAGTCCCTCTCTCTCAGGGAGATATCTGTACACTGACTGGTGTCTCTCAGTCCCTCTCTCTCAGGGAAATATCTGAACACTGACTGGTGTCTCTCAGTCCCTCTCTCTCACGGAGATATCTGTACACTGAGTGGTGTCTCACAGCCCCTGTCTCTCAGGGAGATATCTGTACACTGACAGGTGTCTCTCAGTCCCTGTCTGTCAGGGAGATATCTATACACTGAGTGGTGTCTCTCAGTCCCTCTTTCTCAGGGAGATATCTGTACACTGACTGGTGTCTCTCAGTCCCTGTCTCTCAGGGAGATATCTGTACACTGAGTGGTGTCTCACAGTCCCTCTCTCTCAGGGAGATATCTGTACACTGACTGGTGTCTCTCAGTCCCTGTGTCTCAGGGAGATATCTGTACACTGAGTGGTGTCTCTCAGTCCCTCTCTCTCAGGGAGATATCTGTACACTGACTGGTGTCTCTCAGTCCCTGTCTCTCAGGGAGATATCTGTACACTGAGTGGTGTCTCACAGTCCCTCTCTCTCAGGGAGATATCTGTACACTGACTGGTGTCTCTCAGTCCCTCTCTCTCAGGGAGATATCTGTACGCTGACTAGTGTCTCTCAGTCCCTCTCTCTCAGGGAGATATCTGTACACTGACTGGTGTCTCTCAGTCCCTGTCTCTCAGGGAGATATTTGTACACTGACTGGTGTCTCTCAGTCCCTCTCTCTGAGGGAGGTATCTGTACACTGAGTGGTGTCTCTCAGTCCCTGTCTCTCAGGGAGATATATGTACACTGACTGGTGTCTCTCAGTCCCTGTCTCTCAGGGAGATATCTGCACACTGAGTGGTGTCTCTCAGTCCCTCTCTCTCAGGGAGATATCTGTACAATGAGTGGTGTCTCTCAGTCCCTGTCTCTCAGGGAGATATCTGTACAGTGAGTGGTGTCTCTCAGTCCCTCTCTCTCAGGGAGATATCTGTACTCTGACTGGTGTCTCTCAGTCCCTGTCTCTCAGGGAGATATCTGTACACTGAGTGGTGTCTCTCAGTTCCTCTCTCTCAGGGAGATATCTGTACACTGACTGGTGTCTCTCAGTCCCTCTCTCTCAGGGAGGTATCTGTACACTGAGTGGTGTCTCTCAGTCCCTGTCTCTCAGGGAGATATCTGTACACTGACTGATGTCTCTCAGTCCCTGTCTCTCAGGGAGCTTTATGTACACTGAGTGGTGTCTCTCAGGGAGATATCTGTACACTGAGTGGTGTCTCTCAGTCCCTCTCTCTCAGGGAGATATCTGTACACTGACTGGTGTCTCTCAGCCCCTCTCTCTCAGGGAGATATCTGTACACTGACTGGTGTCTCTCAGTCCCTGTCTGTCAGGGAGATATCTGTACACTGAGTGGTGTCTCTCAGTCCCTCCCTCTCAGGGAGATATCTGTACTCTGACTGGTGTCTCTCAGTCCCTGTCTCTGAGGGAGATATCTGTACACTGAGTGGTGTCTCTCAGTTGCTCTCTCTCAGGGAGATATCTGTACACTGACTGGTGTCTCACAGTCCCTCTCTCTCAGGGAGACATCTGTACGCTGAGTGGTGTCTCTCAGTCCCTGTCTCTCAGGGAGATATATGTACACTGAGTGGTGTCTCTCAGGGAGATATCTGTGCACTGACTGGTGTCTCTCAGTCCCTGTCTCTCAGGGAGCTTTATGTACACTGAGTGGTGTCTCTCAGTCCCTCTCTCTCAGGGAGATATCTGTACACTGACTGGTGTCTCTCAGTCCCTGTCTCTCAGGGAGATATCTGTGCACTGAGTGGTGTCTCTCAGTCCCTCTCTCCCAGGGAGATATCAGTACACTGACTGGTGTCTCTCAGTCCCTGTCTCTCAGGGAGCTTTATGTACACTGAATGGTGTCTCTCAGTCCCTCTCTCTCAGGGAGAGATCTGTACACTGAGTGGTGTCTCTCAGTCCCTGTGTCTCAGGGAGATATATGTACACTGACTGGTGTCTCTCAGTCCCTCTCTCTCAGGGAGATATCTGTACTCTGAGTGGTGTCTCTCAGTCCCTCTCTCTCAGGGAGATATCTGTACACTGACTGGTGTCTCTCAGTCCCTCTCTCTCAGGGAGATATCTGAACACTGAGTGGTGTCTCACAGTCCCTCTCTCTCAGGGAGATATCTGTACACTGAGTGGTGTCTCTCAGTCCCTCTCTCTCAGGGAGATATCTGTACACTGACTGGTGTCTCTCAGTCCCTCTCTCTCACGGAGATATCTGTACACTGAGTGGTGTCTCACAGCCCCTGTCTCTCAGGGAGATATCTGTACACTGACTGGTGTCTCTCAGTCCCTGTCTGTCAGGGAGATATCTATACACTGAGTGGTGTCTCTCAGTCCCTCTTTCTCAGGGAGATATCTGTACACTGACTGGTGCTACTCAGTCCCTGTCTCTCAGGGAGATATCTGTACACTGAGTGGTGTCTCACAGTCCCTCTCTCTCAGGGAGATATCTGTACACTGACTGGTGTCTCTCAGTCCCTGTCTCTCAGGGAGATATCTGTACACTGAGTGGTGTCTCTCAGTCCCTCTCCCTCAGGGAGATATCTGTACACTGACTGGTGTCTCTCAGTCCCTGTCTCTCAGGGAGATATCTGTACACTGAGTGGTGTCTCACAGTCCCTCTCTCTCAGGGAGATATCTGTACACTGATTGGTGTCTCTCAGTCCCTCTCTCTCAGGGAGATATCTGAACGCTGACTAGTGTCTCTCAGTCCCTCTCTCTCAGGGAGATATCTGTACACTGAGTGGTGTCTCTCAGTACCTCTCTCTCAGGGAGATATCTGTACACTGACTGGTGTCTCTCAGTCCCTGTCTCTCAGGGAGATATCTGTACACTGACTGGTGTCTCTCAGTCCCTCTCTCTGAGGGAGGTATCTGTACACTGAGTGGTGTCTCTCAGTCCCTGTCTCTCAGGGAGATATATGTACACTGACTGGTGTCTCTCAGTCCCTGTCTCTCAGGGAGATATCTGCACACTGAGTGGTGTCTCTCAGTCCCTCTCTCTCAGGGAGATATCTGTACAATGAGTGGTGTCTCTCAGTCCCTGTCTCTCAGGGAGATATCTGTACAGTGAGTGGTGTCTCTCAGTCCCTCTCTCTCAGGGAGATATCTGTACTCTGACTGGTGTCTCTCAGTCCCGGTCTCTCAGGGAGATATCTG
The DNA here is from genome assembly GCF_036365525.1 of Heterodontus francisci. NCBI lineage: Eukaryota > Metazoa > Chordata > Chondrichthyes > Heterodontiformes > Heterodontidae > Heterodontus > Heterodontus francisci. The sequence goes on from NC_090384.1 coordinate 2,980,686, forward strand.
TACACTGAGTGGTGTCTCTCAGTCCCTCTCTCTCAGGGAGATATCTGTACACTGACTGGTGTCTCTCAGTCCCTCTCTCTCAGGGAGGTATCTGTGCACTGAGTGGTGTCTCTCAGTCCCTGTCTCTCAGGGAGATATCTGTACACTGACTGGTGTCTCTCAGTCCCTGTCTCTCAGGGAGCTTTATGTACACTGAGTGGTGTCTCTCAGGGAGATATCTGTACACTGAGTGGTGTCTCTCAGTCCCTCTCTCTCAGGGAGATATCTGTACACTGACTGGTGTCTCTCAGCCCCTCTCTCTCAGGGAGATATCTGTACACTGACTGGTGTCTCTCAGTCCCTGTCTGTCAGGGAGATATCTGTACACTGAGTGGTGTCTCTCAGTCCCTCTCTCTCAGGGAGATATCTGTACTCTGACTGGTGTCTCTCAGTCCCTGTCTCTCAGGGAGATATCTGTACACTGAGTGGTGTCTCACAGTCCCTCTCTCTCAGGGAGATATCTGTACACTGACTGGTGTCTCTCAGTCCCTGTCTCTCAGGGAGATATCTGTACACTGAGTGGTGTCTCTCAGTCCCTCTCTCTCAGGGAGATATCTGTACACTGACTGGTGTCTCTCAGTCCCTGTCTCTCAGGGAGATATCTGTACACTGAGTGGTGTCTCACAGTCCCTCTCTCTCAGGGAGATATCTGTACACTGACTGGTGTCTCTCAGTCCCTCTCTCTCAGGGAGATATCTGAACACTGAGTGGTGTCTCTCAGTCCCTCTCTCTCAGGGAGATATCTGTACACTGACTGGTGTCTCTCAGTCCCTGTCTCTCAGGGAGATATCTGTACACTGACTGGTGTCTCTCAGTCCCTCTCTCTGAGGGAGGTATCTGTACACTGAGTGGTGTCTCTCAGTCCCTGTCTCTCAGGGAGATATATGTACACTGACTGGTGTCTCTCAGTCCCTGTCTCTCAGGGAGATATCTGCACACTGAGTGGTGTCTCTCAGTCCCTCTCTCTCAGGGAGATATCTGTACAATGAGTGGTGTCTCTCAGTCCCTGTCTCTCAGGGAGATATCTGTACAGTGAGTGGTGTCTCTCAGTCCCTCTCTCTCAGGGAGATATCTGTACTCTGACTGGTGTCTCTCAGTCCCGGTCTCTCAGGGAGATATCTGTACACTGAGTGGTGTCTCTCAGTCCCTCTCTCTCAGGGAGATATCTGTACACTGACTGGTGTCTCTCAGTCCCTCTCTCTCAGGGAGGTATCTGTGCACTGAGTGGTGTCTCTCAGTCCCTGTCTCTCAGGGAGATATCTGTACACTGACTGGTGTCTCTCAGTCCCTGTCTCTCAGGGAGCTTTATGTACACTGAGTGGTGTCTCTCAGGGAGATATATGTACGCTGACTGGTGTCTCTCAGTCCCTCTCTCTCAGGGAGATATCTGTACACTGACTGGTGTCTCTCAGTCCCTCCCTCTCAGGGAGATATCTGTACACTGAGTGGTGTCTCACAGCCCCTGTCGCTCTGGGAGATATCTGTACACTGATTGGTGTCTCTCAGTCCCTGTCTGTCAGGGAGATATCTATACACTGAGTGGTGTCTCTCAGTCCCTCTCTCTCAGGGAGATATCTGTACACTGACTGGTGTCTCACAGTCCCTCTCTCTCAGGGAGACATCTGTACGCTGACTGGTGTTTCTCAGTCCCTGTCTCTCAGGGAGCTTTATGTACACTGAGTGGTGTCTCTCAGGGAGATATCTGTGCACTGACTGGTGTCTCTCAGTCCCTGTCTCTCAGGGAGCTTTATGTACACTGAGTGGTGTCTCTCAGTCCCTCTCTCTCAGGGAGATATCTGTACACTGACTGGTGTCTCTCAGTCCCTGTCTCTCAGGGAGATATCTGTGCACTGAGTGGTGTCTCTCAGTCCCTGTCTCTCAGGGAGATATCTGTACACTGACTGGTGTCTCTCAGTCCCTGTCTCTCAGGGAGCTTTATGTACACTGAGGTGGTGTCTCTCAGGGAGATATCTGTACACTGAGTGGTGTCTCTCAGTCCCTCTCTCTCAGGGAGATATCTGTACACTGACTGGTGTCTCTCAGCCCCTCTCTCTCAGGGAGATATCTGTGCACTGAGTGGTGTCTCTCAGTCCCTGTCACTCAGGGAGATATCTGTACACTGAGTGGTGTCTCTCAGTCCCTGTCTCTCAGGGAGATATCTGTACACTGACTGGTGTCTCTCAGTCCCTCTCTCTCAGGGAGGTATCTGTACACTGAGTGGTGTCTCTCAGTCCCTGTCTCTCAGGGAGATATATGGACACTGACAGGTGTCTCTCAGTCCCTGTCTCTCAGGGAGATATCTGCACACTGAGTGGTGTCTCTCAGTCCCTCTCTCTCAGGGAGATATCTGTACAATGAGTGGTGTCTCTCAGTCCCTCTCTCTCAGGGAGATATCTGTACTCTGACTGGTGTCTCTCAGTCCCTGTCTCTCATGGAGATATCTGTACACTGAATGGTGTCTCTCAGCCCCTCTCTCAGGGAGATATCTGTGCACTGAGTGGTGTCTCACAGTCCCTCTATCTCAGGGAGATAGAACATAGAACATAGAACATACAGCACAGAACAGGCCCTTCGGCCCACAATGTTGTGCCGATCCTTTGTCCTCTGTCAAGGACAATTTAATCTATACCCCATCATTCTCCTTTATCCATATACCTATCCAAAAGCCTTTTGAAAGTCCCTAAAGTTTCTGACTCAACAACTTCCCCGGGCAAGGCATTCCATGCCTCGACCACTCTCTGGGTAAAGAACCTTCCCCTGACATCCCCCTTATATCTCCCACCCTTCACCTTAAATTTATGACCCCTTGTAACGCTTTGCTCCACCCGGGGAAAAAGTTTCTGACTGTCTACCCTATCTATTCCCCTGATCATCTTATAAACCTCTATCATGTCACCCCTCATCCTTCTCCTTTCTAATGAGAAGAGGCCTAGAATGTTCAGCCTTTCCTCGTAAGACTTATTCTCCATTCCAGGCAACATCCTGGTAAATCTCCTCTGCACCCTCTCCAAGGCTTCCACATCCTTCCTAAAATGAGGCGACCAGAACTGCACACAGTACTCCAAATGAGGCCTTACCAAGGTCCTGTACAGCTGCATCATCACCTCACGGCTCTTAAATTCAATCCCTCTGCTAATGAACGCTAACACCCCATATGCCTTCTTCACAGCCCTATCCACTTGAGTTGCAACTTTCAATGATCTATGCACATAGACCCCAAGGTCTCTCTGCTCCTCCACATGCCCAAGAACCCTACCGTTAACCCAGTATTTTGCATTCATGTTTGTCCTTCCAAAATGGACGACCTCACACTTTTCAGGGTTAAACTCCATCTGCCACTTTTCAGCCCAGCACTGCAACCTATCCAAGTCCCTTTGCAGACGACAATAGCCCTCCTCGGTATCCACAACTCCACCAACCTTTGTATCATCTGCAAATTTACTGACCCACCCTTCGACTTCCTCATCCAAGTCGTTAATAAAAATCACAAACAGGAGAGGACCCAGAACTGATCCCTGCGGCACGCCACTGGTAACTGGGCTCCAGGCTGAGTATTTACCATCTAAGACCACTCTCTGCCTTCTATCAGTTAGCCAATTCTTAATCCAACTGGCCACATTCCCCACTATCCCATGCCTCCTGACTTTCTCCATAAGTCTACCATGGGGGACCTTATCAAATGCCTTACTAAAATCCATGTACACCACATCCACTGGTTTACCCTCATCCACTTGCTTGGTCACCTGCTCAAAGAATTCAATCAGGCTTGTGAGGCAAGACCTACCCCTCACAAAACCGTGCTGACTGTCCCGAATCAAGCAGTGTCTTTCCAGATGCTCAGAAATCCTATCCCTCAGCACCTTTTCCATCAACTTGCCTACCACCGAAGTAAGACTAACTGGCCTGTAATTCCCAGGGTTGTTCCTATTCCCTTTCTTGAACAGGGGCACAACATTTGCCACCCTCCAATCACCTGGTACCACCCCCGTCAGCAGAGAAGATGAAAAGATCATTGCCAGCGGCTCTGCAATTTCATCCCTTGCTTCCCATAACATCCTTGGATATACCCCGTCAGGCCCGGGAGACTTGTCTATCTTCAAGTTATACAAAAACCCCAACACATCTTCCCTCCTAACGAGCACTTCCTCGAGCTTACCAGTCTGCTTCCCACCGTCCTCTTCAGTAATACACCCCTTCTCATTCGTAAATACCGAAGAGAAGTACTCATTCAAAACCTCACTTATCTCTTCCGGCTCAACACACAGTCTCCCGCTATTGTCCTTGACCGGACCTACGGTCCCCCTAGTCATCCTCATATTTCTGACATACGCGTAAAAGGCCTTGGGGTTTTCTTTTATCCTACCCGCCAAGCATTTTTCATGCCCTCTCTTAGCTCTCCTAATCCCTTTCTTCAGATCCTTCCTGGCCATCTTGTATCCCTCCAGAGCTATGCCTGTGCCCTTTTTCCTCAACTTTATATACGCATCCTTCTTCTTCCTAACAAGACTCTCAACCTCTCTTGTCAACCACGGTTCCCTCACATGACCATCCCTTCCCTGTCTGACAGGGACATGCTTATCAATGGCCCCTACTATCTGCTCCTTGAAAAAGTTCCACATTTCGACCGTGCCCTTCCCTGCCAGCATATGCTCCCAACTTATGCTCCTCAGTTCCTGCCTGACAGCATCATATCTACCCTTCCCCCAATTGTAAACCTTGCCCTGTTGCACATACCTATCCCTTTCCATTACCACAGTGAATGCTACAGAATTGTGATCACTATCTCTAAAGTGCTCGCCCACCAACAGCTCTATCACTTGCCCTGGTTCATTACATAGTACCAAATCCAATATTGCCTCCCCTCTGGTCGGGCAGTCTACATACTGAGTCAGAAAAGCTTCCTGGACATACTGCACAAACACTACCCCATCCAAACTATTCGATCTAAAGAGTTGCCAATCAATATTTGGGAAGTTGAAATCCCCCATAATTACTACCCTGTGACTTCTGCTCCTTTCCAAAATCTGTTTCCCAATCTGCTCTTCCACCTCCCTGCTGCTATTGGGGGGCCTATAGAAAACTCCCATCAAGGTGACTGCTCCTTTCCTGTTCCTGACCTCAACCCACAGTGCCTCAGTCGGCAGATCCTCCTCGAAAATTCTTTCAGCAGTTGTTACACTATTTCTAACTAACAATGCCACCCCCCCACCTCTTTTACCACCATTCCTAATCTTATGAAAACATCTATAACCAGGTACCTCCAAAAACCATTCCTCCCCCTCACCTATCCACGTTTCAGTGATGGCCACAACATCGTAGTCCCAAGTGCCCATCCACGCCTTCAATTCACTCACCTTATTCCTGATGCTTCTTGCGTTGAAGTATACGCACTTTAACCCTTCTCCGTGCCCATCTGTCCTCTGCGACAGTGCTACCTTCCCCAATACCTCACTACACTCTTTGTCTTTCTGAGTGGACCCACTGGTCCCTGGATTACAAGTCCGGTTCCCATCCCCCTCCCAAACTAGTTTAAACCCTCCCGAACAGTACTAGCAAACCTCCCTCCCAGGATATTGGTGCCCCTCTGGTTCAGATGCAGCCCGTCCTGTTTGAACAGGTCCCATCTTCCCCAGAATGCAGTCCAATTATCCAAGAACTGGAAGCCCTCCCTCCTACACCATTCCTGCAGCCACGTGTTCAGCTGTGCTCTCTCCCTATTCCTAGCCTCACTATCACGTGGCGCCGGCAACAAACCAGAGATAACAACTCTGTCCGTCCGAGCTTTCAGCTTCCAGCCTAACTCCCTAAACTCACTTCTAACATCTGTGCCACCCTTCCTTCCTACGTCGTTGGTGCCAATGTGCACCACGACCTCTGGCTGCTCCCCCTCCCCTTTAAGGATCCTGAAGACGCGATCACAAACATCACGGACCCTGGCACCAGGGAGGCAACAAACCATCCGTGCGTCTCGCCTGCGCTCACAGAACCGCCTGTCCGTACTCCTCACCATCTGTACACTGACTGGTGTCTCTCAGTCCCTGCCTCTCAGGGAGATATCTGTACACTGAGTGGTGTCTCTCAGTCCCTCTCTCTCAGGGAGATATCTGTACACTGACTGGTGTCTCTCAGTCCCTCTCTCTCAGGGAGATATCTGTACACTGAGTGTTGTCTCTCAGTCCCTCTCTCTCAGGGAGATATCTGTACACTGCGTGGTGTCTCTCAGTCCCTCTCTCTCAGGGAGATATCTGTACACTGAGTGGTGTCTCTCAGTCCCTGTCTCTCAGGGAGATATATGTACACTGACTGGTGTCTCTCAGTCCCTCTCTCTCAGGGAGGTATCTGTACACTGACTGGTGTCTCTCAGTCCCTCTCTCTCAGGGAGATATCTGTACACTGAGTGTTGTCTCTCAGTCCCTCTCTCTCAGGGAGATATCTGTACACTGAGTGGTGTCTCTCAGTCCCTGTCTCTCAGGGAGATATCTGTACACTGAGTGGTGTCTCTCAGTCCCTGTCTCTCAGGGAGATATATGTACACTGACTGGTGTCTCTCAGTCCCTCTCTCTCAGGGAGGTATCTGTACACTGAGTGGTGTCTCTCAGTCCCTGTCTCTCAGGGAGATATCTGTACACTGAGTGGTGTCTCTCAGTCCCTCTCTCTCAGGGAGATATCTGTACACTGACTGGTGTCTCTCAGGCCCTCTCTCTCAGGGAGATATCTGTACACTGAGTGGTGTCTCACATCCCCTGTCTCTCAGGGAGATATCTGTACACTGACTGGTGTCTCTCAGTCCCTGTCTCTCAGGGAGATATCTGTACAATGAGTGGTGTCTCTGAGTCCCTCTCTCTCAGGGAGATATTTGTACACTGAGTGGTGTCTCTCAGTCCCTGTCTCTCAGGGAGATATCTGTACTCTGACTGGTGTCTCTCAGTCCCTGTCTCTCAGGGAGATATCTGTGCACTGAGTGGTGTCTCACAGTCCCTCTCTCTCAGGGAGATATCTGTACTCTGACTGGTGTCTCTCAGTCGCTGTCTCTGAGGGAGATATCTGTACACTGAGTGGTGTCTCTCAGTTGCTCTCTCTCAGGGAGATATCTGTACACTGACTGGTGTCTCTCAGTCTCTCTCTCTCAGGGAGATATCTGTACACTGACTGGTGTCTCTCAGTCCCTGTCTCTCTGGGAGATATCTGTACACTGAGTGGTTTCTCTCAGTCCCTCTCTCTCAGGGAGATATCTGTACACTGACTGGTGTCTCTCAGTCCCTGTCTCTGAGGGAGATATCTGCACACTGAGTGGTGTCTCACAGTCCCTGTCTCTCAGGGAGATATCTGTACACTGACTGGTGTCTCTCAGTCCCTCTCTCTCAGGGAGATATCTGTACGCTGACTGGTGTCTCTCAGTCCCTCTCTCTCAGGGAGATATCTGTTCACTGAGTGGTGTCTCTCAGTCCCTCTCTCTCAGGGAGATATCTGTACACTGACTGGTGTCTCTCAGTCCCTGTCTCTCAGGGAGATATCTGTACACTGACTGGTGTCTCTCAGTCCCTCTCTCTGAGGGAGGTATCTGTACACTGACTGGTGTCTCTCAGTCCCTCTCTCTCAGGGAGATATCTGTACACTGACTGGTGTCTCTCAGTCCCTCTCTCTCACGGAGATATCTGTACACTGAGTGGTGTCTCACAGCCCCTGTCTCTCAGGGAGATATCTGTACACTGACTGGTGTCTCTCAGTCCCTGTCTCTCAGGGAGATATCTGTACACTGAGTGGTGTCTCTCACTCCCTGTCTCTCAGGGAGATATCTGTACACTGACTGGTGTCTCTCAGTCCCTGTCTCTCAGGGAGATATCTGTACACTGAATGGTGTCTCACAGTCCCTCTCTCTCAGGGAGATATCTGTACACTGACTGGTGTCTCTCAGTCCCTGTCTCTCAGGGAGATATCTGTACACTGAGTGGTGTCTCTCAGTCCCTGTCTCTCAGGGAGATATCTGTACACTGAGTGGTGTCTCTCAGTCCCTGTCACTCAGGGAGATATCTGTACACTGAGTGGTGTCTCTCAGTCCCTGTCTCTCAGGGAGATATCTGTACACTGACTGGTGTCTCTCAGTCCCTCTCTCTCAGGGAGGTATCTGTACACTGAGTGGTGTCTCTCAGTCCCTGTCTCTCAGGGAGATATATGGACACTGACAGGTGTCTCTCAGTCCCTGTCTCTCAGGGAGATATCTGCACACTGAGTGGTGTCTCTCAGTCCCTCTCTCTCAGGGAGATATCTGTACAATGAGTGGTGTCTCTCAGTCCCTGTCTCTCAGGGAGATATCTGTACAGTGAGTGGTGTCTCTCAGTCCCTCTCTCTCAGGGAGATATCTGTACTCTGACTGGTGTCTCTCAGTCCCTGTCTCTCATGGAGATATCTGTACACTGAGTGATGTCTCTCAGCCCCTCTCTCAGGGAGATATCTGTGCACTGAGTGGTGTCTCACAGTCCCTCTATCTCAGGGAGATATCTGTACACTGACTGGTGTCTCTCAGTCCCTGCCTCTCAGGGAGATATCTGTACACTGAGTGGTGTCTCTCAGTCCCTGTCTCTCAGGGAGATATCTGTACACTGAGTGGTGTCTCTCAGTCCCTCTCTCTCAGGGAGATATCTGTACACTGAGTGTTGTCTCTCAGTCCCTCTCTCTCAGGGAGATATCTGTACACTGCGTGGTGTCTCTCAGTCGCTCTCTCTCAGGGAGATATCTGTACACTGAGTGGTGTCTCTCAGTCCCTGTCTCTCAGGGAGATATATGTACACTGACTGGTGTCTCTCAGTCCCTCTCTCTCAGGGAGGTATCTGTACACTGACTGGTGTCTCTCAGTCCCTGTCTCTCAGGGAGATATCTGTACACTGAGTGTTGTCTCTCAGTCCCTCTCTCTCAGGGAGATATCTGTACACTGAGTGGTGTCTCTCAGTCCCTGTCTCTCAGGGAGATATCTGTACACTGAGTGGTGTCTCTCAGTCCCTGTCTCTCAGGGAGATATCTGTACACTGAGTGGTGTCTCTCAGTACCTCTCTCTCAGGGAGATATCTGTACACTGACTGGTGTCTCTCAGTCCCTGTCTCTCAGGGAGATATCTGTACACTGACTGGTGTCTCTCAGTCCCTCTCTCTCAGGGAGATATCTGAACACTGACTGGTGTCTCACAGTCCCTCTCTCTCAGAGAGATATCTGTACACTGACTGGTGTCTCTCAGTCCCTCTCTCTCAGGGAGATATCTGTACACTGAGTGGTGTCTCTCAGTCCCTCTCTCTCAGGGAGATATCTGTACACTGAGTGGTGTCTCTCAGTCCCTGTCTCGCAGGGAGATATATGTACACTGACTGGTGTCTCTCAGTCCCTCTCTCTCAGGGAGGTATCTGTACACTGACTGGTGTCTCTCAGTCCCTGTCTCTCAGGGAGATATCTGTACACTGAGTGGTGTCTCTCAGTCCCTGTCTCTCAGGGAGATATCTGTACACTGAGTGGTGTCTCTCAGTCCCTGTCACTCAGGGAGATATCTGTACACTGAGTGGTGTCTCTCAGTCCCTGTCACTCAGGGAGATATCTGTACACTGACTGGTGTCTCTCAGTCCCTCTCTCTCAGGGAGGTATCTGTACACTGAGTGGTGTCTCTCAGTCCCTGTCTCTCAGGGAGATATATGGACACTGACAGGTGTCTCTCAGTCCCTGTCTCTCAGGGAGATATCTGCACACTGAGTGGTGTCTCTCAGTCCCTCTCTCTCAGGGAGATATCTGTACAATGAGTGGTGTCTCTCAGTCCCTGTCTCTCAGGGAGATATCTGTACAGTGAGTGGTGTCTCTCAGTCCCTCTCTCTCAGGGAGATATCTGTACTCTGACTGGTGTCTCTCAGTCCCTGTCTCTCATGGAGATATCTGTACACTGAGTGGTGTCTCTCAGCCCCTCTCTCAGGGAGATATCTGTGCACTGAGTGGTGTCTCACAGTCCCTCTCTCTCAGGGAGATATCTGTACACTGACTGGTGTCTCTCTGTCCCTGCCTCTCAGGGAGATATCTGTACACTGAGTGGTGTCTCTCAGTCCCTGTCTCTCGGGGAGATATCTGTACACTGACTGGTGTCTCACAGCCCCTGTCGCTCTGGGAGATATCTGTACACTGATTGGTGTCTCTCAGTCCCTGTCTGTCAGGGAGATATCTATACACTGAGTGGTGTCTCTCAGTCCCTCTCTCTCAGGGAGATATCTGTACACTGACTGGTGTCTCACAGTCCCTCTCTCTCAGGGAGACATCTGTACGCTGACTGTTGTCTCTCAGTCCCTGTCTCTCAGGGAGCTTTATGTACACTGAGTGGTGTCTCTCAGGGAGATATCTGTGCACTGACTGGTGTCTCTCAGTCCCTGTCTCTCAGGGAGCTTTATGTACACTGAGTGGTGTCTCTCAGTCCCTCTCTCTCAGGGAGATATCTGTACACTGACTGGTGTCTCTCAGTCCCTGTCTCTCAGGGAGATATCTGTGCACTGAGTGGTGTCTCTCAGTCCCTGTCTCTCAGGGAGATATCTGTACACTGACTGGTGTCTCTCAGTCCCTGTCTCTCAGGGAGCTTTATGTACACTGAGGTGGTGTCTCTCAGGGAGATATCTGCACACTGAGTGGTGTCTCTCAGTCCCTCTCTCTCAGGGAGATATCTGCACAATGAGTGGTGTCTCTCAGTCCCTGTCTCTCAGGGAGATATCTGTACAGTGAGTGGTGTCTCTCAGTCCCTCTCTCTCAGGGAGATATCTGTGCACTGAGTGGTGTCTCACAGTCCCTCTCTCTCAGGGAGATATCTGTACTCTGACTGGTGTCTCTCAGTCGCTGTCTCTGAGGGAGATATCTGTACACTGAGTGGTGTCTCTCAGTTGCTCTCTCTCAGGGAGATATCTGTACACTGACTGGTGTCTCTCAGTCTCTCTCTCTCAGGGAGATATCTGTACACTGACTGGTGTCTCTCAGTCCCTGTCTCTCAGGGAGATATCTGTACACTGAGTGGTGTCTCTCAGTCCCTCTCTCTCAGGGAGATATCTGTACACTGACTGGTGTCTCTCAGTCCCTGTCTCTGAGGGAGATATCTGCACACTGAGTGGTGTCTCACAGTCCCTCTCTCTCAGGGAGATATCTGTACACTGACTGGTGTCTCTCAGTCCCTCTCTCTCAGGGAGATATCTGTACGCTGACTGGTGTCTCTCAGTCCCTCTCTCTCAGGGAGATATCTGTTCACTGAGTGGTGTCTCTCAGTCCCTCTCTCTCAGGGAGATATCTGTACACTGACTGGTGTCTCTCAGTCCCTGTCTCTCAGGGAGATATCTGTACACTGACTGGTGTCTCTCAGTCCCTCTCTCTCTGGGAGATATCTGTACACTGACTGGTGTCTCTCAGTCCCTCTCTCTCACGGAGATATCTGTACACTGAGTGGTGTCTCACAGCCCCTGTCTCTCAGGGAGATATCTGTACACTGACTGGTGTCTCTCAGTCCCTGTCTGTCAGGGAGATATCTGTACACTGAGTGGTGTCTCTCAGTCCCTGTCTCTCAGGGAGATATCTGTACACTGACTGGTGTCTCTCAGTCCCTGTCTCTCAGGGAGATATCTGTACACTGAATGGTGTCTCACAGTCCCTCTCTCTCAGGGAGACATCTGTACGCTGACTGGTGTCTCTCAGTCCCTGTCTCTCAGGGAGCTTTATGTACACTGAGTGGTGTCTCTCAGGCAGATATCTGTGCACTGACTGGTGTCTCTCAGTCCCTGTCTCTCAGGGAGCTTTATGTACACTGAGTGGTGTCTCTCAGTCCCTCTCTCTCAGGGAGACATCTGTACACTGACTGGTGTCTCTCAGTCCCTGTCTCTCAGGGAGAAATCTGTGCACTGAGTGGTGTCTCTCAGTCCCTGTCTCTCAGGGAGATATCTGTACACTGACTGGTGTCTCTCAGTCCCTGTCTCTCAGGGAGCTTTATGTACACTGAGGTGGTGTCTCTCAGGGAGATATCTGTACACTGAGTGGTGTCTCTCAGTCCCTCTCTCTCAGGGAGATATCTGTACACTGACTGGTGTCTCTCAGCCCCTCTCTCTCAGGGAGATATCTGTGCACTGAGTGGTGTCTCACAGTCCCTCTCTCTCAGGGAGATATCTGTACACTGACTGGTGTCTCTCAGTCCCTGTCTCTCAGGGAGATATCTGTACACTGAGTGGTGTCTCTCAATCCCTCTCTCTCAGGGAGATATCCGTACTCTGACTGGTGTCTCTCAGTCCCTGTCTCTGAGGGAGATATCTGTACACTGACTGGTGTCACTCGGTCCCTCACTCTCAGGGAGATATCTGTACACTGAGTGGTGTCTCACAGCCCCTGTCTCTCAGGGAGATATCTGTACACTGACTGGTGTCTCTCAGTCCCTGTCTGTCAGGGAGATATCTATACACTGACTGGTGTCTCACAGTCCCTCTCTCTCAGGGAGACATCTGTACGCTGACTGGTGTCTCTCAGTCCCTGTCTCACAGGGAGCTTTATGTACACTGAGTGGTGTCTCTCAGGGAGATATCTGTACACTGACTGGTGTCTCTCAGTCCCTGTCTCCCAGGGAGCTTTATGTACACTGAGTGGTGTCTCTCAGTCCCTCTCTCTCAGGGAGATATCTGTACACTGACTGGTGTCTCTCAGTCCCTGTCTCTCAGGGAGATATCTGTCCACTGACTGCTGTCTCTCAGTCCCTGTCTTTCAGGGAGCTTTATGTACACTGAGTGGTGTCTCTCAGGGAGATATCTGTACACTGAGTGGTGTCTCTCAGTCCCTCTCTCTCAGGGAGATATCTGTACACTGACTGGTGTCTCTCAGCCCCTCTCTCTCAGGGAGATATCTGTGCACTGAGTGGTGTCTCACAGTCCCTCTCTCTCAGGGAGATATCTGCACACTGACTGGTGTCTCTCAGTCCCTGTCTCTCAGGGAGATATCTGTACACTGAGTGGTGTCTCTCAGTCCCTCTCTCTCAGGGAGATATCTGTACTCTGACTGGTGTCTCTCAGTCCCTGTCTCTCAGGGAGATATCTGGACACTGAGTGGTGTCTCTCAGTTGCTCTCTCTCAGGGAGATATCTGTACACTGACTGGTGTCTCTCAGTCCCTCTCTCTCAGGGAGATATCTGTACACTGAGTGGTGTCTCTCAGTCCCTCTCTCTCAGGGAGATATCCGAACACTGAGTGGTGTCTCTCAATCCCTGTCTCTCAGTGAGATATATGTACACTGACTGGTGTCTCTCAGTCCCTCTCTCTCAGGGAGATATCTGTGCACTGACTGGTGTCTCTCAGTCCCTCTCTCTGGGAGATATCTGTACACTGAGTGGTGTCTCACAGCCCCTGTCTCGCAGGGAGATATCTGTACACTGACTGGTGTCTCTCAGTCCCTGTCTGTCAGTGAGATATCTATACACTGAGTGGTGTCTCTCAGTCCCTGTCTCTCAGGGAGATATCTGTACACTGAGTGGTGTCTCACAGTCCCTCTCTCTCAGGGAGACATCTGTACACTGACTGGTGTCTCTCAGTCCCTGTCTCTCAGGGAGCTTTATGTACACTGAGTGGTGTCTCTCAGTCCCTCTCTCTCAGGGAGATATCTGTACACTGACTGGTGTCTCTCAGTCCCTGTCTCTCAGGGAGATATCTGTACACTGAGTGGTGTGTCTCAGTCCCTCTCTCTCAGGGAGATATCTGTACTCTGACTGGTGTCTCTCAGTCCCTGTCTCTGAGGGAGATATCTGTACACTGAGTGGTGTGTCTCAGTTGCTCTCTCTCAGGGAGATATCTGTACACTGACTGCTGTCTCTCAGTCCCTCTCTCTCAGGGAGATATCTGTACACTGAGTGTTGTCTCTCAGTCCCTCTCTCTCAGGGAGATATCTGTACACTGAGTGGTGTCTCTCAGTCCCTGTCTCTCAGGGAGATATATGTACACTGACTGGTGTCTCACAGTCCCTCTCTCTCAGGGAGATATCTGCACACTGACTGGTGTCTCTCAGTCCCTCCCTCTCAGGGAGATATCTGTACACTGAGTGGTGTCTCTCAGTCCCTCTCTCTCAGGGAGATATCTGTACTCTGACTGGTGTCTCTCAGTCCCTGTCTCTGAGGGAGATATCTGGACACTGAGTGGTGTCTCTCAGTTGCTCTCTCTCAGGGAGATATCTGTACACTGACTGGTGTCTCTCAGTCCCTCTCTCTCAGGGAGATATCTGTACACTGAGTGGTGTCTCTCAGTCCCTCTCTCTCAGGGAGATATCTGTACACTGAGTGGTGTCTCTCAGTCCCTGTCTCTCAGGGAGATATATGTACACTGACTGGTGTCTCTCAGTCCCTCTCTCTCAGGGAGATATCTGTGCACTGACTGGTGTCTCTCAGTCCCTCTCTCTCAGGGAGATATCTGTACACTGAGTGGTGTCTCACAGCCCCTGTCTCGCAGGGAGATATCTGTACACTGACTGGTGTCTCTCAGTCCCTGTCTGTCAGTGAGATATCTATACACTGAGTGGTGTCTCTCAGTCCCTGTCTCTCAGGTAGATATCTGTACACTGAGTGGTGTCTCACAGTCCCTCTCTCTCAGGGAGACATCTGTACACTGACTGGTGTCTCTCAGTCCCTGTCTCTCAGGGAGCTTTATGTACACTGACTGGTGTCTCTCAGTCCCTGTCTCTCAGGGAGATATCCGTACACTGAGTGGTGTCTCACAGTCCCTCTCTCTCAGGGAGATATCTGTACACTGACTGGTGTCTCTCAGTCCCTCTCTCTCAGGGAGATATCTGTACGCTGACTAGTGTCTCTCAGTCCCTCTCTCTCAGGGAGATATCTGTATACTGAGTGGTGTCTCTCAGTCCCTCTCTCTCAGGGAGATATCTGTACACTGACTGGTGTCTCTCAGTCCCTGTCTCTCAGGGAGATATCTGTACACTGACTGGTGTCTCTCAGTCCCTCTCTCTGAGGGAGGTATCTGTACACTGACTGGTGTCTCTCAGTCCCTCTCTCTCACGGAGATATCTGTACACTGAGTGGTGTCTCACAGCCCCTGTCTCTCAGGGAGATATCTGTACACTGACTGGTGTCTCTCAGTCCCTGTCTGTCTGGGAGATATCGATACACTGAGTGGAGTCTCTCAGTCCCTGTCTCTCAGGGAGATATCTGTACACTGACTGGTGTCTCTCAGTCCCTGTCTCTCAGGGAGATATCTGTACACTGAGTGGTGTCTCACAGTCCCTCTCTCTCAGGGAGATATCTGTACACTGACTGGTGTCTCTCAGTCCCTGTCTCTCAGGGAGATATCTGTACACTGAGTGGTGTCTCTCAGTC
This sequence comes from Heterodontus francisci, assembly GCF_036365525.1. Taxonomy (NCBI): domain Eukaryota; kingdom Metazoa; phylum Chordata; class Chondrichthyes; order Heterodontiformes; family Heterodontidae; genus Heterodontus; species Heterodontus francisci. Next base: position 2,996,074 of record NC_090384.1, read on the forward strand.
CCTCTCTCTCAGGGAGATATCTGTACACTGACTGGTGTCTCTCAGTCCCTGTCTCTCAGGGAGATATCTGTACACTGAGTGGTGTCTCACAGTCCCTCTCTCTCTGGGAGATATCTGTACACTGACTGGTGTCTCTCAGTCCCTCTCTCTCAGGGAGATATCTGTACGCTCACCAGTGTCTCTCAGTCCCTCTCTCTCAGGGAGATATCTGTACACTGAGTGGTGTCTCTCAGTCCCTGTCTCTCAGGGAGATATCTGTCCACTGACTGGTGTCTCTCAGTCCCTGTCTCTCAGGGAGATATCTGTACACTGACTGGTGTCTCTCAGTCCCTCTCTCTCAGGGAGGTATCTGTACACTGAGTGGTGTCTCTCAGTCCCTGTCTCTCAGGGAGATATATGGACACTGACTGGTGTCTCTCAGTCCCTGTCTCTCAGGGAGATATCTGTACAGTGAGTGGTGTCTCTCAGTCCCTCTCTCTCAGGGAGATATCTGTACTCTGACTGGTGTCTCTCAGTCCCTGTCTCTCATGGAGATATCTGTACACTGAGTGGTGTCTCTCAGCCCCTCTCTCTCAGGGAGATATCTGTGCACTGAGTGGTGTCTCACAGTCCCTCTCTCTCAGGGAGATATCTGTACACTGACTGGTGTCTCTCAGTCCCTGTCTCTCAGGGAGATATCTGTACACTGAGTGGTGTCTCTCAGTTTCTCTCTCAGGGAGATATCTGTACACTGACTGGTGTCTCTCAGTCCCTCTCTCTCAGGGAGATATCTGTACGCTGACTAGTGTCTCTCAGTCCCTGTCTCTCAGGGAGATATCTGTACACTGACTGGTGTCTCTCAGTCCCTCTCTCTCAGGGAGGTATCTGTACACTGAGTGGTGTCTCTCAGTCCCTGTCTCTCAGGGAGATATATGGACACTGACAGGTGTCTCTCAGTCCCTGTCTCTCAGGGAGATATCTGCACACTGAGTGGTGTCTCTCAGTCCCTCTATCTCAGGGAGATATCTGTACAATGAGTAGTGTCTCTCAGTCCCTGTCTCTCAGGGAGATATCTGTACAGTGAGTGGTGTCTCTCAGTCCCTCTCTCTCAGGGAGATATCTGTACTCTGACTGGTGTCTCTCAGTCCCTGTCTCTCATGGAGATATCTGTACACTGAGTGGTGTCTCTCAGCCCCTCTCTCTCAGGGAGATATCTGTGCAATGAGTGGTGTCTCACAGTCCCTCTCTCTCAGGGAGATATCTGTACACTGACTGGTGTCTCTCAGTCCCTGTCTCTCAGGGAGATATCTGTACACTGAGTGGTGTCTCTCAGTCCCTCTCTCTCAGGGAGATATCTGTACACTGACTGCTGTCTCTCAGTCCCTCTCTCTCAGGGAGATATCTGTACACTGAGTGTTGTCTCTCAGTCCCTCTCTCTCAGGGAGATATCTGTACACTGAGTGGTGTCTCTCAGTCCCTGTCTCTCAGGGAGATATCTGTAGACTGAGTGGTGTCTCTCAGTCCCTGTCTCTCAGGGAGATATCTGTACACTGAGTGGTGTCTCTCAGTCCCTGTCTCTCAGGGAGATATCTGTACACTGACTGGTGTCTCTCAGTCCCTGTCTCTCAGGGAGATCTCTGTACACTGACTGGTGTCTCTCAGTCCCTCTCTCTCAGGGAGATATCTGAACACTGACTGGTGTCTCACAGTCCCTCTCTCTCAGAGAGATATCTGTACACTGACTGGTGTCTCTCAGTCCCTCTCTCTCAGGGAGATATCTGTACACTGAGTGGTGTCTCTCAGTCCCTCTCTCTCAGGGAGATATCTGGACACTGAGTGGTGTCTCTCAGTCACTGTCTCTCAGGGAGATATATGTACACTGACTGGTGTCTCTCAGTCCCTCTCTCTCAGGGAGGTATCTGTACACTGACTGGTGTCTCTCAGTCCCTGTCTCTCAGGGAGATATCTGTACACTGAGTGGTGTCTCTCAGTCCCTGTCTCTCAGGGAGATATCTGTACACTGAGTGGTGTCTCTCAGTCCCTGTGTCTCAGGGAGATATATGTACACTGACTGGTGTCTCTCAGTCCCTCTCTCTCAGGGAGATATCTGTACACTGAGTGGTGTCTCTCAGTCCCTCTCTCTCAGGGAGATATCTGTACACTGACTGGTGTCACTCAGTTCCTCTCTCTCAGGGAGATATCTGAACACTGACTGGTGTCTCTCAGTCCCTCTCTCTCACGGAGATATCTGTACACTGAGTGGTGTCTCACAGCCCCTGTCTCTCAGGGAGATATCTGTACACTGACTGGTGTCTCTCAGTCCCTGTCTGTCAGGGAGATATCTATACACTGAGTGGTGTCTCTCAGTCCCTCTCTCTCAGGGAGATATCTGTACACTGACTGGTGTCTCTCAGTCCCTGTCTCTCAGGGAGATATCTGTACACTGAGTGGTGTCTCACAGTCCCTCTCTCTCAGGGAGATATCTGTACACTGACTGGTGTCTCTCAGTCCCTGTCTCTCAGGGAGATATCTGTACACTGAGTGGTGTCTCTCAGTCCCTCTCTCTCAGGGAGATATCTGTACACTGACTGGTGTCTCTCAGTCCCTGTCTCTCAGGGAGATATCTGTACACTGAGTGGTGTCTCACAGTCCCTCTCTCTCAGGGAGATATCTGTACACTGACTGGTGTCTCTCAGTCCCTCTCTCTCAGGGAGATATCTGTACTCTGACTGGTGTCTCTCAGTCCCTGTCTCTCAGGGAGATATCTGCACACTGAGTGGTGTCTCTCAGTCCCTCTCTCTCAGGGAGATATCTGTACACTGACTGGTGTCTCTCAGTCCCTCTCTCTCAGGGAGGTATCTGTACACTGAGTGGTGTCTCTGAGGCCCTGTCTCTCAGGGAGATATCTGTACACTGACTGGTGTCTCTCAGTCCCTGTCTCTCAGGGAGCTTTATGTACACTGAGTGGTGTCTCTCAGGGAGATATCTGTACACTGAGTGGTGTCTCTCAGTCCCTCTCTCTCAGGGAGATATCTGTACACTGACTGGTGTCTCTCAGCCCCTCTCTCTCAGGGAGATATCTGTACACTGACTGGTGTCTCTCAGTCCCTGTCTCTCAGGGAGATATCTGTACACTGAGTGGTGTCTCTCAGTCCCTCTCTCTCAGGGAGATATCTGTACTCTGACTGGTGTCTCTCAGTCCCTGTCTCTGAGGGAGATATCTGTACACTGAGTGGTGTCTCTCAGTTGCTCTCTCTCAGGGAGATATCTGTACACTGAGTGCTGTCTCTCAGTCCCTCTCTCTCAGGGAGATATCTGTACACTGAGTGGTGTCTCTCAGTCCCTGTCTCTCAGGGAGATATATGTACACTGACTGGTGTCTCTCAGTCCGTCTCTCTCAGGGAGATATCTGTACACTGACTGGTGTCTCTCAGTCCCTCCCTCTCAGGGAGATATCTGTACACTGAGTGGTGTCTCACAGCCGCTGTCTCTCTGGGAGATATCTGTACACTGAGTGGTGTCTCTCAGGGAGATATCTGTACACTGAGTGGTGTCTCTCAGTCCCTCTCTCTCAGGGAGATATCTGTACACTGACTGGTGTCTCTCAGCCCCTCTCTCTCAGGGAGATATCTGTACACTGACTGGTGTCTCTCAGTCCCTGTCTCTCAGGGAGATATCTGTACACTGAGTGGTGTCTCTCAGTCCCTCTCTCTCAGGGAGATATCTGTACTCTGACTGGTGTCTCTCAGTCCCTGTCTCTGAGGGAGATATCTGTACACTGAGTGGTGTCTCTCAGTTGCTCTCTCTCAGGGAGATATCTGTACACTGAGTGCTGTCTCTCAGTCCCTCTCTCTCAGGGAGATATCTGTACACTGAGTGGTGTCTCTCAGTCCCTGTCTCTCAGGGAGATATATGTACACTGACTGGTGTCTCTCAGTCCCTCTCTCTCAGGGAGATATCTGTACACTGACTGGTGTCTCTCAGTCCCTCCCTCTCAGGGAGATATCTGTACACTGAGTGGTGTCTCACAGCCCCTGTCTCTCTGGGAGATATCTGTACACTGATTGGTGTCTCTCAGTCCCTGTCTGTCAGGGAGATATCTATACACTGAGTGGTGTCTCTCAGTCCCTCTCTCTCAGGGAGATATCTGTACACTGACTGGTGTCTCACAGTTCCTCTCTCTCAGGGAGACATCTGTACGCTGACTGGTGTCTCTCAGTCCCTGTCTCTCAGGGAGCTTTATGTACACTGAGTGGTGTCTCTCAGGGAGATATCTGTGCACTGACTGGTGTCTCTCAGTCCCTGTCTCTCAGGGAGCTTTATGTACACTGAGTGGTGTCTCTCAGTCCCTCTCTCTCAGGGAGATATCTGTACACTGAGTGGTGTCTCTCAGTCCCTGTCTCTCAGGGAGATATCTGTGCACTGAGTGGTGTCTCTCAGTCCCTGTCTCTCAGGGAGATATCTGTACACTGACTGGTGTCTCTCAGTCCCTGTCTCTCAGGGAGCTTTATGTACACTGAGTGGTGTCTCTCAGGGAGATATCTGTACACTGAGTGGTGTCTCTCAGTCCCTCTCTCTCAGGGAGATATCTGTACACTGACTGGTGTCTCTCAACCCCTCTCTCTCAGGGAGATATCTGTGCACTGAGTGCTGTCTCACAGTCCCTCTCTCTCAGGGAGATATCTGAACACTGACTGGTGTCTCTCAGTCCCTGTCTCTCAGGGAGATATCTGTGCACTGAGTGGTGTCTCTCAATCCCTCTCTCTCAGGGAGATATCTGTACTCTGACTGGTGTCTCTCAGTCCCTGTCTCTGAGGGAGATATCTGTACACTGACTGGTGTCTCTCAGTCCCTCCCTCTCAGGGAGATATCTGTACACTGAGTGGTGTCTCACAGCCCCTGTCTCTCAGGGAGATATCTGCACACTGACTGGTGTCTCTCAGTCCCTGTCTGTCAGGGAGATATCTATACACTGAGTGGTGTCTCTCAGTCCCTCTCTCTCAGGGAGATATCTGTACACTGACTGGTGTCTCACAGTCCCTCTCTCTCAGGGAGACATCTGTACGCTGACTGGTGTCTCTCAGTCCCTGTCTCTCAGGGAGCTTTATGTACACTGAGTGGTGTCTCTCAGGGAGATATCTGTACACTGACTGGTGTCTCTCAGTCCTTGTCTCTCAGGGAGCTTTATGTACACTGAGTGGTGTCTCTCAGTCCCTCTCTCTCAGGGAGATATCTGTACACTGAGTGGTGTCTCTCAGTCCCTGTCTCTCAGGGAGATATCTGTACACTGAGTGGTGTCTCTCAGTCCCTGTCTCTCAGGGAGATATCTGTACACTGACAGGTGTCTCTCAGTCCCTGTCTCTCAGGGAGCTTTATGTACACTGAGTGGTGTCTCTCAGGGAGATATCTGTACACTGAGTGGTGTCTCTCAGTTGCTCTATCTCAGGGAGATATCTGTACACTGAGTGCTGTCTCTCAGTCCCTCTCTCTCAGGGAGATATCTGTACACTGAGTTGTGCCTCTCAGTCCCTGTCTCTCAGGGAGATATATGTACACTGACCGGTGTCTCTCAGTCCCTCTCTCTCAGGGAGATATCTGTACACTGACTGGTGTCTCTCAGTCCCTCCCTCTCAGGGAGATATCTGTACACTGAGTGGTGTCTCACAGCCCCTGTCTCTCTGGGAGATATCTGTACACTGATTGGTGTCTCTCAGTCCCTGTCTGTCAGGGAGATATCTATACACTGAGTGGTGTCTCTCAGTCCCTCTCTCTCAGGGAGATATCTGTACACTGACTGGTGTCTCACAGTTCCTCTCTCTCAGGGAGACATCTGTACGCTGACTGGTGTCTCTCAGTCCCTGTCTCTCAGGGAGCTTTATGTACACTGAGTGGTGTCTCTCAGGGAGATATCTGTGCACTGACTGGTGTCTCTCAGTCCCTGTCTCTCAGGGAGCTTTATGTACACTGAGTGGTGTCTCTCAGTCCCTCTCTCTCAGGGAGATATCTGTACACTGAGTGGTGTCTCTCAGTCCCTGTCTCTCAGGGAGATATCTGTGCACTGAGTGGTGTCTCTCAGTCCCTGTCTCTCAGGGAGATATCTGTACACTGACTGGTGTCTCTCAGTCCCTGTCTCTCAGGGAGCTTTATGTACACTGAGTGGTGTCTCTCAGGGAGATATCTGTACACTGAGTGGTGTCTCTCAGTCCCTCTCTCTCAGGGAGATATCTGTACACTGACTGGTGTCTCTCAACCCCTCTCTCTCAGGGAGATATCTGTGCACTGAGTGCTGTCTCACAGTCCCTCTCTCTCAGGGAGATATCTGAACACTGACTGGTGTCTCTCAGTCCCTGTCTCTCAGGGAGATATCTGTGCACTGAGTGGTGTCTCTCAATCCCTCTCTCGCAGGGAGATATCTGTACTCTGACTGGTGTCTCTCAGTCCCTGTCTCTGAGGGAGATATCTGTACACTGACTGGTGTCTCTCAGTCCCTCCCTCTCAGGGAGATATCTGTACACTGAGTGGTGTCTCACAGCCCCTGTCTCTCAGGGAGATATCTGTACACTGACTGGTGTCTCTCAGTCCCTGTCTGTCAGGGAGATATCTATACACTGAGTGGTGTCTCTGAGTCCCTCTCTCTCAGGGAGATATCTGTACACTGACTGGTGTCTCACAGTCCCTCTCTCTCAGGGAGACATCTGTACGCTGACTGGTGTCTCTCAGTCCCTGTCTCTCAGGGAGCTTTATGTACACTGAGTGGTGTCTCTCAGGGAGATATCTGTACACTGACTGGTGTCTCTCAGTCCTTGTCTCTCAGGGAGCTTTATGTACACTGAGTGGTGTCTCTCAGTCCCTCTCTCTCAGGGAGATATCTGTACACTGAGTGGTGTCTCTCAGTCCCTGTCTCTCAGGGAGATATCTGTACACTGAGTGGTGTCTCTCAGTCCCTGTCTCTCAGGGAGATATCTGTACCCTGACAGGTGTCTCTCAGTCCCTGTCTCTCAGGGAGCTTTATGTACACTGAGTGGTGTCTCTCAGGGAGATATCTGTACACTGAGTGGTGTCTCTCAGTCCCTGTCTCTCAGGGAGATACCTGTGCACTGAGTGGTGTCTCACAGTCCCTCTCTCTCAGGGAGATATCTGTACACTGACTGGTGTCTCTCAGTCCCTGTCTCTCAGGGAGATATCTGTACACTGAGTGGTGTCTCTCAGTCCCTCTCTCTCAGGGAGATATCTGTACTCTGACTGGTGTCTCTCAGTCCCTGTCTCTGAGGGAGATATCTGTACACTGAGTGGTGTCTCTCAGTTGCTCTCTCTCTGGGAGATACCTGTACACTGACTGGTGTCTCTCAGTCCCTCTCTCTCAGGGAGATATCTGTACACTGAGTGGTGTCTCTCAGTCCCTCTCTCTCAGGGAGATATCTGTACACTGAGTGGTGTCTCTCAGTCCCTGTCTCTCAGGGAGATATATGTACACGGACTGGTGTCTCTCAGTCCCTCTCTCTCAGGGAGATATCTGTACACTGACTGGTGTCTCTCAGTCCCTCTCTCTCAGGGAGATATCTGTACACTGAGTGGTGTCTCACAGCCCCTGTCTCTCAGGGAGATATCTGTACACTGACTGGTGTCTCTCAGTCCCTGTCTGTCAGGGAGATATCTATACACTGAGTGGTGTCTCTCAGTCCCTGTCTCTGAGGGAGATATCTGTACACAGAGTGGTGTCTCACAGTCCCTCTCTCTCAGGGAGACATCTGTACACTGACTGGTGTCTCTCAGTCCCTGTCTCTCAGGGAGCTTTATGTACACTGAGTGGTGTCTCTCAGTCCCTCTCTCTCAGGGAGATATCTGTACACTGACTGGTGTCTCTCAGTCCCTGTCTCTCAGGGAGATATCTGTACACTGAGTGGTGTCTCTCAGTCCCTCTCTCTCAGGGAGATATCTGTACACTGACTGGTGTCTCTCAGTCCCTGTCTCTCAGGGAGATATCTGTACACTGAGTGGTGTCTCACAGTCCCTCTCTCTCAGGGAGATATCTGTACACTGACTGGTGTCTCTCAGTCCCTGTCTCTCAGGGAGATATCTGTACACTGAGTGCTGTCTCTCAGTCCCTCTCTCTCAGGGAGATATCTGTACACTGACTGGTGTCTCTCAGTCCCTGTCTCTCAGAGAGATATCTATACACTGAGTGGTGTCTCTCAGTCCCTGTCTCTCAGGGAGATATCTGTACAATGTCTGGTGTCTCTCAGTCCCTCTCTCTCCGGGAGATATCTGTACGCTGACTAGTGTCTCTCAGTCCCTCTCTCTCAGGGAGATATCTGTACACTGAGTGGTGTCTCTCAGTCCCTCTCTCTCAGGGAGATATCTGTACACTGACTGGTGTCTCTCAGTCCCTGTCTCTCAGGGAGATATATGTACACTGACTGGTGTCTCTCAGTCCCTCTCTCAGGGAGGTATCTGTACACTGAGTGGTGTCTCTCAGTCCCTGTCTCTCAGGGAGATATATGTACACTGAATGGTGTCTCTCAGTCCTTGTCTCTCAGGGAGATATCTGTACACTGAGTGGTGTCTCTCAGTCCCTCTCTCTCAGGGCGATATCTGTGCACTGAGTGGTGTCTCACAGTCCCTCTCTCTCAGGGAGATATCTGTACACTGACTGGTGTCTCTCAGTCCCTGTCTCTCAGGATGATATCTGTACACTGAGTGGTGTCTCTCAGTCCCTCTCTCTCAGGGAGATATCTGTACTCTGACTGGTGTCTCTCAGTCCCTGTCTCTCAGGGAGATATCTGTACACTGAGTGGTGTCTCTCAGTCCCTGTCTCTCAGGGAGATATATGTACACTGACTGGTGTCTCTCAGTCCCTCTCTCTCAGGGAGGTATCTGTACACTGAGTGGTGTCTCTCAGTCCCTGTCTCTCAGGGAGATATCTGTACACTGAGTGGTGTCTCACAGTCCCACTCTCTCAGGGAGACATCTGTACACTGACTGGTGTCTCTCAGTCCCTGTCTCTCAGGGAGCTTTATGTACACTGAGTGGTGTCTCTCAGTCCCTCTCTCTCAGGGAGATATCTGTACACTGAGTGGTGTCTCTCAGTCCCTGTCTCTCAGGGAGATATATGTACACGGACTGGTGTCTCTCAGTCCCTCTCTCTCAGGGAGATATCTGTACACTGACTGGTGTCTCTCAGTCCCTCTCTCTCAGGGAGATATCTGTACACTGAGTGGTGTCTCACAGCCCCTGTCTCTCAGGGAGATATCTGTACACTGACTGGTGTCTCTCAGTCCCTGTCTGTCAGGGAGATATCTATACACTGAGTGGTGTCTCTCAGTCCCTGTCTCTGAGGGAGATATCTGTACACAGAGTGGTGTCTCACAGTCCCTCTCTCTCAGGGAGATATCTGTACACTGACTGGTGTCTCTCAGTCCCTGTCTCTCAGGGAGATATCTGTACACTGAGTGGTGTCTCACAGTCCCTCTCTCTCAGGGAGATATCAGTACACTGACTGGTGTCTCTCAGTCCCTGTCTCTCAGGGAGATATCTGTACACTGAGTGGTGTCTCTCAGTCCCTCTCTCTCAGGGAGATATCTGTACACTGACTGGTGTCTCTCAGTCCCTGTCTCTCAGGGAGATATCTATACACTGAGTGGTGTCTCTCAGTCCCTGTCTCTCAGGGAGATATCTGTACAATGACTGGTGTCTCTCAGTCCCTCTCTCTCCGGGAGATATCTGTACGCTGACTAGTGTCTCTCAGTCCCTCTCTCTCAGGGAGATATCTGTACACTGAGTGGTGTCTCTCAGTCCCTCTCTCTCAGGGAGATATCTGTACACTGACTGGTGTCTCTCAGTCCCTGTCTCTCAGGGAGATATATGTACACTGACTGGTGTCTCTCAGTCCCTCTCTCAGGGAGGTATCTGTACACTGAGTGGTGTCTCTCAGTCCCTGTCTCTCAGGGAGATATATGTACACTGACTGGTGTCTCTCAGTCCTTGTCTCTCAGGGAGATATCTGTACACTGAGTGGTGTCTCTCAGTCCCTCTCTCTCAGGGCGATATCTGTGCACTGAGTGGTGTCTCACAGTCCCTCTCTCTCAGGGAGATATCTGTACACTGACTGGTGTCTCTCAGTCCCTGTCTCTCAGGATGATATCTGTACACTGAGTGGTGTCTCTCAGTCCCTCTCTCTCAGGGAGATATCTGTACTCTGACTGGTGTCTCTCAGTCCCTGTCTCTCAGGGAGATATCTGTACACTGAGTGGTGTCTCTCAGTCCCTGTCTCTCAGGGAGATATATGTACACTGACTGGTGTCTCTCAGTCCCTCTCTCTCAGGGAGGTATCTGTACACTGAGTGGTATCTCTCAGTCCCTGTCTCTCAGGGAGATATCTGTACACTGAGTGGTGTCTCACAGTCCCTCTCTCTCAGGGAGACATCTGTACACTGACTGGTGTCTCTCAGTCCCTCTCTCTCAGGGAGATATCTGTACACTGAGTGGTGTCTCTCAGTCCCTCTCTCTCAGGGAGATATCTGTACACTGACTGGTGTCTCTCAGTCCCTGTCTCTCAGGGAGATATATGTACACTGACTGGTGTCTCTCAGTCCCTCTCTCAGGGAGGTATCTGTACACTGAGTGGTGTCTCTCAGTCCCTGTCTCTCAGGGAGATATATGTACACTGAATGGTGTCTCTCAGTCCTTGTCTCTCAGGGAGATATCTGTACACTGAGTGGTGTCTCTCAGTCCCTCTCTCTCAGGGCGATATCTGTGCACTGAGTGGTGTCTCACAGTCCCTCTCTCTCAGGGAGATATCTGTACACTGACTGGTGTCTCTCAGTCCCTGTCTCTCAGGATGATATCTGTACACTGAGTGGTGTCTCTCAGTCCCTCTCTCTCAGGGAGATATCTGTACTCTGACTGGTGTCTCTCAGTCCCTGTCTCTCAGGGAGATATCTGTACACTGAGTGGTGTCTCTCAGTCCCTGTCTCTCAGGGAGATATATGTACACTGACTGGTGTCTCTCAGTCCCTCTCTCTCAGGGAGGTATCTGTACACTGAGTGGTGTCTCTCAGTCCCTGTCTCTCAGGGAGATATCTGTACACTGAGTGGTGTCTCACAGTCCCACTCTCTCAGGGAGACATCTGTACACTGACTGGTGTCTCTCAGTCCCTGTCTCTCAGGGAGCTTTATGTACACTGAGTGGTGTCTCTCAGTCCCTCTCTCTCAGGGAGATATCTGTACACTGAGTGGTGTCTCTCAGTCCCTGTCTCTCAGGGAGATATATGTACACGGACTGGTGTCTCTCAGTCCCTCTCTCTCAGGGAGATATCTGTACACTGACTGGTGTCTCTCAGTCCCTCTCTCTCAGGGAGATATCTGTACACTGAGTGGTGTCTCACAGCCCCTGTCTCTCAGGGAGATATCTGTACACTGACTGGTGTCTCTCAGTCCCTGTCTGTCAGGGAGATATCTATACACTGAGTGGTGTCTCTCAGTCCCTGTCTCTGAGGGAGATATCTGTACACAGAGTGGTGTCTCACAGTCCCTCTCTCTCAGGGAGATATCTGTACACTGACTGGTGTCTCTCAGTCCCTGTCTCTCAGGGAGATATCTGTACACTGAGTGGTGTCTCACAGTCCCTCTCTCTCAGGGAGATATCAGTACACTGACTGGTGTCTCTCAGTCCCTGTCTCTCAGGGAGATATCTGTACACTGAGTGGTGTCTCTCAGTCCCTCTCTCTCAGGGAGATATCTGTACACTGACTGGTGTCTCTCAGTCCCTGTCTCTCAGGGAGATATCTATACACTGAGTGGTGTCTCTCAGTCCCTGTCTCTCAGGGAGATATCTGTACAATGACTGGTGTCTCTCAGTCCCTCTCTCTCCGGGAGATATCTGTACGCTGACTAGTGTCTCTCAGTCCCTCTCTCTCAGGGAGATATCTGTACACTGAGTGGTGTCTCTCAGTCCCTCTCTCTCAGGGAGATATCTGTACACTGACTGGTGTCTCTCAGTCCCTGTCTCTCAGGGAGATATATGTACACTGACTGGTGTCTCTCAGTCCCTCTCTCAGGGAGGTATCTGTACACTGAGTGGTGTCTCTCAGTCCCTGTCTCTCAGGGAGATATATGTACACTGACTGGTGTCTCTCAGTCCTTGTCTCTCAGGGAGATATCTGTACACTGAGTGGTGTCTCTCAGTCCCTCTCTCTCAGGGCGATATCTGTGCACTGAGTGGTGTCTCACAGTCCCTCTCTCTCAGGGAGATATCTGTACACTGACTGGTGTCTCTCAGTCCCTGTCTCTCAGGATGATATCTGTACACTGAGTGGTGTCTCTCAGTCCCTCTCTCTCAGGGAGATATCTGTACTCTGACTGGTGTCTCTCAGTCCCTGTCTCTCAGGGAGATATCTGTACACTGAGTGGTGTCTCTCAGTCCCTGTCTCTCAGGGAGATATATGTACACTGACTGGTGTCTCTCAGTCCCTCTCTCTCAGGGAGGTATCTGTACACTGAGTGGTATCTCTCAGTCCCTGTCTCTCAGGGAGATATCTGTACACTGAGTGGTGTCTCACAGTCCCTCTCTCTCAGGGAGACATCTGTACACTGACTGGTGTCTCTCAGTCCCTGTCTCTCAGGGAGCTTTATGTACACTGAGTGGTGTCTCTCAGTCCCTCTCTCTCAGGGAGATATCTGTACACTGACTGGTGTCTCTCAGTCCCTGTCTCTCAGGGAGATATCTGTACACTGAGTGGTGTCTCTCAGTCCCTCTCTCTCAGGGAGATATCTGTGCACTGACTGGTGTCTCTCAGTCCCTGTCTCTCAGGGAGATATCTGTACACTGAGTGGTGCCTCTCAGTCCCTCTCTCTCAGGGAGATATCTGTACACTGACTGGTGTCTCTCAGTCCCTGTCTCTCAGGGAGATATCTATACACTGAGTGGTGTCTCTCAGTCCCTGTCTCTCAGGGAGATATCTGTACACTGACTGGTGTCTCTCAGTCCCTCTCTCTCCGCAAGATATCTGTACGCTGACTAGTGTCTCTCAGTCCCTCTCTCTCAGGGAGATATCTGTACACTGAGTGGTGTCTCTCAGTCCCTCTCTCTCAGGGAGATATCTGTACACTGACTGGTGTCTCTCAGTCCCTGTCTCTCAGGGAGATATATGTACACTGACTGGTGTCTCTCAGTCCCTCTCTCAGGGAGGTATCTGTACACTGAGTGGTGTCTCTCTGTCCCTGTCTCTCAGGGAGATATATGTACACTGACTGGTGTCTCTCAGTCCTTGTCTCTCAGGGAGATATCTGTACACTGAGTGGTGTCTCTCAGTCCCTCACTCTCAGGGAGATATCTGTTCACTGAGTGGTGTCTCTCAGTCCCTCTCTCTCAGGGAGGTATCTGTACACTGAGTGGTGTCTCTCAGTCATTGTCTCTCAGGGAGATATCTGTGCACTGACTGGTGTCTCTCAGTCCCTGTCTCTCAGGGAGCTTTATGTACACTGAGTGGTGTCTCACAGGGAGATATCTGTACACTGACTGGTGTCTCTCAGTCCCTGTCTCTCAGGATGATATCTGTACACTGAGTGGTGTCTCTCAGTCCCTCTCTCTCAGGGAGATATCTGTACTCTGACTGGTGTCTCTCAGTCCCTGTCTCTCAGGGAGATATCTGTACACTGAGTGGTGTCTCTCAGTCCCTGTCTCTCAGGGAGATAACTGTACAATGACTGGTGTCTCTCAGTCCCTCTCTCTCCGGGAGATATCTGTACGCTGACTAGTGTCTCTCAGTCCCTCTCTCTCAGGGAGATATCTGTACACTGAGTGGTGTCTCTCAGTCCCTCTCTCTCAGGGAGATATCTGTACACTGACTGGTGTCTCTCAGACCCTGTCTCTCAGGGAGATATATGTACACTGACTGGTGTCTCTCAGTCCCTCTCTCAGGGAGGTATCTGTACACTGAGTGGTGTCTCTCAGTCCCTGTCTCTCAGGGAGATATATGTACACTGACTGGTGTCTCTCAGTCCTTGTCTCTCAGGGAGATATCTGTACACTGAGTGGTGTCTCTCAGTCCCTCTCTCTCAGGGCGATATCTGTGCACTGAGTGGTGTCTCACAGTCCCTCTCTCTCAGGGAGATATCTGTACACTGACTGGTGTCTCTCAGTCCCTGTCTCTCAGGATGATATCTGTACACTGAGTGGTGTCTCTCAGTCCCTCTCTCTCAGGGAGATATCTGTACTCTGACTTGTGTCTCTCAGTCCCTGTCTCTCAGGGAGATATCTGTACACTGAGTGGTGTCTCTCAGTCCCTGTCTCTCAGGGAGATATATGTACACTGACTGGTGTCTCTCAGTCCCTCTCTCTCAGGGAGATATCTGTACACTGACTGGTGTCTCTCAGTCCCTGTCTCTCAGGGAGATATCTGTACACTGAGTGGTGTCTCTCAGTCCCTCTCTCTCAGGGAGACATCTGTGCACTGACTGGTGTCTCTCAGTCCCTGTCTCTCAGGGAGATATCTGTACACTGAGTGGTGTCTCTCAGTCCCTCTCTCTCAGGGAGATATCTGTACACTGACTGGTGTCTCTCAGTCCCTGTCTCTCAGGGAGATATCTATACACTGAGTGGTGTCTCTCAGTCCCTGTCTCTCAGGGAGATATCTGTACACTGACTGGTGTCTCTCAGTCCCTCTCTCTCCGGGAGATATCTGTACGCTGACTAGTGTCTCTCAGTCCCTCTCTCTCAGGGAGATATCTGTACACAGAGTGGTGTCTCTCAGTCCCTCTCTCTCAGGGAGATATCTGTACACTGACTGGTGTCTCTCAGTCCCTGTCTCTCAGGGAGATATATGTACACTGACTGGTGTCTCTCAGTCCCTCTCTCAGGGAGGTATCTGTACACTGAGTGGTGTCTCTCTGTCCCTGTCTCTCAGGGAGATATATGTACACTGACTGGTGTCTCTCAATCCTTGTCTCTCATGGAGATATCTGTACACTGAGTGGTGTCTCTCAGTCCCTCTCTCTCAGGGAGATATCTGTTCACTGAGTGGTGTCTCTCAGTCCCTCTCTCTCAGGGAGGTATCTGTACACTGAGTGGTGTCTCTCAGTCCCTGTCTCTCAGGGAGATATCTGTGCACTGACTGGTGTCTCTCAGTCCCTGTCTCTCAGGGAGCTTTATGTACACTGAGTGGTGTCTCTCAGGGAGATATCTGTACACTGAGTGGTGTCTCACAGTCCCTCTCTCTCAGGGAGATATCTGTACACTGACTGGTGTCTCTCAGTCCCTGTCTCTCAGGGTGATACCTGTACACTGAGTGGTGTCTCTCAGTCCCTCTCTCTCAGGGAGATATCTGTACTCTGACTGGTGTCTCTCAGTCCCTGTCTCTCAGGGAGATATCTGTACACTGAGTGGTGTCTCTCAGTCCCTGTCTCTCAGGGAGATAGAACATAGAACATAGAACATACAGCACAGAACAGGCCCTTCGGCCCACAATGTTGTGCCGATCCTTTGTCCTCTGTCGAGGACAATTTAATCTATACCCCATCATTCTCCTTTATCCATATACCTATCCAAAAGCCTTTTGAAAGTCCCTAAAGTTTCTGACTCAACAACTTCCCCGGACAAGGCATTCCATGCCTCGACCACTCTCTGGGTAAAGAACCTTCCCCTGACATCCCCCTTATATCTCCCACCCTTCACCTTAAATTTATGACCCCTTGTAACGCTTTGCTCCACCCGGGGAAAAAGTTTCTGACTGTCTACCCTATCTATTCCCCTGATCATCTTATAAACCTCTATCATGTCACCCCTCATCCTTCTCCGTTCTAATGAGAAGAGGCCTAGAATGTTCAGCCTTTCCTCGTAAGACTTATTCTCCATTCCAGGCAACATCCTGGTAAATCTCCTCTGCACCCTCTCCAAGGCTTCCACATCCTTCCTAAAATGAGGCGACCAGAACTGCACACAGTACTCCAAATGAGGCCTTACCAAGGTCCTGTACAGCTGCATCATCACCTCACGGCTCTTAAATTCAATCCCTCTGCTAATGAACGCTAACACCCCATATGCCTTCTTCACAGCCCTATCCACTTGAGTTGCAACTTTCAATGATCTATGCACATAGACCCCAAGGTCTCTCTGCTCCTCCACATGCCCAAGAACCCTACCGTTAACCCAGTATTTTGCATTCATGTTTGTCCTTCCAAAATGGACGACCTCACACTTTTCAGGGTTAAACTCCATCTGCCACTTTTCAGCCCAGCACTGCAACCTATCCAAGTCCCTTTGCAGACGACAATAGCCCTCCTCGGTATCCACAACTCCACCAACCTTTGTATCATCTGCAAATTTACTGACCCACCCTTCGACTTCCTCATCCAAGTCGTTAATAAAAATCACAAACAGGAGAGGACCCAGAACTGATCCCTGCGGCACGCCACTGGTAACTGGGCTCCAGGCTGAGTATTTACCATCTAAGACCACTCTCTGCCTTCTATCAGTTAGCCAATTCTTAATCCAACTGGCCACATTCCCCACTATCCCATGCCTCCTGACTTTCTCCATAAGTCTACCATGGGGGACCTTATCAAATGCCTTACTAAAATCCATGTACACCACATCCACTGGTTTACCCTCATCCACTTGCTTGGTCACCTGCTCAAAGAATTCAATCAGGCTTGTGAGGCAAGACCTACCCCTCACAAAACCGTGCTGACTGTCCCGAATCAAGCAGTGTCTTTCCAGATGCTCAGAAATCCTATCCCTCAGCACCTTTTCCATCAACTTGCCTACCACCGAAGTAAGACTAACTGGCCTGTAATTCCCAGGGTTGTTCCTATTCCCTTTCTTGAACAGGGGCACAACATTTGCCACCCTCCAATCACCTGGTACCACCCCCGTCAGCAGAGAAGATGAAAAGATCATTGCCAGCGGCTCTGCAATTTCATCCCTTGCTTCCCATAACATCCTTGGATATACCCCGTCAGGCCCGGGAGACTTGTCTATCTTCAAGTTATTCAAAAACCCCAACACATCTTCCCTCCTAACGAGCACTTCCTCGAGCTTACCAGTCTGCTTCCCACCGTCCTCTTCAGTAATACACCCCTTCTCATTCGTAAATACCGAAGAGAAGTACTCATTCAAAACCTCACTTATCTCTTCCGGCTCAACACACAGTCTCCCGCTATTGTCCTTGACCGGACCTACGGTCCCCCTAGTCATCCTCATATTTCTGACATACGCGTAAAAGGCCTTGGGGTTTTCTTTTATCCTACCCGCCAAGCATTTTTCATGCCCTCTCTTAGCTCTCCTAATCCCTTTCTTCAGATCCTTCCTGGCCATCTTGTATCCCTCCAGAGCTATGCCTGTGCCCTTTTTCCTCAACTTTATATACGCATCCTTCTTCTTCCTAACAAGACTCTCAACCTCTCTTGTCAACCACGGTTCCCTCACATGACCATCCCTTCCCTGTCTGACAGGGACATGCTTATCAATGGCCCCTACTATCTGCTCCTTGAAAAAGTTCCACATTTCGACCGTGCCCTTCCCTGCCAGCATATGCTCCCAACTTATGCTCCTCAGTTCCTGCCTGACAGCATCATATCTACCCTTCCCCCAATTGTAAACCTTGCCCTGTTGCACATACCTATCCCTCTCCATTACCACAGTGAATGCTACAGAATTGTGATCACTATCTCCAAAGTGCTCGCCCACCAACAGCTCTATCACTTGCCCTGGTTCATTACCTAGTACCAAATCCAATATTGCCTCCCCTCTGGTCGGGCAGTCTACATACTGAGTCAGAAAAGCTTCCTGGACATACTGCACAAACACTACCCCATCCAAACTATTCGATCTAAAGAGTTGCCAATCAATATTTGGGAAGTTGAAATCCCCCATAATTACTACCCTGTGACTTCTGCTCCTTTCCAAAATCTGTTTCCCAATCTGCTCTTCCACCTCCCTGCTGCTATTGGGGGGCCTATAGAAAACTCCCATCAAGGTGACTGCTCCTTTCCTGTTCCTGACCTCAACCCACAGTGCCTCAGTCGGCAGATCCTCCTCGAAAATTCTTTCAGCAGTTGTTACACTATTTCTAACTAACAATGCCACCCCCCCACCTCTTTTACCACCATTCCTAATCTTATGAAAACATCTATAACCAGGTACCTCCAAAAACCATTCCTCCCCCTCACCTATCCACGTTTCAGTGATGGCCACAACATCGTAGTCCCAAGTGCCCATCCACGCCTTCAATTCACTCACCTTATTCCTGATGCTTCTTGCGTTGAAGTATACGCACTTTAACCCTTCTCCGTGCCCATCTGTCCTCTGCGACAGTGCTACCTTCCCCAATACCTCACTACACTCTTTGTCTTTCTGAGTGGACCCACTGGTCCCTGGATTACAAGTCCGGTTCCCATCCCCCTCCCAAACTAGTTTAAACCCTCCCGAACAGTACTAGCAAACCTCCCTCCCAGGATATTGGTGCCCCTCTGGTTCAGATGCAGCCCGTCCTGTTTGAACAGGTCCCATCTTCCCCAGAATGCAGTCCAATTATCCAAGAACTGGAAGCCCTCCCTCCTACACCATTCCTGCAGCCACGTGTTCAGCTGTGCTCTCTCCCTATTCCTAGCCTCACTATCACGTGGCGCCGGCAACAAACCAGAGATAACAACTCTGTCCGTCCGAGCTTTCAGCTTCCAGCCTAACTCCCTAAACTCACTTCTAACATCTGTGCCACCCTTCCTTCCTACGTCGTTGGTGCCAATGTGCACCACGACCTCTGGCTGCTCCCCCTCCCCTTTAAGGATCCTGAAGACGCGATCACAAACATCACGGACCCTGGCACCAGGGAGGCAACAAACCATCCGTGCGTCTCGCCTGCGCCCACAGAACCGCCTGTCCGTACTCCTCACCATCGAGTCCCCGATGACTAGTGCTCTCCCATTCTCCCTCCTTCCCTTCTGAGCCACAGTGCAGGACCCCGTGCCAGAGGCCCGGTCACTGCAGCCTGCCCCCGATAGGCCGTCCCCCCCAACAGTATCTAAAACTGTATACTTGTTGTTGAGGGGAACGACCACAGGAGATCCCTGCACTGACCTCTTCCCACCTCTAACTGTTACCCAGCTGCCTTTGATTTGTGGAGTAACGACCTCCGTGTAGCTTCTATCTATCAACCCCTCAGCTTCCCGAATGATCCTCAGTTCATCCAGCTCCAGCTCCAATTCCCTAACACGGTCTGATAGGAGCTGGAGACGGATGCACTTCCAGCAGGTGAAGTCGGCAGGGCCACCGGAGGTTTCCCTCACCTCGAACATTCTGCAGGAGGAGCAATACACTACACTGGCTGCCATTTCTTTTATTCAATTATGTACACTGACATATGTACACTGACTGGTGTCTCTCAGCCCCTCTCTCTCAGGGAGGTATCTGTACACTGAGTGGTGTCTCTCAGTCCCTGTCTCTCAGGGAGATATCTGTACACTGAGTGGTGTCTCTCAGTCCCTGTCTCTCAGGGAGATATATGTACACTGAATGGTGTCTCTCAGTCCCTCTCTCTCAGGGAGATATCTGTACACTGACTGTTGTCTCTCAGTCCCTCTCTCTCAGGGAGATATCTGTACACTGAGTGGTGTCTCACAGCCCCTGCCTCTCAGGTAGATATCTGTGCACTGACTGGTGTCTCTCAGTCCCTGTCTCTCAGGGAGATATCTGTACACTGAGTGGTGTCTCTCAGTCCCTCTCTCTCAGGGAGATATCTGTACACTGAGTGGTGTCTCACAGTCCCTCTCTCTCAGGGAGATATCTGTACACTGACTGGTGTCTCTCAGTCCCTCTCTCTCAGGGAGATATCTGTACACTGACTGGTGTCTCTTAGTCCCTGTCTCTCAGGGAGATATCTGTACACTGACTGGTGTCTCTCAGTCCCTGTCTCTCAGGGAGATATCTGTACACTGAGTGGTGTCTCTCAGTCCCTCTCTCTCAGGGAGATATCTGTACTCTGACTGGTGTCTCTCAGTTCCTGTCTCTGAGGGAGATATCTGTACACTGAGTGGTGTCTCTCAGTTGCTCTCTCTCAGGGAGATATCTGTACACTGACTGGTGTCTCTCAGTCCCTCTCTCTCAGGGAGATATCTGTACACTGAGTGGTGTCTCTCACTCCCTGTCTCTCAGGGAGATATATGTACACTGACTGGTGTCTCTCAGTCCCTCTCTCAGGGAGGTATCTGTACACTGAGCGGTGTCTCTCAGTCCCAGTCTCTCAGGGAGATATATGTACACTGACTGGTGTCTCTCAGTCCTTGTCTCTCAGGGAGATATCTGTACACTGAGTGGTGTCTCTCAGTCCCTCACTCTCAGGGAGATATCTGTTCACTGAGTGGTGTCTCTCAGTCCCTCTCTCTCAAGGAGGTATCTGTACACTGAGTGGTGTCTCTCAGTCCCTGTCTCTCAGGGAGATATCTGTACACTGACTGGTGTCTCTCAATCCCTGTCTCTCAGGGAGCTTTATGTACACTGAGTGGTGTCTCTCAGGGAGATATCTGTACACTGAGTGGTGTCTCTCAGTCCCTCTCTCTCAGGGAGATATTTGTGCACTGAGTGGTGTCTCTCAGTCCCTCTCTCTCAGGGAGATATCTGTACACTGACTGGTGTCTCTCAGTCCCTGTCTCTCAGGATGATATCTGTACACTGAGTGGTGTCTCTCAGTCCCTCTCTCTCAGGGAGATATCTGTACTCTGACTGGTGTCTCTCAGTCCCTGTCTCTCAGGGAGATATCTGTACACTGAGTGGTGTCTCTCAGTCCCTGTCTCTCAGGGAGATATATGTCCACTGACTGGTGTCTCTCAGTCCCTCTCTCTCAGGGAGGTATCTGTACACTGAGTGGTGTCTCTCAGTCCCTGTCTCTCAGGGAGATATCTGTACACTGAGTGGTGTCTCACAGTCCCTCTCTCTCAGGGAGACATCTGTACACTGACTGGTGTCTCTCAGTCCCTGTCTCTCAGGGAGCTTTATGTACACTGAGTGGTGTCTCTCAGTCCCTCTCTCTCAGGGAGATATCTGTACACTGACTGGTGTCTCTCAGTCCCTGTCTCTCAGGGAGATATCTGTACACTGAGTGGTGTCTCTCAGTCCCTCTCTCTCAGGGAGATATCTGTACACTGACTGGTGTCTCTCAGTCCCTGTCTCTCAGGGAGATATCTGTACACTGAGTGGTGTCTCTCAGTCCCTCTCTCTCAGGGAGATATCTGTACATTGACTGTTGTCTCTCAGTCCCTGTCTCTCAGGGAGATATCTATACATTGAGTGGTGTCTCTCAGTCCCTGTCTCTCAGGGAGATATCTGTACACTGACTGGTGTCTCTCAGTCCCTCTCTCTCCGGGAGATATCTGTACGCTGACTAGTGTCTCTCAGTCCCTCTCTCTCAGAGAGATATCTGTACACTGAGTGGTGTCTCTCAGTCCCTGTCTCTTAGGGAGGTTTATGTACACTGAGTGGTGTCTCTCAGGGAGATATCTGTACAATGAGTGGTGTCTCTCAGTCCCTCTCTCTCAGGGAGATATCTGTACACTGACTGGTGTCTCTCAGCCCCACTCTCTCCGGGAGATATCTGTACGCTGACTAGTGTCTCTCAGTCCCTCTCTCTCAGGGAGATATCTGTACACTGACTGGTGTCTCTCAGTCCCTGTCTCTCAGGGAGATATATGTACACTGACTGGTGTCTCTCAGTCCCTCTCTCAGGGAGGTATCTGTACACTGAGTGGTGTCTCTCAGTCCCTGTCTCTCAGTGAGATATATGTACACTGACTGGTGTCTCTCAGTCCTTGTCTCTCAGGGAGATATCTGTACACTGAGTGGTGTCTCTCAGTCCCTCTCTCTCAGGGAGATATCTGTTCACTGAGTGGTGTCTCTCAGTCCCTCTCTCTCAGGGAGGTATCTGTACACTGAGTGGTGTCTCTCAGTCCCTGTCTCTCAGGGAGATATCTGTACACTGACTGGTGTCTCTCAGTCCCTGTCTCTCAGGGAGCTTTATGTACACTGAGTGGTGTCTCTCAGGGAGATATCTGTACACTGAGTGGTGTCTCTCAGTCCCTCTCTCTCAGGGAGATATCTGTGCACTGAGTGGTGTCTCACAGTCCCTCTCTCTCAGGGAGATATCTGTACACTGACTGGTGTCTCTCAGTCCCTGTCTCTCAGGGTGATATCTGTACACTGAGTGGTGTCTCTCAGTCCCTCTCTCTCAGGGAGATATCTGTACTCTGACTGGTGTCTCTCAGTCCCTGTCTCTCAGGGAGATATCTGTACACAGAGTGGTGTCTCTCAGTCCCTGTCTCTCAGGGAGATATATGTACACTGACTGGTGTCTCTCAGTCCCTCTCTCTCAGGGAGGTATCTGTACACTGAGTGGTGTCTCTCAGTCCCAGTCTCTCAGGGAGATATCTGTACACTGAGTGGTGTCTCTCAGTCCCTGTCTCTCAGGGAGATATATGTACACTGACTGGTGTCTCTCAGTCCCTCTCTCTCAGGGAGATATCTGTACACTGACTGTTGTCTCTCAGTCCCTCTCTCTCAGGGAGATATCTGTACACTGAGTGGTGTCTCACAGCCCCTGCCTCTCAGGGAGATATCTGTGCACTGACTGGTGTCTCTCAGTCCCTGTCTCTCAGGGAGATATCTGTACACTGAGTGGTGTCTCTCAGTCCCTCTCTCTCAGGGAGATATCTGTACACTGACCGGTGTCTCTCAGTCCCTCTCTCTCAGGGAGATATCTGTACACTGAGTGGTGTCTCACAGTCCCTCTCTCTCAGGGAGATATCTGTACACTGACTGGTGTCTCTCAGTCCCTCTCTCTCAGGGAGATATCTGTACACTGACTGGTGTCTCTTAGTCCCTGTCTCTCAGGGAGATATCTGTACACTGACTGGTGTCTCTCAGTCCCTCTCTCTCAGGGAGATATCTGTACACTGACTGGTGTCTCTCAGTCCCTGTCTCTCAGGGAGATATCTGTACACTGAGTGGTGTCTCTCAGTTGCTCTCTCTCAGGGAGATATCTGTACACTGACTGGTGTCTCTCAGTCCCTCTCTCTCAGGGAGATATCTGTACACTGAGTGGTGTCTCTCAGTCCCTCTCTCTCAGGGAGATATCTGTACACTGACTGGTGTCTCACAGCCCCTGTCTCTCAGGGAGATATCTGTACACTGACTGGTGTCTCTCAGTCCCTGTCTGTCAGGGAGATATCTATACACTGAGTGGTGTCTCTCAGTCCCTCTCTCTCAGGGAGATATCTGTACACTGACTGGTGTCTCACTGTCCCTCTCTCTCAGGGAGACATCTGTACGATGACTGGTGTCTCTCAGTCCCTGTCTCTCAGGGAGCTTTATGTACACTGAGTGGTGTCTCTCAGGGAGATATCTGTACACTGACTGGTGTCTCTCAGTCCCTGTCTCTCAGGGAGCTTTATGTACACTGAGTGGTGTCTCTCTGTCCCTCTCTCTCAGGGAGATATCTGTACACTGACTGGTGTCTCTCAGTCCCTGTCTCTCAGGGAGATATCTGTACACTGAGTGGTGTCTCTCAGTCCCTGTCTCTCAGGGAGATATCTGTACACTGAGTGGTGTCTCTCAGTCCCTGTCTCTTAGGGAGCTTTATGTACACTGAGTGGTGTCTCTCAGGGAGATATCTGTACACTGAGTGGTGTCTCTCAGTCCCTCTCTCTCAGGGAGATATCTGTACACTGACTGGTGTCTCTCAGCCCCACTCTCTCAGGGAGATATCTTTGCACTGAGTGGTGTCTCTCAGTCCCTCTCTCTCCGGGAGATATCTGTACGCTGACTAGTGTCTCTCAGTCCCTCTCTCTCAGGGAGATATCTGTACACTGAGTGGTGTCTCTCAGTCCCTCTCTCTCAGGGAGATATCTGTACACTGACAGGTGTCTCTCAGTCCCTGTCTCTCAGGGAGATATATGTACACTGACTGGTGTCTCTCAGTCCCTCTCTCAGGGAGGTATCTGTACACTGAGTGGTGTCTCTCAGTCCCTCTCTCTCAGGGAGATATATGTACACTGACTGGTGTCTCTCAGTCCTTGTCTCTCAGGGAGATATCTGTACACTGAGTGGTGTCTCTCAGTCCCTCTCTCTCAGGGAGATATCTGTTCACTGAGTGGTGACTCTCAGTCCCTCTCTCTCAGGGAGGTATCTGTACACTGTGTGGTGTCTCTCAGTCCCTGTCTCTCAGGGAGATATCTGTACACTGACTGGTGTCTCTCAGTCCCTGTCTCTCAGGGAGCTTTATGTACACTGAGTGGTGTCTCTCAGGGAGATATCTGTACACTGAGTGGTGTCTCTCAGTCCCTCTCTCTCAGGGAGATATCTGTGCACTGAGTGGTGTCTCACAGTCCCTCTCTCTCAGGGAGATATCTGTACACTGACTGGTGTCTCTCAGTCCCTGTCTCTCAGGGTGATATCTGTACACTGAGTGGTGTCTCTCAGTCCCTCTCTCTCAGGGAGATATCTGTACTCTGACTGGTGTCTCTCAGTCCCTGTCTCTCAGGGAGATATCTGTACACTGAGTGGTGTCTCTCAGTCCCTGTCTCTCAGGGAGATATATGTACACTGACTGGTGTCTCTCAGTCCCTCTCTCTCAGGGAGGTATCTGTACACTGAGTGGTGTCTCTCAGTCCCTGTCTCTCAGGGAGATATCTGTACACTGAGTGGTGTCTCTCAGTCCCTGTCTCTCAGGGAGATATATGTACACTGACTGGTGTCTCTCAGTCCCTCTCTCTCAGGGAGATATCTGTACACTGACTGTTGTCTCTCAGTCCCTCTCTCTCAGGGAGATATCTGTACACTGAGTGGTGTCTCACAGCCCCTGCCTCTCAGGGAGATATCTGTGCACTGACTGGTGTCTCTCAGTCCCTGTCTCTCAGGGAGATATCTGTACACTGAGTGGTGTCTCTCAGTCCCTCTCTCTCAGGGAGATAACAGTACACTGACCGGTGTCTCTCAGTCCCTCTCTCTCAGGGAGATATCTGTACACTGAGTGGTGTCTCACAGTCCCTCTCTCTCAGGGAGATATCTGTACACTGACTGGTGTCTCTCAGTCCCTCTCTCTCAGGGAGATATCTGTACACTGACTGGTGTCTCTTAGTCCCTGTCTCTCAGGGAGATATCTGTACACTGACTGGTGTCTCTCAGTCCCTCTCTCTCAGGGAGAGATCTGTACTCTGACTGGTGTCTCTCAGTCCCTGTCTCTGAGGGAGATATCTGTACACTGAGTGGTGTCTCTCAGTTGCTCTCTCTCAGGGAGATATCTGTACACTGACTGGTGTCTCTCAGTCCCTCTCTCTCAGGGAGATATCTGTACACTGAGTGGTGTCTCTCAGTCCCTCTCTCTCAGGGAGATATATGTACACTGACTGGTGTCTCACTGTCCCTCTCTCTCAGGGAGACATCTGTACGCTGACTGGTGTCTCTCAGTCCCTGTCTCTCAGGGAGCTTTATGTACACTGAGTGGTGTCTCTCAGGGAGATATCTGTACACTGACTGGTGTCTCTCAGTCCCTGTCTCTCAGGGAGCTTTATGTACACTGAGTGGTGTCTCTCAGTCCCTCTCTCTCAGGGAGATATCTGTACACTGACTGGTGTCTCTCAGTCCCTGTCTCTCAGGGAGATATCTGTACACTGAGTGGTATCTCTCAGTCCCTGTCTCTCAGGGAGATATCTGTACACTGACTGGTGTCTCTCAGTCCCTGTCTCTTAGGGAGCTTTATGTACACTGAGTGGTGTCTCTCAGGGAGATATCTGTACACTGAGTGGTGTCTCTCAGCCCCACTCTCTCAGGGAGATATCTGTGCACTGAGTGGTGTCTCTCCGTCCCTCTCTCTCCGGGAGATATCTGTATGCTGACTAGTGTCTCTCAGTCCCTCTCTCTCAGGGAGATATCTGTACACTGAGTGGTGTCTCTCAGTCCCTCTCTCTCAGGGAGATATCTGTACGCTGACTAGTGTCTCTCAGTTCCTCTCTCTCAGGGAGATATCTGTACACTGAGTGGTGTCTCTCAGTCCCTCTCTCTCAGGGAGGTATCTGTACACTGAGTGGTGTCTCTCAGTCCCTGTCTCTCAGGGAGATATCTGTACACTGACTGTTGTCTCTCAGTCCCTGTCTCTCAGGGAGCTTTATGTACACTGAGTGGTGTCTCTCAGGGAGATATCTGTACACTGAGTGGTGTCTCTCAGTCCCTCTCTCTCAGGGAGATATCTGTGCACTGAGTGGTGTCTCACAGTCCCTCTCTCTCAGGGAGATATCTGTACACTGACTGGTGTCTCTCAGTCCCTCTCTCTCAGGGAGATATCTGTACACTGAGTGGTGTCTCTCAGTCCCTCTCTCTCAGGGAGATATCTGTACACTGAGTGGTGTCTCTCAGTCCCTGTCTCTCAGGGAGATATATGTACACTGACTGGTGTCTCTCAGTCCCTCTCTCTCAGGGAGATATCTGTACACTGACTGGTGTCTCTCAGTCCCTCTCTCTCAGGGAGATATCTGTACACTGAGTGGTGTCTCACAGCCCCTGTCTCTCAGGGAGATATCTGTACACTGACTGGTGTCTCTCAGTCCCTGTCTGTCAGGGAGATATCTATACACTGAGTGGTGTCTCTCAGTCCCTCTCTCTCAGGGAGATATCTGTACACTGACTGGTGTCTCACTGTCCCTCTCTCTCAGGGAGACATCTGTACGCTGACTGGTGTCTCTCAGTCCCTGTCTCTCAGGGAGCTTTATGTACACTGAGTGGTGTCTCTCAGGGAGATATCTGTACACTGACTGGTGTCTCTCAGTCCCTGTCTCTCAGGGAGCTTTATGTACACTGAGTGGTGTCTCTCAGTCCCTCTCTCTCAGGGAGATATCTGTACACTGACTGGTGTCTCTCAGTCCCTGTCTCTCAGGGAGATATCTGTACACTGAGTGGTGTCTCTCAGTCCCTGTCTCTCAGGGAGATATCTGTACACTGACTGGTGTCTCTCAGTCCCTGTCTCTTAGGGAGATTTATGTACACTGAGTGGTGTCTCTCAGGGAGATATCTGTACACTGAGTGGTGTCTCTCAGTCCCTCTCTCTCAGGGAGATATCTGTACACTGACTGGTGTCTCTCAGCCCCACTCTCTCAGGGAGATATCTGTGCACTGAGTGGTGTCTCTCAGTCCCTCTCTCTCCGGGAGATATCTGTACGCTGACTAGTGTCTCTCAGTCCCTCTCTCTCAGGGAGATATCTGTACACTGAGTGGTGTCTCTCAGTCCCTCTCTCTCAGGGAGATATCTGTACACTGACTGGTGTCTCTCAGTCCCTGTCTCTCAGGAAGATATATGTACACTGACTGGTGTCTCTCAGTCCCTCTCTCAGGGAGGTATCTGTGCACTGAGTGGTGTCTCTCAGTCCCTGTCTCTCAGGGAGATATATGTACACTGACTGGTGTCTCTCAGTCCTTGTCTCTCAGGGAGATATCTGTACACTGAGTGGTGTCTCTCAGTCCCTCTCTCTCAGGGAGATAGCTGTTCACTGAGTGGTGTCTCTCAGTCCCTCTCTCTCAGGGAGGTATCTGTACACTGAGTGGTGTCTCTCAGTCCCTGTCTCTCAGGGAGATATCTGTACACTGACTGGTGTCTCTCAGTCCCTGTCTCTCAGCGAGCTTTATGTACACTGAGTGGTGTCTCTCAGGGAGATATCTGTACACTGAGTGGTGTCTCTCAGTCCCTCTCTCTCAGGGAGATATCTGTGCACTGAGTGGTGTCTCACAGTCCCTCTCTCTCAGGGAGATATCTGTACACTGATTGGTGTCTCCCAGTCCCTGTCTCTCAGGGTGATATCTGTACACTGAGTGGTGTCTCTCAGTCCCTCTCTCTCAGGGAGATATCTGTACTCTGACTGGTGTCTCTCAGTCCCTGTCTCTCAGGGAGATATCTGTACACTGAGTGGTGTCTCTCAGTCCCTGTCTCTCAGGGAGATATATGTACACTGACTGCTGTCTCTCAGTCCCTCTCTCTCAGGGAGGTATCTGTACACTGAGTGGTGTCTCTCAGTCCCTGTCTCTCAGGGAGATATCTGTACACTGAGTGGTGTCTCTCAGTCCCTGTCTCTCAGGGAGATATATGTACACTGACTGGTGTCTCTCAGTCCCTCTCTCTCAGGGAGATATCTGTACACTGACTGTTGACTCTCAGTCCCTCTCTCTCAGGGAGATATCTGTACACTGAGTGGTGTCTCACAGCCCCTGCCTCTCAGGGAGATATCTGTGCACTGACTGGTGTCTCTCAGTCCCTGTCTCTCAGGGAGATATCTGTACACTGAGTGGTGTCTCTCAGTCCCTCTCTCTCAGGGAGATATCTGTACACTGACCGGTGTCTCTCAGTCCCTCTCTCTCAGGGAGATATCTGTACACTGATTGGTGTCTCACAGTCCCTCTCTCTCAGTGAGATATCTGTACACTGAGTGGTGTCTCTCAGTCCCTCTCTCTCAGGGAGATATCTGTACACTGACTGGTGTCTCTTAGTCCCTGTCTCTCAGGGAGATATCTGTACACTGACTGGTGTCTCTCAGTCCCTCTCTCTCAGGGAGATATCTGTACACTGACTGGTGTCTCTCAGTCCCTGTCTCTCAGGGAGATATCTGTACACTGAGTGGTGTCTCTCAGTCCCTCTCTCTCAGGGAGATATCTGTACTCTGACTGGTGTCTCTCAGTCCCTGTCTCTGAGGGAGATATCTGTACACTGAGTGGTGTCTCTCATTTGCTCTCTCTCAGGGAGATATCTGTACACTGACTGGTGTCTCTCAGTCCCTCTCTCTCAGGGAGATATCTTTACACTGAGTGGTGTCTCTCAGTCCCTCTCTCTCAGGGAGATATATGTACACTGACTGGTGTCTCTCAGTCCCTCTCTCTCAGGGAGATATCTGTACACTGACTGGTGTCTCTCAGTCCCTGTCTGTCAGGGAGATATCTATACACTGAGTGGTGTCTCTCAGTCCCTCTCTCTCAGGGAGATATCTGTACACTGACTGGTGTCTCACTGTCCCTCTCTCTCAGGGAGACATCTGTACGCTGACTGGTGTCTCTCAGTCCCTGTCTCTCAGGGAGCTTTATGTACACTGAGTGGTGTCTCTCAGGGAGATATCTGTACACTGACTGGTGTCTCTCAGTCCCTGTCTCTCAGGGAGCTTTATGTACACTGAGTGGTGTCTCTCAGTCCCTCTCTCTCAGGGAGATATCTGTACACTGACTGGTGTCTCTCAGTCCCTGTCTCTCAGGGAGATATCTGTACACTGAGTGGTGTCTCTCAGTCCCTGTCTCTCAGGGAGATATCTGTACACTGACTGGTGTCTCTCAGTCCCTGTCTCTTAGGGAGCTTTATGTACACTGAGTGGTGTCTCTCAGGGAGATATCTGTACACTGAGTGGTGTCTCTCAGCCCCACTCTCTCAGGGAGATATCTGTACACTGACTGGTGTCTCTCAGCCCCACTCTCTCAGGGAGATATCTGTGCACTGAGTGGTGTCTCTCAGTCCCTCTCTCTCCGGGAGATATCTGTATGCTGACTAGTGTCTCTCAGTCCCTCTATCTCAGGGAGATATCTGTACACTGAGTGGTGTCTCTCAGTCCCTCTCTCTCAGGGAGATATCTGTACGCTGACTAGTGTCTCTCAGTCCCTCTCTCTCAGGGAGATATCTGTACACTGAGTGGTGTCTCTCAGTCCCTCTCTCTCAGGGAGGTATCTGTACACTGAGTGGTGTCTCTCAGTCCCTGTCTCTCAGGGAGATATCTGTACACTGACTGGTGTCTCTCAGTCCCTGTCTCTCAGGGAGCTTTATGTACACTGAGTGGTGTCTCTCAGGGAGATATCTGTACACTGAGTGGTGTCTCTCAGTCCCTCTCTCTCAGGGAGATATCTGTGCACTGAGTGGTGTCTCACAGTCCCTCTCTCTCAGGGAGATATCTGTACACTGACTGGTGTCTCTCAGTCCCTGTCTCTCAGGGTCATATCTGTACACTGAGTGGTGTATCTCAGTCCCTCTCTCTCAGGGAGATATCTGTACTCTGACTGGTGTCTCTCAGTCCCTGTCTCTCAGGGAGATATCTGTACACTGAGTGGTGTCTCTCAGTCCCTGTCTCTCAGGGAGATATATGTGCACTGACTGGTGTCTCTCAGTCCCTCTCTCTCAGGGAGGTATCTGTACACTGAGTGGTGTCTCTCAGTCCCTGTCTCTCAGGGAGATATCTGTACACTGAGTGGTGTCTCACAGTCCCTCTCTCTCAGGGAGACATCTGTACACTGAATGGTGTCTCTCAGTCCCTGTCTCTCAGGGAGCTTTATGTACACTGAGTGATGTCTCTCAGTCCCTCTCTCTCAGGGAGATATCTGTACACTGACTGGTGTCTCTCAGTCCCTGTCTCTCAGGGAGATATCTGTACACTGAGTGGTGTCTCTCAGTCCCTCTCTCTCAGGGAGATATCTGTACACTGACTGGTGTCTCTCAGTCCCTGTCTCTCAGGGAGATATCTGTACACTGAGTGGTGTCTCTCAGTCCCTCTCTCAGGGAGGTATCTGTACACTGAGTGGTGTCTCTCAGTCCCTCTCTCTCAGGGAGATATCTGTACACTGACTGGTGTCTCTCAGTCCCTGTCTCTCAGTGAGATATCTATACACTGAGTGGTGTCTCTCAGTCCCTGTCTCTCAGGGAGATATCTGTACACTGACTGGTGTCTCTCAGTCCCTCTCTCTCCGGGAGATATCTGTACGCTGACTAGTGTCTCTCAGTCCCTCTCTCTCAGGGAGATATCTGTACACTGAGTGGTGTCTCTCAGTCCCTCTCTCTCAGGGAGATATCTGTACACTGACTGGTGTCTCTCAGTCCCTGTCTCTCAGGCAGATATATGTACACTGACTGGTGTCTCTCAGTCCCTCTCTCAGGGAGGTATCTGTACACTGAGTGGTGTCTCTCAGTCCCTGTCTCTCAGGGAGATATATGTACACTGACTAGTGTCTCTCAGTCCTTGTCTCTCAGGGAGATATCTGTACACTGAGTGGTGTCTCTCAGTCCCTCTCTCTCAGGGAGATATCTGTTCACTGAGTGGTGTCTCTCAGTCCCTCTCTCTCAGGGAGGTATCTGTACACTGAGTGGTGTCTCTCAGTCCCTGTCTCTCAGGCAGATATCTGTACACTGAGTGGTGTCTCTCAGTCCCTGTCTCTCAGGGAGATATATGTCCACTGACTGGTGTCTCTCAGTCCCTGTCTCTCAGGGAGATATATGTACACTGACTGGTGTCTCTCAGTCCCTCTCTCTCAGGGAGATATCTGTACACTGACTGGTGTCTCTCAGTCCCTCTCGCTCAGGGAGATATCTGTACACTGAGTGGTGTCTCTCACTCCCTGTCTCTCAGGGAGATATATGTACACTGACTGGTGTCTCTCAGTCCCTCTCTCAGGGAGGTATCTGTACACTGAGTGGTGTCTCTCAGTCCCTGTCTCTCAGGGAGATATATGTACACTGACTGGTGTCTCTCAGTCCTTGTCTCTCAGGGAGATATCTGTACACTGAGTGGTGTCTCTCAGTCCCTCACTCTCAGGGAGATATCTGTTCACTGAGTGGTGTCTCTCAGTCCCTCTCTCTCAAGGAGGTATCTGTACACTGAGTGGTGTCTCTCAGTCCCTGTCTCTCAGGGAGATATCTGTACACTGACAGGTGTCTCTCAGTCCCTCTCTCTCAGGGAGATATCTGTACTCTGACTGGTGTCTCTCAGTCCCTGTCTCTCAGGGAGATATCTGTACACTGAGTGGTGTCTCTCAGTCCGTGTCTCTCAGGGAGATATATGTCCACTGACTGGTGTCTCTCAGTCCCTCTCTCTCAGGGAGGTATCTGTACACTGAGTGGTGTCTCTCAGTCCCTGTCTCTCAGGGAGATATCTGTACACTGAGTGGTGTCTCACAGTCCCTCTCTCTCAGGGAGACATCTGTACACTGACTGGTGTCTCTCAGTCCCTGTCTCTCAGGGAGCTTTATGTACACTGAGTGGTGTCTCTCAGTCCCTCTCTCTCAGGGAGATATCTGTACACTGACTGGTGTCTCTCAGTCCCTCTCTCTCAGGGAGATATCTGTACACTGAGTGGTGTCTCTCAGTCCCTCTCTCTCAGGGAGATATCTGTACACTGACTGGTGTCTCTCAGTCCCTGTCTCTCAGGGAGATATCTGTACACTGAGTGGTGTCTCTCAGTCCCTCTCTCTCAGGGAGATATCTGTACATTGACTGGTGTCTCTCAGTCCCTGTCTCTCAGGGAGATATCTATACACTGAGTGGTGTCTCTCAGTCCCTGTCTCTCAGGGAGATATCTGTACACTGACTGGTGTCTCTCAGTCCCTCTCTCTCCGTGAGATATCTGTACGCTGACTAGTGTCTCTCAGTCCCTCTCTCTCAGGGAGATATCTGTACACTGAGTGGTGTCTCTCAGTCCCTGTCTCTTAGGGAGCTTTATGTACACTGAGTGGTGTCTCTCAGGGAGATATCTGTACAATGAGTGGTGTCTCTCAGTCCCTCTCTCTCAGGGAGATATCTGTACACTGACTGGTGTCTCTCAGCCCCACTCTCTCAGGGAGATATCTGTGCACTGAGTGGTGTCTCTCAGTCCCTCTCTCTCCGGGAGATATCTGTACGCTGACTAGTGTCTCTCAGTCCCTCTCTCTCAGGGAGATATCTGTACACTGAGTGGTGTCTCTCGGTCCCTCTCTCTCAGGGAGATATCTGTACACAGACTGGTGTCTCTCAGTCCCTGTCTCTCAGGGAGATATATGTACACTGACTGGTGTCTCTCAGTCCCTCTCTCAGGGAGGTATCTGTACACTGAGTGGTGTCTCTCAGTCCCTGTCTCTCAGGGAGATATATGTACACTGACTGGTGTCTCTCAGTCCTTGTCTCTCAGGGAGATATCTGTACACTGAGTGGTGTCTCTCAGTCCCTCTCTCTCAGGGAGATATCTGTTCACTGAGTGGTGTCTCTCAGTCCCTCTCTCTCAGGGAGGTATCTGTACACTGAGTGGTGTCTCTCAGTCCCTGTCTCTCAGGGAGCTTTATGTACACTGAGTGGTGTCTCTCAGGGAGATATCTTTACACTGAGTGGTGTCTCTCAGTCCCTCTCTCTCAGGGAGATATCTGTGCACTGAGTGGTGTCTCACAGTCCCTCTCTCTCAGGGAGATATCTGTACACTGACTGGTGTCTCTCAGTCCCTGTCTCTCAGGGTGATATCTGTACACTGAGTGGTGTCTCTCAGTCCCTCTCTCTCAGGGAGATATCTGTACACAGAGTGTTGTCTCTCAGTCCCTGTCTCTCAGGGAGATATATGTACACTGACTGGTGTCTCTCAGTCCCTCTCTCTCAGGGAGGTATCTGTACACTGAGTGGTGTCTCTCAGTCCCTGTCTCTCAGGGAGATATCTGTACACTGAGTGGTGTCTCTCAGTCCCTGTCTCTCAGGGAGATATCTGGACACTGACTGTTGTCTCTCAGTCCCTCTCTCTCAGGGAGATATCTGTACACTGAGTGGTGTCTCACAGCCCCTGCCTCTCAGGGAGATATCTGTGCACTGACTGGTGCCTCTCAGTCCCTGTCTCTCAGGGAGATATCAGTACACTGAGTGGTGTCTCTCAGTCCCTCTCTCTCAGGGAGATAACTGTACACTGACTGGTGTCTCTCAGTCCCTCTCTCTCAGGGAGATATCTGTACACTGAGTGGTGTCTCTCACTCCCTGTCTCTCAGGGAGATATATGTACACTGAGTGGTGTCTCTCAGTCCCTCTCTCAGGGAGGTATCTGTACACTGAGTGGTGTCTCTCAGTCCCTGTCTCTCAGGGGGATATATGTACACTGACTGGTGTCTCTCAGTCCTTGTCTCTCAGGGAGATATCTGTACACTGAGTGGTGTCTCTCAGTCCCTCACTCTCAGGGAGATATCTGTTCACTGAGTGGTGTCTCTCAGTCCCTGTCTCTCAGGGAGATATCTGTACACTGAGTGGTGTCTCACAGTCCCTCTCTCTCAGGGAGACATCTGTACATTGACTGGTGTCTCTCAGTCCCTGTCTCTCAGTTAGCTTTATGTACACTGAGTGGTGTCTCTCAGTCCCTCTCTCTCAGGGAGGTATCTGTACACAGAGTGGTGTCTCTCAGTCCCTGTCTCTCAGGGAGATATCTGTACACTGAGTGGTGTCTCACAGTCCCTCTCTCTCAGGGAGACATCTGTACACTGAGTGGTGTCTCTCAGTCCCTCACTCTCAGGGAGATATCTGTTCACTGAGTGGTGTCTCTCAGTCCCTGTCTCTCAGGGAGATATCTGTACACTGAGTGGTGTCTCACAGTCCCTCTCTCTCAGGGAGACATCTGTACATTGACTGGTGTCTCTCAGTCCCTGTCTCTCAGGGAGCTTTATGTACACTGAGTGGTGTCTCTCAGTCCCTCTCTCTCAGGGAGGTATCTGTACACAGAGTGGTGTCTCTCAGTCCCTGTCTCTCAGGGAGATATCTGTACACTGAGTGGTGTCTCACAGTCCCTCTCTCTCAGGGAGACATCTGTACACTGACTGGTGTCTCTCAGTCCCTGTCTCTCAGGGAGCTTTATGTACACTGAGTGGTGTCTCTCCGTCCCTCTCTCTCCGGGAGATATCTGTATGCTGACTAGTGTCACTCAGTCCCTCTCTCTCAGGGAGATATCTGTACACTGAGTGGTGTCTCTCAGTCCCTCTCTCTCAGGGAGATATCTGTACGCTGACTAGTGTCTCTCAGTCCCTCTCTCTCAGGGAGATATCTGTACACTGAGTGGTGTCTCTCAGTCCCTCTCTCTCAGGGAGGTATCTGTACACTGAGTGGTGTCTCTCAGTCCCTGTCTCTCAGGGAGATATCTGTACACTGACTGGTGTCTCTCAGTCCCTGTCTCTCAGGGAGCTTTATGTACACTGAGTGGTGTCTCTCAGGGAGATATCTGTACACTGAGTGGTGTCTCTCAGTCCCTCTCTCTCAGGGAGATATCTGTGCACTGAGTGGTGTCTCACAGTCCCTCTCTCTCAGGGAGATATCTGTACACTGAGTGGTGT
Source organism: Heterodontus francisci (assembly GCF_036365525.1). NCBI lineage: Eukaryota > Metazoa > Chordata > Chondrichthyes > Heterodontiformes > Heterodontidae > Heterodontus > Heterodontus francisci. The sequence continues at coordinate 3,031,136 of NC_090384.1, forward strand.
CTCTCAGTCCCTGTCTCTCAGGGAGATATATGTACACTGACTGGTGTCTCTCAGTCCCTCTCTCTCAGGGAGATATCTGTACACTGACTGGTGACTCTCAGTCCCTCTCTCTCAGGGAGATATCTGTACACTGAGTGGTGTCTCACAGCCCCTGTCTCTCAGGGATATATCTGTACACTGACTGGTGTCTCTCAGTCCCTGTCTGTCAGGGAGATATCTATACACTGAGTGGTGTCTCTCAGTCCCTCTCTCTCAGGGAGCTTTATGTACACTGAGTGGTGTCTCTCAGGGAGATATCTGTACACTGACTGGTGTCTCTCAGTCCCTGTCTCTCAGGGAGCTTTATGTACACTGAGTGGTGTCTCTCAGTCCCTCTCTCTCAGGGAGATATCTGTACACTGACTGGTGTCTCTCAGTCCCTGTCTCTCAGGGAGATATCTGTACACTGAGTGGTGTCTCTCAGTCCCTGTCTCTCAGGGAGATATCTGTACACTGACTGGTGTCTCTCAGTCCCTGTCTCTTAGGGAGCTTTAAGTACACTGAGTGGTGTCTCTCAGGGAGATATCTGTACACTGAGTGGTGTCTCTCAGTCCCTCTCTCTCAGGGAGATATCAGTACACTGACTGGTGTCTCTCAGCCCCACTCTCTCAGGGAGATATCTGTGCACTGAGTGGTGTCTCTCAGTCCCTCTCTCTCCGGGAGATATCTGTACGCTGACTAGTGTCTCTCAGTCCCTCTCTCTCAGGGAGATATCTGTACACTGAGTGGTGTCTCTCAGTCCCTCTCTCTCAGGGAGATATCTGTACACTGACTGGTGTCTCTCAGTCCCTGTCTCTCAGGGAGATATATGTACACTGACTGGTGTCTCTCAGTCCCTCTCTCAGGGAGGTATCTGTACACTGACTGGTGTCTCTCAGTCCCTGTCTCTCAGGGAGATATATGTACACTGACTGGTGTCTCTCAGTCCTTGTCTGTCAGGGAGATATCTGTACACTGAGTGGTGTCTCTCAGTCCCTCTCTCTCAGGGAGATATCTGTTCACTGAGTGGTGTCTCTCAGTCCCTCTCTCTCAGGGATGTATCTGTACACTGAGTGGTGTCTCTCAGTCCCTGTCTCTCAGGGAGATATCTGTACACTGACTGGTGTCTCTCAGTCCCTGTCTCTCAGGGAGCTTTATGTACACTGAGTGGTGTCTCTCAGGGAGATATCTGTACACTGAGTGGTGTCTCTCAGTCCCTCTCTCTCAGGGAGATATCTGTGCACTGAGTGGTGTCTCACAGTCCCTCTCTCTCAGGGAGATATCTGTACACTGACTGGTGTCTCTCAGTCCCTGTCTCTCAGGGTGATATCTGTACACTGAGTGGTGTCTCTCAGTCCCTCTCTCTCAGTGAGATATCTGTACTCTGACTGGTGTCTCTCAGTCCCTGTCTCTCAGGGAGATATCTGTACACTGAGTGGTGTCTCTCAGTCCCTGTCTCTCAGGGAGATATATGTACACTGACTGGTGTCTCTCAGTCCCTCTCTCTCAGGGAGGTATCAGTACACTGAGTGGTGTCTCTCAGTCCCTGTCTCTCAGGGAGATATCTGTACACTGAGTGGTGTCTCTCAGTCCCTGTCTTTCAGGGAGATATATGTACACTGACTGGTGTCTCTCAGTCCCTCTCTCTCAGGGAGATATCTGTACACTGACTGTTGTCTCTCAGTCCCTCTCTCTCAGGGAGATATCTGTACACTGAGTGGTGTCTCACAGCCCCTGCCTCTCAGGGAGATATCTGTGCACTGACTGGTGTCTCTCAGTCCCTGTCTCTCAGGGAGATATCTGTACACTGAGTGGTGTCTCTCAGTCCCTCTCTCTCAGGGAGATATCTGTACACTGACCGGTGTCTCTCAGTCCCTCTCTCTCAGGGAGATATCTGTACACTGAGTGGTGTCTCACAGTCCCTCTCTCTCAGGGAGATATCTGTACACTGACTGGTGTCTCTCAGTCCCTCTCTCTCAGGGAGATATCTGTACACTGACTGGTGTCTCTTAGTCCCTGTCTCTCAGGGAGATATCTGTACACTGACTGGTGTCTCTCAGTCCCTCTCTCTCAGGGAGATATCTGTACACTGACTGGTGTCTCTCAGTCCCTGTCTCTCAGGGAGATATCTGTACACTGAGTGGTGTCTCTCAGTCCCTCTCTCTCAGGGAGATATCTGTACTCTGACTGGTGTCTCTCAGTCCCTGTCTCTGAGGGTGATATCTGTACACTGAGTGGTGTCTCTCAGTTGCTCTCTCTCAGGGAGATATCTGTACACTGACTGGTGTCTCTCAGTCCCTATCTCTCAGGGAGATATCTGTACACTGAGTGGTGTCTCTCATTCCCTCTCTCTCAGGGAGATATATGTACACTGACTGGTGTCTCTCAGTCCCTCTCTCTCAGGGAGATATCTGTACACTGACTGGTGTCTCTCAGTCCCTGTCTGTCAGGGAGATATCTATACACTGAGTGGTGTCTCTCAGTCCCTCTCTCTCAGGGAGATATCTGTACACTGACTGGTGTCTCACAGTCCCTCTCTCTCAGGGAGATATCTGTACACTGACTGGTGTCTCTCAGTCCCTGTCTCTCAGGGAGCTTTATGTACACTGAGTGGTGTCTCTCAGTCCCTCTCTCTCAGGGAGATATCTGTACACTGACTGGTGTCTCTCAGTCCCTGTCTCTCAGGGAGATATCTGTAAACTGAGTGGTGTCTCTCAGTCCCTGTCTCTCAGGGAGATATCTGTACACTGACTGGTGTCTCTCAGTCCCTGTCTCTTAGGGAGCTTTATGTACACTGAGTGGTGTCTCTCAGGGAGATATCTGTACACTGAGTGGTGTCTCTCAGCCCCACTCTCTCAGGGAGATATCTGAACACTGACTGGTGTCTCTCAGCCCCACTCTCTCAGGGAGATATCTGTGCACTGAGTGGTGTCTCTCAGTCCCTCTCTCTCCGGGAGATATCTGTATGCTGACTAGTGTCTCTCAGTCCCTCTCTCTCAGGGAGATATCTGTACACTGAGTGGTGTCTCTCAGTCCCTCTCTCTCAGGGAGATATCTGTACGCTGACTAGTGTCTCTCAGTCCCTCTCTCTCAGGGAGATATCTGTACACTGAGTGGTGTCTCTCAGTCCCTCTCTCTCAGGGAGGTATCTGTACACTGAGTGGTGTCTCTCAGTCCCTGTCTCTCAGGGAGATATCTGTACACTGACTGGTGTCTCTCAGTCCCTGTCTCTCAGGGAGCTTTATGTACACTGAGTGGTGTCTCTCAGGGAGATATCTGTACACTGAGTGGTGTCTCTCAGTCCCTCTCTCTCAGGGAGATATATGTACACTGACTGGTGTCTCTCAGTCCTTGTCTCTCAGGGAGATATCTGTACACTGACTGGTGTCTCTCAGTCCCTCACTCTCAGGGAGATATCTGTTCACTGAGTGGTGTCTCTCAGTCCCTCTCTCTCAGGGAGATATCTGTACACTGACTGGTGTCTCTCAGTCCCTCTCTCTCAGGGAGATATCTGTACTCTGACTGGTGTCTCTCAGTCCCTGTCTCTCAGGGAGATATCTGTACACTGAGTGGTGTCTCTCAGTCCCTGTCTCTCAGGGAGATATATGTCCACTGACTGGTGTCTCTCAGTCCCTCTCTCTCAGGGAGGTATCTGTACACTGAGTGGTGTCTCTCAGTCCCTGTCTCTCAGGGAGATATCTGTACACTGAGTGGTGTCTCACAGTCCCTCTCTCTCAGGGAGACATCTGTACACTGACTGGTGTCTCTCAGTCCCTGTCTCTCAGGGAGCTTTATGTACACTGAGTGGTGTCTCTCAGTCCCTCTCTCTCAGGGAGATATCTGTACACTGACTGGTGTCTCTCAGTCCCTGGCTCTCAGGGAGATATCTGTACACTGAGTGGTGTCTCTCAGTCCCTCTCTCTCAGGGAGATATCTGTACACTGACTGGTGTCTCTCAGTCCCTGTCTCTCAGGGAGATATCTGTACACTGAGTGGTGTCTCTCAGTCCCTCTCTCTCAGGGAGATATCTGTACATTGACTGGTGTCTCTCAGTCCCTGTCTCTCAGGGAGATATCTATACACTGAGTGGTGTCTCTCAGTCCCTGTCTCTCAGGGAGATATCTGTACACTGACTGGTGTCTCTCTGTTCCTCTCTCTCAGGGAGGTATCTGTACACTGAGTGGTGTCTCTCAGTCCCTGTCTCTCAGGGAGATATCTGTACACTGAGTGGTGTCTCACAGTCCCTCTCTCTCAGGGAGACATCTGTACACTGACTGGTGTCTCTCAGGGAGATATCTGTACAATGAGTGGTGTCTCTCAGTCCCTCTCTCTCAGGGAGATATCTGTACACTGACTGGTGTCTCTCAGCCCCACTCTCTCAGGGAGATATCTGTGCACTGAGTGGTGTCTCTCAGTCCCTCTCTCTCCGGGAGATATCTGTACGCTGACTAGTGTCTCTCAGTCCCTCTCTCTCAGGGAGATATCTGTCCACTGAGTGGTGTCTCTCAGTCCCTCTCTCTCAGGGAGATATCTGTACACTGACTGGTGTCTCTCAGTCCCTGTCTCTCAGGGAGATATATGTACACTGACTGGTGTCTCTCAGTCCCTCTCTCAGGGAGGTATCTGTACACTGAGTGGTGTCTCTCAGTCCCTGTCTCTCAGGGAGATATATGTACACTGACTGGTGTCTCTCAGTCCTTGTCTCTCAGGGAGATATCTGTACACTGAGTGGTGTCTCTCAGTCCCTCTCTCTCAGGGAGATATCTGTTCACTGAGTGGTGTCTCTCAGTCCCTCTCTCTCAGGGAGGTATCTGTACACTGAGTGGTGTCTCTCAGTCCCTGTCTCTCAGGGAGATATCTGTACACTGACTGGTGTCTCTCAGTCCCTGTCTCTCAGGGAGCTTTATGTACACTGAGTGGTGTCTCTCAGGGAGATATCTTTACACTGAGTGGTGTCTCTCAGTCCCTCTCTCTCAGGGAGATATCGCTGCACTGAGTGGTGTCTCACAGTCCCTCTCTCTCAGGGAGATATCTGTACACTGACTGGTGTCTCTCAGTCCCTGTCTCTCAGGGTGATATCTGTACACTGAGTGGTGTCTCTCAGTCCCTCTCTCTCAGGGAGATATCTGTACACAGAGTGGTGTCTCTCAGTCCCTGTCTCTCAGGGAGATATATGTACACTGACTGGTGTCTCTCAGTCCCTCTCTCTCAGGGAGGTATCTGTACACTGAGTGGTGTCTCTCAGTCCCTGTCTCTCAGGGAGATATCTGTACACTGAGTGGAGTCTCTCAGTCCCTGTCTCTCAGGGAGATATCTGGACACTGACTGTTGTCTCTCAGTCCCTCTCTCTCAGGGAGATATCTGTACACTGAGTGGTGTCTCACAGCCCCTGCCTCTCAGGGAGATATCTGTGCACTGACTGGTGTCTCTCAGTCCCTGTCTCTCAGGGAGATATCTGTACACTGAGTGGTGTCTCTCAGTCCCTCTCTCTCAGGGAGATATCTGTACACTGACCGGTGTCTCTCAGTCCCTCTCTCTCAGGGAGATAACTGTACACTGACTGGTGTCTCTCAGTCCCTCTCTCTCAGGGAGATATCTGTACACTGAGTGGTGTCTCTCACTCCCTGTCTCTCAGGGAGATATATGTACACTGAGTGGTGTCTCTCAGTCCCTCTCTCAGGGAGGTATCTGTACACTGAGTGGTGTCTCTCAGTCCCTGTCTCTCAGGGAGATATATGTACACTGACTGGTGTCTCTCAGTCCTTGTCTCTCAGGGAGATATCTGTACACTGAGTGGTGTCTCTCAGTCCCTCACTCTCAGGGAGATATCTGTTCACTGAGTGGTGTCTCTCAGTCCCTCTCTCTCAAGGAGGTATCTGTACACTGAGTGGTGTCTCTCAGTCCCTGTCTCTCAGGGAGATACCTGTACACTGACTGGTGTCTCTCAGTCCCTCTCTCTCAGGGAGATATCTGTACTCTGACTGGTGTCTCTCAGTCCCTGTCTCTCAGGGAGATATCTGTACACTGAGTGGTGTCTCTCAGTCCCTGTCTCTCAGGGAGATATATGTCCACTGACTGGTGTCTCTCAGTCCCTCTCTCTCAGGGAGGTATCTGTACACTGAGTGGTGTCTCTCAGTCCCTGTCTCTCAGGGAGATATCTGTACACTGAGTGGTGTCTCACAGTCCCTCTCTCTCAGGGAGACATCTGTACACTGACTGGTGTCTCTCAGTCCCTGTCTATCAGGGAGCTTTATGTACACTGAGTGGTGTCTCTCAGTCCCTCTCTCTCAGGGAGATATCTGTACACTGACTGGTGTCTCTCAGTCCCTGTCTCTCAGGGAGATATCTGTACACTGAGTGGTGTCTCTCAGTCCCTCTCTCTCAGGGAGATATCTGTACACTGACTGGTGTCTCTCAGTCCCTGTCTCTCAGGGAGATATCTGTACACTGAGTGGTGTCTCTCAGTCCCTGTCTCTCAGGGAGATATATGTACACTGAGTGGTGTCTCTCAGTCCCTCTCCCTCAGGGAGGTATCTGTACACTGAGTGGTGTCTCTCAGTCCCTGTCTCTCAGGGAGATATCTGTACACTGAGTGGTGTCTCACAGTCCCTCTCTCTCAGGGAGACATCTGTACACTGACTGGTGTCTCTCAGTCCCTGTCTCTCAGGGAGCTTTATGTACACTGAGTGGTGTCTCTCAGTCCCTCTCTCTCAGGGAGATATCTGTACACTGACTGGTGTCTCTCAGTCCCTGTCTCTCAGGGAGATATCTGTACACTGAGTGGTGTCTCTCAGTCCCTCTCTCTCAGGGAGATATCTGTACACTGACTGGTGTCTCTCAGTCCCTGTCTCTCAGGGAGATATCTGTACACTGAGTGGTGTCTCTCAGTCCCTCTCTCTCAGGGAGATATCTGTACATTGACTGGTGTCTCTCAGTCCCTGTCTCTCAGGGAGATATCTATACACTGAGTGGTGTCTCTCAGTCCCTGTCTCTCAGGGAGATATCTGTACACTGACTGGTGTCTCTCAGTTCCTCTCTCTGCGGGAGATATCTGTACGCTGACTAGTGTCTCTCAGTCCCTCTCTCTCAGGGAGATATCTGTACACTGAGTGGTGTCTCTCAGTCCCTGTCTCTTAGGGAGCTTTATGTACACTGAGTGGTGTCTCTCAGGGAGATATCTGTACAATGAGTGGTGTCTCTCAGTCCCTCTCTCTCAGGGAGATATCTGTACACTGACTGGTGTCTCTCAGCCCCACTCTCTCAGGGAGATATCTGTGCACTGAGTGGTGTCTCTCAGTCCCTCTCTCTCCGGGAGATATCTGTACGCTGACTAGTGTCTCTCAGTCCCTCTCTCTCAGGGAGATATCTGTCCACTGTGTGGTGTCTCTCAGTCCCTCTCTCTCAGGGAGATATCTGTACACTGACTGGTGTCTCTCAGTCCCTGTCTCTCAGGGAGATATATGTACACTGACTGGTGTCTCTCAGTCCCTCTCTCAGGGAGGTATCTGTACACTGAGTGGTGTCTCTCAGTCCCTGTCTCTCAGGGAGATATATGTACACTGACTGGTGTCTCTCAGTCCTTGTCTCTCAGGGAGATATCTGTACACTGAGTGGTGTCTCTCAGTCCCTCTCTCTCAGGGAGATATCTGTTCACTGAGTGGTGTCTCTCAGTCCCTCTCTCTCAGGGAGGTATCTGTACACTGAGTGGTGTCTCTCAGTCCCTGTCTCTCAGGGAGATATCTGTACACTGACTGGTGTCTCTCAGTCCCTGTCTCTCAGGGAGCTTTATGTACACTGAGTGGTGTCTCTCAGGGAGATATCTTTACACTGAGTGGTGTCTCTCAGTCCCTCTCTCTCAGGGAGATATCTGTGCACTGAGTGGTGTCTCACAGTCCCTCTCTCTCAGGGAGATATCTGTACACTGACTGGTGTCTCTCAGTCCCTGTCTCTCAGGGTGATATCTGTACACTGAGTGGTGTCTCTCAGTCCCTCTCTCTCAGGGAGATATCTGTACACAGAGTGGTGTCTCTCAGTCCCTGTCTCTCAGGGAGATATATGTACACTGACTGGTGTCTCTCAGTCCCTCTCTCTCAGGGAGGTATCTGTACACTGAGTGGTGTCTCTCAGTCCCTGTCTCTCAGGGAGATATCTGTACACTGAGTGGAGTCTCTCAGTCCCTGTCTCTCAGGGAGATATCTGGACACTGACTGTTGTCTCTCAGTCCCTCTCTCTCAGGGAGATATCTGTACACTGAGTGGTGTCTCACAGCCCCTTCCTCTCAGGGAGATATCTGTGCACTGACTGGTGTCTCTCAGTCCCTGTCTCTCAGGGAGATATCTGTACACTGAGTGGTGTCTCTCAGTCCCTCTCTCTCAGGGAGATATCTGTACACTGACCGGTGTCTCTCAGTCCCTCTCTCTCAGGGAGATAACTGTACACTGACTGGTGTCTCTCAGTCCCTCTCTCTCAGGGAGATATCTGTACACTGAGTGGTGTCTCTCACTCCCTGTCTCTCAGGGAGATATATGTACACTGAGTGGTGTCTCTCAGTCCCTCTCTCAGGGAGGTATCTGTACACTGAGTGGTGTCTCTCAGTCCCTGTCTCTCAGGGAGATATATGTACACTGACTGGTGTCTCTCAGTCCTTGTCTCTCAGGGAGATATCTGTACACTGAGTGGTGTCTCTCAGTCCCTCACTCTCAGGGAGATATCTGTTCACTGAGTGGTGTCTCTCAGTCCCTCTCTCTCAAGGAGGTATCTGTACACTGAGTGGTGTCTCTCAGTCCCTGTCTCTCAGGGAGATATCTGTACACTGACTGGTGTCTCTCAGTCCCTCTCTCTCAGGGAGATATCTGTACTCTGACTGGTGTCTCTCAGTCCCTGTCTCTCAGGGAGATATCTGTACACTGAGTGGTGTCTCTCAGTGACCTGTCTCTCAGGGAGATATATGTCCACTGACTGGTGTCTCTCAGTCCCTCTCTCTCAGGGAGGTATCTGTACACTGAGTGGTGTCTCTCAGTCCCTGTCTCTCAGGGAGATATCTGTACACTGAGTGGTGTCTCACAGTCCCTCTCTCTCAGGGAGACATCTGTACACTGACTGGTGTCTCTCAGTCCCTGTCTATCAGGGAGCTTTATGTACACTGAGTGGTGTCTCTCAGTCCCTCTCTCTCAGGGAGATATCTGTACACTGACTGGTGTCTCTCAGTCCCTGTCTCTCAGGGAGATATCTGTACACTGAGTGGTGTCTCTCAGTCCCTCTCTCTCAGGGAGATATCTGTACACTGACTGGTGTCTCTCAGTCCCTGTCTCTCAGGGAGATATCTGTTCACTGAGTGGTGTCTCTCAGTCCCTCTCTCTCAAGGAGATATCTGTACATTGACTGGTGTCTCTCAGTCCCTGTCTCTCAGGGAGATATCTACACACTGAGTGGTGTCTCTCAGTCCCTGTCTCTGAGGGAGATATCTGTACACTGACTGGTGTCTCTCAGTCCCTCTCTCTCCGGGAGATATCTGTACGCTGACTAGTGTCTCTCAGTCCCTCTCTCTCAGGGAGATATCTGTACACTGAGTGGTGTCTCTCAGTCCCTGTCTCTTAGGGAGATTTATGTACACTGAGTGGTGTCTCTCAGGGAGATATCTGTACAATGAGTGGTGTCTCTCAGTCCCTCTCTCTCAGGGAGATATCTGTACACTGACTGGTGTCTCTCAGCCCCATTCTCTCAGGGAGATATCTGTACAATGAGTGGTGTCTCTCAGTCCCTCTCTCCCAGGGAGATATCTGTACACTGACTGGTGTCTCTCAGTCCCTGTCTCTCAGGGAGATATATGTACACTGACTGGTGTCTCTCAGTCCCTCTCTCAGGGAGGTATCTGTACACTGAGTGGTGTCTCTCAGTCCCTGTCTCTCAGGGAGATATATGTACACTGACAGGTGTCTCTCAGTCCTTGTCTCTCAGGGAGATATCTGTACACTGAGTGGTGTCTCTCAGTCCCTCTCTCTCAGGGAGATATCTGTTCACTGAGTGGTGTCTCTCAGTCCCTCTCTCTCAGGGAGGTATCTGTACACTGAGTGGTGTCTCTCAGTCCCTGTCTCTCAGGGAGATATCTGTACACTGACTGGTGTCTCTCAGTCCCTGTCTCTCAGGGAGCTTTATGTACACTGAGTGGTGTCTCTCAGGGAGATATCTTTACACTGAGTGGTGTCTCTCAGTCCCTCTCTCTCAGGGAGATATCTGTGCACTGAGTGGTGTCTCACAGTCCCTCTCTCTCAGGGAGATATCTGTACACTGACTGGTGTCTCTCAGTCCCTGTCTCTCAGGGTGATATCTGTACACTGAGTGGTGTCTCTCAGTCCCTCTCTCTCAGGGAGATATCTGTACACAGAGTGGTGTCTCTCAGTCCCTGTCTCTCAGGGAGATATATGTACACTGACTGGTGTCTCTCAGTCCCTCTCTCTCAGGGAGGTATCTGTACACTGAGTGGTGTCTCTCAGTCCCTGTCTCTCAGGGAGATATCTGTACACTGAGTGGTGTCTCTCAGTCCCTGTCTCTCAGGGAGATATCTGGACACTGACTGTTGTCTCTCAGTCCCTCTCTCTCAGGGAGATATCTGTACACTGAGTGGTGTCTCACAGCCCCTGCCTCTCAGGGAGATATCTGTGCACTGACTGGTGTCTCTCAGTCCCTGTCTCTCAGGGAGATATCTGTACACTGAGTGGTGTCTCTCAGTCCCTCTCTCTCAGGGAGATATCTGTACACTGAGTGGTGTCTCTCAGTCCCTCTCTCTCAGGGAGATATCTGTACACTGAGTGGTGTCTCACAGTCCCTCTCTCTCAGTGAGATATCTGTACACTGACTGGTGTCTCTCAGTCCCTCTCTCTCAGGGAGATATCTGTAAACTGACTGGTGTCTCTTAGTCCCTGTCTCTCAGGGAGATATCTGTACACTGACTGGTGTCTCTCAGTCCCTCTCTCTCAGGGAGATATCTGTACACTGACTGGTGTCTCTCAGTCCCTGTCTCTCAGGGAGATATCTGTACACTGAGTGGTGTCTCTCAGTCCCTCTCTCTCAGGGAGATATCTGTACTCTGACTGGTGTCTCTCAGTCCCTGTCTCTGAGGGAGATATCTGTACACTGAGTGGTGTCTCTCAGTTGCTCTCTCTCAGGGAGATATCTGTACACTGACTGGTGTCTCTCAGTCCCTCTCTCTCAGGGAGATATCTGTACACTGAGTGGTGTCTCTCAGTCCCTCTCTCTCAGGGAGATATCTGTACACTGAGTGGTGTCTCTCAGTCCCTGTCTCTCAGGGAGATATATGTACACTGACTGGTGTCTCTCAGTCCCTCTCTCTCAGGGAGATATCTGTACACTGAGTGGTGTCTCTCAGTCCCTCTCTCTCAGGGAGATATCTGTACACTGAGTGGTGTCTCACAGCCCCTGTCTCTCAGGGAGATATCTGTACACTGACTGGTGTCTCTCAGTCCCTGTCTGTCAGGGAGATATCTATACACTGAGTGGTGTCTCTCAGTCCCTCTCTCTCAGGGAGATATCTGTACACTGACTGGTGTCTCACTGTCCCTCTCTCTCAGGGAGACATCTGTACGCTGACTGGTGTCTCTCAGTCCCTGTCTCTCAGGGAGCTTTATGTACACTGAGTGGTGTCTCTCAGGGAGATATCTGTACACTGACTGGTGTCTCTCAGTCCCTGTCTCTCAGGGAGCTTTATGTACACTGAGTGGTGTCTCTCAGTCCCTCTCTCTCAGGGAGATATCTGTACACTGACTGGTGTCTCTCAGTCCCTGTCTCTCAGGGAGATATCTGTACACTGAGTGGTGTCTCTCAGTCCCTGTCTCTCAGGGAGATATCTGTACACTGGCTGGTGTCTCTCAGTCCCTGTCTCTTAGGGAGCTTTATGTACACTGAGTGGTGTCTCTCAGGGAGATATCTGTACACTGAGTGGTGTCTCTCAGTCCCTCTCTCTCAGGGAGATATCTGTACACTGACTGGTGTCTCTCAGCCCCACTCTCTCAGGGAGATATCTGTGCACTGAGTGGTGTCTCTCAGTCCCTCTCTCTCCGGGAGATATCTGTACGCTGACTAGTGTCTCTCAGTCCCTCTCTCTCAGGGAGATATCTGTACACTGAGTGGTGTCTCTCAGTCCCTCTCTCTCAGGGAGATATCTGTACACTGACTGGTGTCTCTCAGTCCCTGTCTCTCAGGGAGATATATGTACACTGACTGGTGTCTCTCAGTCCCTCTCTCAGGGAGGTATCTGTACACTGAGTGGTGTCTCTCAGTCCCTGTCTCTCAGGGAGATATATGTACACTGACTGGTGTCTCTCAGTCCTTGTCTCTCAGGGAGATATCTGTACACTGAGTGGTGTCTCTCAGTCCCTCTCTCTCAGGGAGATATCTGTTCACTGAGTGGTGTCTCTCAGTCCCTCTCTCTCAGGGAGGTATCTGTACACTGAGTGGTGTCTCTCAGTCCCTGTCTCTCAGGGAGATATCTGTACACTGACTGGTGTCTCTCAGTCCCTGTCTCTCAGGGAGCTTTATGTACACTGAGTGGTGTCTCTCAGGGAGATATCTGTACACTGAGTGGTGTCTCTCAGTCCCTCTCTCTCAGGGAGATATCTGTGCACTGAGTGGTGTCTCACAGTCCCTCTCTCTCAGGGAGATATCTGTACACTGACTGGTGTCTCTCAGTCCCTGTCTCTCAGGGTGATATCTGTACACTGAGTGGTGTCTCTCAGTCCCTCTCTCTCAGGGAGATATCTGTACTCTGACTGGTGTCTCTCAGTCCCTGTCTCTCAGGGAGATATCTGTACACTGACTGGTGTCTCTCAGTCCCTCTCTCTCAGGGAGGTATCTGTACACTGAGTGGTGTCTCTCAGTCCCTGTCTCTCAGGGAGATATCTGTACACTGAGTGGTGTCTCTCAGTCCCTGTCTCTCAGGGAGATATATGTACACTGACTGGTGTCTCTCAGTCCCTCTCTCTCAGGGAGATATCTGTACACTGAGTGGTGTCTCACAGCCCCTGCCTCTCAGGGAGATATCTGTGCACTGACTGGTGTCTCTCAGTCCCTGTCTCTCAGGGAGATATCTGTACACTGAGTGGTGTCTCTCAGTCCCTCTCTCTCAGGGAGATATCTGTACACTGACCGGTGTCTCTCAGTCCCTCTCTCTCAGGGAGATATCTGTACACTGAGTGGTGTCTCACAGTCCCTCTCTCTCAGGGAGATATCTGTACACTGACTGGTGTCTCTCAGTCCCTCTCTCTCAGGGAGATATCTGTACACTGACTGGTGTCTCTTAGTCCCTGTCTCTCAGGGAGATATCTGTACACTGACTGGTGTCTCTCAGTCCCTCTCTCTCAGGGAGATATCTGTACACTGACTGGTGTCTCTCAGTCCCTGTCTCTCAGGGAGATATCTGTACACTGAGTGGTGTCTCTCAGTCCCTCTCTCTCAGGGGGATATCTGTACTCTGACTGGTGTCTCTCAGTACCTGTCTCTGAGGGAGCTTTATGTACACTGAGTGGTGTCTCTCAGGGAGATATCTGTACACTGAGTGGTGTCTCTCAGCCCCACTCTCTCAGGGAGATATCTGTACACTGACTGGTGTCTCTCAGCCCCACTCTCTCAGGGAGATATCTGTGCACTGAGTGGTGTCTCTCAGTCCCTCTCTCTCCGGGAGATACCTGTACGCTGACTAGTGTCTCTCAGTCCCTCTCTCTCAGGGAGATATCTGTACACTGAGTGGTGTCTCTCAGTCCCTCTCTCTCAGGGAGATATCTGTACACTGACTGGTGTCTCTCAGTCCCTGTCTCTCAGGGAGATATATGTACACTGACTGGTGTCTCTCAGTCCCTCTCTCAGGGAGGTATCTGTACACTGAGTGGTGTCTCTCAGTCCCTGTCTCTCAGGGAGATATATGTACACTGACTGGTGTCTCTCAGTCCTTGTCTCTCAGGGAGATATCTGTACACTGAGTGGTGTCTCTCAGTCCCTCTCTCTCAGGGAGATATCTGTTCACTGAGTGGTGTCTCTCAGTCCCTCTCTCTCAGGGAGGTATCTGTACACTGAGTGGTGTCTCTCAGTCCCTGTCTCTCAGGGAGATATCTGTACACTGACTGGTGTCTCTCAGTCCCTGTCTCTCAGGGAGCTTTATGTACACTGAGTGGTGTCTCTCAGGGAGATATCTGTACACTGAGTGGTGTCTCTCAGTCCCTCTCTCTCAGGGAGATATCTGTACACTGAGTGGTGTCTCACAGTCCCTCTCTCTCAGGGAGATATCTGTACACTGACTGGTGTCTCTCAGTCCCTGTCTCTCAGGGTGATATCTGTACACTGAGTGGTGTCTCTCAGTCCCTCTCTCTCAGGGAGATATCTGTACTCTGACTGGTGTCTCTCAGTCCCTGTCTCTCAGGGAGATATCTGTACACTGAGTGGTGTCTCTCAGTCCCTGTCTCTCAGGGAGATATATGTGCACTGACTGGTGTCTCTCAGTCCCTCTCTCTCAGGGAGGTATCTGTACACTGAGTGGTGTCTCTCAGTCCCTGTCTCTCAGGGAGATATCTGTACACTGAGTGGTGTCTCACAGTCCCTCTCTCTCAGGGAGATATCTGTACACTGACTGGTGTCTCTCAGTCCCTGTCTCTCAGGGAGATATCTGTACACTGAGTGGTGTCTCTCAGTCCCTCTCTCAGGGAGGTATCTGTACACTGAGTGGTGTCTCTCAGTCCCTCTCTCTCAAGGAGATATCTGTACACTGACTGGTGTCTCTCAGTCCCTGTCTCTCAGGGAGATATCTATACACTGAGTGGTGTCTCTCAGTCCCTGTCTCTCAGGGAGATATCTGTACACTGACTGGTGTCTCTCAGTCCCTCTCTCTCCGGGAGATATCTGTACGCTGACTAGTGTCTCTCAGTCCCTCTCTCTCAGGGAGATATCTGTACACTGAGTGGTGTCTCTCAGTCCCTCTCTCTCAGGGAGATATCTGTACACTGACTGGTGTCTCTCAGTCCCTGTCTCTCAGGCAGGTATATGTACACTGACTGGTGTCTCTCAGTCCCTCTCTCAGGGAGGTATCTTTACACTGAGTGGTGTCTCTCAGTCCCTGTCTCTCAGGGAGATATATGTACACTGACTAGTGTCTCTCAGTCCTTGTCTCTCAGGGAGATATCTGTACACTGAGTGGTGTCTCTCAGTCCCTCTCTCTCAGGGAGATATCTGTTCACTGAGTGGTGTCTCTCAGTCCCTCTCTCTCAGGGAGATATCTGTACACTGACCGGTGTCTCTCAGTCCCTCTCTCTCAGGGAGATAACTGTACACTGACTGGTGTCTCTCAGTCCCTCTCTCTCAGGGAGATATCTGTACACTGAGTGGTGTCTCTCACTCCCTGTCTCTCAGGGAGATATATGTACACTGAGTGGTGTCTCTCAGTCCCTCTCTCAGGGAGGTATCTGTACACTGAGTGGTGTCTCTCAGTCCCTGTCTCTCAGGGAGATATATGTACACTGACTGGTGTCTCTCAGTCCTTGTCTCTCAGGGAGATATCTGTACACTGAGTGGTGTCTCTCAGTCCCTCACTCTCAGGGAGATATCTGTTCACTGAGTGGTGTCTCTCAGTCCCTCTCTCTCAAGGAGGTATCTGTACACTGAGTGGTGTCTCTCAGTCCCTGTCTCTCAGGGAGATACCTGTACACTGACTGGTGTCTCTCAGTCCCTCTCTCTCAGGGAGATATCTGTACTCTGACTGGTGTCTCTCAGTCCCTGTCTCTCAGGGAGATATCTGTACACTGAGTGGTGTCTCTCAGTCCCTGTCTCTCAGGGAGATATATGTCCACTGACTGGTGTCTCTCAGTCCCTCTCTCTCAGGGAGGTATCTGTACACTGAGTGGTGTCTCTCAGTCCCTGTCTCTCAGGGAGATATCTGTACACTGAGTGGTGTCTCACAGTCCCTCTCTCTCAGGGAGACATCTGTACACTGACTGGTGTCTCTCAGTCCCTGTCTATCAGGGAGCTTTATGTACACTGAGTGGTGTCTCTCAGTCCCTCTCTCTCAGGGAGATATCTGTACACTGACTGGTGTCTCTCAGTCCCTGTCTCTCAGGGAGATATCTGTACACTGAGTGGTGTCTCTCAGTCCCTCTCTCTCAGGGAGATATCTGTACACTGACTGGTGTCTCTCAGTCCCTGTCTCTCAGGGAGATATCTGTACACTGAGTGGTGTCTCTCAGTCCCTGTCTCTCAGGGAGATATATGTACACTGAGTGGTGTCTCTCAGTCCCTCTCCCTCAGGGAGGTATCTGTACACTGAGTGGTGTCTCTCAGTCCCTGTCTCTCAGGGAGATATCTGTACACTGAGTGGTGTCTCACAGTCCCTCTCTCTCAGGGAGACATCTGTACACTGACTGGTGTCTCTCAGTCCCTGTCTCTCAGGGAGCTTTATGTACACTGAGTGGTGTCTCTCAGTCCCTCTCTCTCAGGGAGATATCTGTACACTGACTGGTGTCTCTCAGTCCCTGTCTCTCAGGGAGATATCTGTACACTGAGTGGTGTCTCTCAGTCCCTCTCTCTCAGGGAGATATCTGTACACTGACTGGTGTCTCTCAGTCCCTGTCTCTCAGGGAGATATCTGTACACTGAGTGGTGTCTCTCAGTCCCTCTCTCTCAGGGAGATATCTGTACATTGACTGGTGTCTCTCAGTCCCTGTCTCTCAGGGAGATATCTATACACTGAGTGGTGTCTCTCAGTCCCTGTCTCTCAGGGAGATATCTGTACACTGACTGGTGTCTCTCAGTTCCTCTCTCTGCGGGAGATATCTGTACGCTGACTAGTGTCTCTCAGTCCCTCTCTCTCAGGGAGATATCTGTACACTGAGTGGTGTCTCTCAGTCCCTGTCTCTTAGGGAGCTTTATGTACACTGAGTGGTGTCTCTCAGGGAGATATCTGTACAATGAGTGGTGTCTCTCAGTCCCTCTCTCTCAGGGAGATATCTGTACACTGACTGGTGTCTCTCAGCCCCACTCTCTCAGGGAGATATCTGTGCACTGAGTGGTGTCTCTCAGTCCCTCTCTCTCCGGGAGATATCTGTACGCTGACTAGTGTCTCTCAGTCCCTCTCTCTCAGGGAGATATCTGTCCACTGTGTGGTGTCTCTCAGTCCCTCTCTCTCAGGGAGATATCTGTACACTGACTGGTGTCTCTCAGTCCCTGTCTCTCAGGGAGATATATGTACACTGACTGGTGTCTCTCAGTCCCTCTCTCAGGGAGGTATCTGTACACTGAGTGGTGTCTCTCAGTCCCTGTCTCTCAGGGAGATATATGTACACTGACTGGTGTCTCTCAGTCCTTGTCTCTCAGGGAGATATCTGTACACTGAGTGGTGTCTCTCAGTCCCTCTCTCTCAGGGAGATATCTGTTCACTGAGTGGTGTCTCTCAGTCCCTCTCTCTCAGGGAGGTATCTGTACACTGAGTGGTGTCTCTCAGTCCCTGTCTCTCAGGGAGATATCTGTACACTGACTGGTGTCTCTCAGTCCCTGTCTCTCAGGGAGCTTTATGTACACTGAGTGGTGTCTCTCAGGGAGATATCTTTACACTGAGTGGTGTCTCTCAGTCCCTCTCTCTCAGGGAGATATCTGTGCACTGAGTGGTGTCTCACAGTCCCTCTCTCTCAGGGAGATATCTGTACACTGACTGGTGTCTCTCAGTCCCTGTCTCTCAGGGTGATATCTGTACACTGAGTGGTGTCTCTCAGTCCCTCTCTCTCAGGGAGATATCTGTACACAGAGTGGTGTCTCTCAGTCCCTGTCTCTCAGGGAGATATATGTACACTGACTGGTGTCTCTCAGTCCCTCTCTCTCAGGGAGGTATCTGTACACTGAGTGGTGTCTCTCAGTCCCTGTCTCTCAGGGAGATATCTGTACACTGAGTGGAGTCTCTCAGTCCCTGTCTCTCAGGGAGATATCTGGACACTGACTGTTGTCTCTCAGTCCCTCTCTCTCAGGGAGATATCTGTACACTGAGTGGTGTCTCACAGCCCCTTCCTCTCAGGGAGATATCTGTGCACTGACTGGTGTCTCTCAGTCCCTGTCTCTCAGGGAGATATCTGTACACTGAGTGGTGTCTCTCAGTCCCTCTCTCTCAGGGAGATATCTGTACACTGACCGGTGTCTCTCAGTCCCTCTCTCTCAGGGAGATAACTGTACACTGACTGGTGTCTCTCAGTCCCTCTCTCTCAGGGAGATATCTGTACACTGAGTGGTGTCTCTCACTCCCTGTCTCTCAGGGAGATATATGTACACTGAGTGGTGTCTCTCAGTCCCTCTCTCAGGGAGGCATCTGTACACTGAGTGGTGTCTCTCAGTCCCTGTCTCTCAGGGAGATATATGTACACTGACTGGTGTCTCTCAGTCCTTGTCTCTCAGGGAGATATCTGTACACTGAGTGGTGTCTCTCAGTCCCTCACTCTCAGGGAGATATCTGTTCACTGAGTGGTGTCTCTCAGTCCCTCTCTCTCAAGGAGGTATCTGTACACTGAGTGGTGTCTCTCAGTCCCTGTCTCTCAGGGAGATATCTGTACACTGACTGGTGTCTCTCAGTCCCTCTCTCTCAGGGAGATATCTGTACTCTGACTGGTGTCTCTCAGTCCCTGTCTCTCAGGGAGATATCTGTACACTGAGTGGTGTCTCTCAGTGACCTGTCTCTCAGGGAGATATATGTCCACTGACTGGTGTCTCTCAGTCCCTCTCTCTCAGGGAGGTATCTGTACACTGAGTGGTGTCTCTCAGTCCCTGTCTCTCAGGGAGATATCTGTACACTGAGTGGTGTCTCACAGTCCCTCTCTCTCAGGGAGACATCTGTACACTGACTGGTGTCTCTCAGTCCCTGTCTATCAGGGAGCTTTATGTACACTGAGTGGTGTCTCTCAGTCCCTCTCTCTCAGGGAGATATCTGTACACTGACTGGTGTCTCTCAGTCCCTGTCTCTCAGGGAGATATCTGTACACTGAGTGGTGTCTCTCAGTCCCTCTCTCTCAGGGAGATATCTGTACACTGACTGGTGTCTCTCAGTCCCTGTCTCTCAGGGAGATATCTGTTCACTGAGTGGTGTCTCTCAGTCCCTCTCTCTCAAGGAGATATCTGTACATTGACTGGTGTCTCTCAGTCCCTGTCTCTCAGGGAGATATCTACACACTGAGTGGTGTCTCTCAGTCCCTGTCTCTCAGGGAGATATCTGTACACTGACTGGTGTCTCTCAGTCCCTCTCTCTCCGGGAGATATCTGTACGCTGACTAGTGTCTCTCAGTCCCTCTCTCTCAGGGAGATATCTGTACACTGAGTGGTGTCTCTCAGTCCCTGTCTCTTAGGGAGATTTATGTACACTGAGTGGTGTCTCTCAGGGAGATATCTGTACAATGAGTGGTGTCTCTCAGTCCCTCTCTCTCAGGGAGATATCTGTACACTGACTGGTGTCTCTCAGCCCCATTCTCTCAGGGAGATATCTGTACAATGAGTGGTGTCTCTCAGTCCCTCTCTCCCAGGGAGATATCTGTACACTGACTGGTGTCTCTCAGTCCCTGTCTCTCAGGGAGATATATGTACACTGACTGGTGTCTCTCAGTCCCTCTCTCAGGGAGGTATCTGTACACTGAGTGGTGTCTCTCAGTCCCTGTCTCTCAGGGAGATATATGTACACTGACAGGTGTCTCTCAGTCCTTGTCTCTCAGGGAGATATCTGTACACTGAGTGGTGTCTCTCAGTCCCTCTCTCTCAGGGAGATATCTGTTCACTGAGTGGTGTCTCTCAGTCCCTCTCTCTCAGGGAGGTATCTGTACACTGAGTGGTGTCTCTCAGTCCCTGTCTCTCAGGGAGATATCTGTACACTGACTGGTGTCTCTCAGTCCCTGTCTCTCAGGGAGCTTTATGTACACTGAGTGGTGTCTCTCAGGGAGATATCTTTACACTGAGTGGTGTCTCTCAGTCCCTCTCTCTCAGGGAGATATCTGTGCACTGAGTGGTGTCTCACAGTCCCTCTCTCTCAGGGAGATATCTGTACACTGACTGGTGTCTCTCAGTCCCTGTCTCTCAGGGTGATATCTGTACACTGAGTGGTGTCTCTCAGTCCCTCTCTCTCAGGGAGATATCTGTACACAGAGTGGTGTCTCTCAGTCCCTGTCTCTCAGGGAGATATATGTACACTGACTGGTGTCTCTCAGTCCCTCTCTCTCAGGGAGGTATCTGTACACTGAGTGGTGTCTCTCAGTCCCTGTCTCTCAGGGAGATATCTGTACACTGAGTGGTGTCTCTCAGTCCCTGTCTCTCAGGGAGATATCTGGACACTGACTGTTGTCTCTCAGTCCCTCTCTCTCAGGGAGATATCTGTACACTGAGTGGTGTCTCACAGCCCCTGCCTCTCAGGGAGATATCTGTGCACTGACTGGTGTCTCTCAGTCCCTGTCTCTCAGGGAGATATCTGTACACTGAGTGGTGTCTCTCAGTCCCTCTCTCTCAGGGAGATATCTGTACACTGAGTGGTGTCTCTCAGTCCCTCTCTCTCAGGGAGATATCTGTACACTGAGTGGTGTCTCACAGTCCCTCTCTCTCAGTGAGATATCTGTACACTGACTGGTGTCTCTCAGTCCCTCTCTCTCAGGGAGATATCTGTAAACTGACTGGTGTCTCTTAGTCCCTGTCTCTCAGGGAGATATCTGTACACTGACTGGTGTCTCTCAGTCCCTCTCTCTCAGGGAGATATCTGTACACTGACTGGTGTCTCTCAGTCCCTGTCTCTCAGGGAGATATCTGTACACTGAGTGGTGTCTCTCAGTCCCTCTCTCTCAGGGAGATATCTGTACTCTGACTGGTGTCTCTCAGTCCCTGTCTCTGAGGGAGATATCTGTACACTGAGTGGTGTCTCTCAGTTGCTCTCTCTCAGGGAGATATCTGTACACTGACTGGTGTCTCTCAGTCCCTCTCTCTCAGGGAGATATCTGTACACTGAGTGGTGTCTCTCAGTCCCTCTCTCTCAGGGAGATATCTGTACACTGAGTGGTGTCTCTCAGTCCCTGTCTCTCAGGGAGATATATGTACACTGACTGGTGTCTCTCAGTCCCTCTCTCTCAGGGAGATATCTGTACACTGAGTGGTGTCTCTCAGTCCCTCTCTCTCAGGGAGATATCTGTACACTGAGTGGTGTCTCACAGCCCCTGTCTCTCAGGGAGATATCTGTACACTGACTGGTGTCTCTCAGTCCCTGTCTGTCAGGGAGATATCTATACACTGAGTGGTGTCTCTCAGTCCCTCTCTCTCAGGGAGATATCTGTACACTGACTGGTGTCTCACTGTCCCTCTCTCTCAGGGAGACATCTGTACGCTGACTGGTGTCTCTCAGTCCCTGTCTCTCAGGGAGCTTTATGTACACTGAGTGGTGTCTCTCAGGGAGATATCTGTACACTGACTGGTGTCTCTCAGTCCCTGTCTCTCAGGGAGCTTTATGTACACTGAGTGGTGTCTCTCAGTCCCTCTCTCTCAGGGAGATATCTGTACACTGACTGGTGTCTCTCAGTCCCTGTCTCTCAGGGAGATATCTGTACACTGAGTGGTGTCTCTCAGTCCCTGTCTCTCAGGGAGATATCTGTACACTGGCTGGTGTCTCTCAGTCCCTGTCTCTTAGGGAGCTTTATGTACACTGAGTGGTGTCTCTCAGGGAGATATCTGTACACTGAGTGGTGTCTCTCAGTCCCTCTCTCTCAGGGAGATATCTGTACACTGACTGGTGTCTCTCAGCCCCACTCTCTCAGGGAGATATCTGTGCACTGAGTGGTGTCTCTCAGTCCCTCTCTCTCCGGGAGATATCTGTACGCTGACTAGTGTCTCTCAGTCCCTCTCTCTCAGGGAGATATCTGTACACTGAGTGGTGTCTCTCAGTCCCTCTCTCTCAGGGAGATATCTGTACACTGACTGGTGTCTCTCAGTCCCTGTCTCTCAGGGAGATATATGTACACTGACTGGTGTCTCTCAGTCCCTCTCTCAGGGAGGTATCTGTACACTGAGTGGTGTCTCTCAGTCCCTGTCTCTCAGGGAGATATATGTACACTGACTGGTGTCTCTCAGTCCTTGTCTCTCAGGGAGATATCTGTACACTGAGTGGTGTCTCTCAGTCCCTCTCTCTCAGGGAGATATCTGTTCACTGAGTGGTGTCTCTCAGTCCCTCTCTCTCAGGGAGGTATCTGTACACTGAGTGGTGTCTCTCAGTCCCTGTCTCTCAGGGAGATATCTGTACACTGACTGGTGTCTCTCAGTCCCTGTCTCTCAGGGAGCTTTATGTACACTGAGTGGTGTCTCTCAGGGAGATATCTGTACACTGAGTGGTGTCTCTCAGTCCCTCTCTCTCAGGGAGATATCTGTGCACTGAGTGGTGTCTCACAGTCCCTCTCTCTCAGGGAGATATCTGTACACTGACTGGTGTCTCTCAGTCCCTGTCTCTCAGGGTGATATCTGTACACTGAGTGGTGTCTCTCAGTCCCTCTCTCTCAGGGAGATATCTGTACTCTGACTGGTGTCTCTCAGTCCCTGTCTCTCAGGGAGATATCTGTACACTGACTGGTGTCTCTCAGTCCCTCTCTCTCAGGGAGGTATCTGTACACTGAGTGGTGTCTCTCAGTCCCTGTCTCTCAGGGAGATATCTGTACACTGAGTGGTGTCTCTCAGTCCCTGTCTCTCAGGGAGATATATGTACACTGACTGGTGTCTCTCAGTCCCTCTCTCTCAGGGAGATATCTGTACACTGAGTGGTGTCTCACAGCCCCTGCCTCTCAGGGAGATATCTGTGCACTGACTGGTGTCTCTCAGTCCCTGTCTCTCAGGGAGATATCTGTACACTGAGTGGTGTCTCTCAGTCCCTCTCTCTCAGGGAGATATCTGTACACTGACCGGTGTCTCTCAGTCCCTCTCTCTCAGGGAGATATCTGTACACTGAGTGGTGTCTCACAGTCCCTCTCTCTCAGGGAGATATCTGTACACTGACTGGTGTCTCTCAGTCCCTCTCTCTCAGGGAGATATCTGTACACTGACTGGTGTCTCTTAGTCCCTGTCTCTCAGGGAGATATCTGTACACTGACTGGTGTCTCTCAGTCCCTCTCTCTCAGGGAGATATCTGTACACTGACTGGTGTCTCTCAGTCCCTGTCTCTCAGGGAGATATCTGTACACTGAGTGGTGTCTCTCAGTCCCTCTCTCTCAGGGGGATATCTGTACTCTGACTGGTGTCTCTCAGTACCTGTCTCTGAGGGAGCTTTATGTACACTGAGTGGTGTCTCTCAGGGAGATATCTGTACACTGAGTGGTGTCTCTCAGCCCCACTCTCTCAGGGAGATATCTGTACACTGACTGGTGTCTCTCAGCCCCACTCTCTCAGGGAGATATCTGTGCACTGAGTGGTGTCTCTCAGTCCCTCTCTCTCCGGGAGATACCTGTACGCTGACTAGTGTCTCTCAGTCCCTCTCTCTCAGGGAGATATCTGTACACTGAGTGGTGTCTCTCAGTCCCTCTCTCTCAGGGAGATATCTGTACACTGACTGGTGTCTCTCAGTCCCTGTCTCTCAGGGAGATATATGTACACTGACTGGTGTCTCTCAGTCCCTCTCTCAGGGAGGTATCTGTACACTGAGTGGTGTCTCTCAGTCCCTGTCTCTCAGGGAGATATATGTACACTGACTGGTGTCTCTCAGTCCTTGTCTCTCAGGGAGATATCTGTACACTGAGTGGTGTCTCTCAGTCCCTCTCTCTCAGGGAGATATCTGTTCACTGAGTGGTGTCTCTCAGTCCCTCTCTCTCAGGGAGGTATCTGTACACTGAGTGGTGTCTCTCAGTCCCTGTCTCTCAGGGAGATATCTGTACACTGACTGGTGTCTCTCAGTCCCTGTCTCTCAGGGAGCTTTATGTACACTGAGTGGTGTCTCTCAGGGAGATATCTGTACACTGAGTGGTGTCTCTCAGTCCCTCTCTCTCAGGGAGATATCTGTACACTGAGTGGTGTCTCACAGTCCCTCTCTCTCAGGGAGATATCTGTACACTGACTGGTGTCTCTCAGTCCCTGTCTCTCAGGGTGATATCTGTACACTGAGTGGTGTCTCTCAGTCCCTCTCTCTCAGGGAGATATCTGTACTCTGACTGGTGTCTCTCAGTCCCTGTCTCTCAGGGAGATATCTGTACACTGAGTGGTGTCTCTCAGTCCCTGTCTCTCAGGGAGATATATGTGCACTGACTGGTGTCTCTCAGTCCCTCTCTCTCAGGGAGGTATCTGTACACTGAGTGGTGTCTCTCAGTCCCTGTCTCTCAGGGAGATATCTGTACACTGAGTGGTGTCTCACAGTCCCTCTCTCTCAGGGAGATATCTGTACACTGACTGGTGTCTCTCAGTCCCTGTCTCTCAGGGAGATATCTGTACACTGAGTGGTGTCTCTCAGTCCCTCTCTCAGGGAGGTATCTGTACACTGAGTGGTGTCTCTCAGTCCCTCTCTCTCAAGGAGATATCTGTACACTGACTGGTGTCTCTCAGTCCCTGTCTCTCAGGGAGATATCTATACACTGAGTGGTGTCTCTCAGTCCCTGTCTCTCAGGGAGATATCTGTACACTGACTGGTGTCTCTCAGTCCCTCTCTCTCCGGGAGATATCTGTACGCTGACTAGTGTCTCTCAGTCCCTCTCTCTCAGGGAGATATCTGTACACTGAGTGGTGTCTCTCAGTCCCTCTCTCTCAGGGAGATATCTGTACACTGACTGGTGTCTCTCAGTCCCTGTCTCTCAGGCAGGTATATGTACACTGACTGGTGTCTCTCAGTCCCTCTCTCAGGGAGGTATCTTTACACTGAGTGGTGTCTCTCAGTCCCTGTCTCTCAGGGAGATATATGTACACTGACTAGTGTCTCTCAGTCCTTGTCTCTCAGGGAGATATCTGTACACTGAGTGGTGTCTCTCAGTCCCTCTCTCTCAGGGAGATATCTGTTCACTGAGTGGTGTCTCTCAGTCCCTCTCTCTCAGGGAGGTATCTGTACACTGAGTGGTGTCTCTCAGTCCCTGTCTCTCAGGCAGATATCTGTACACTGAGTGGTGTCTCTCAGTCCCTGTCTCTCAGGGAGATATATGTCCACTGACTGGTGTCTCTCAGTCCCTCTCTCTCAGGGAGGTATCTGTACACTGAGTGGTGTCTCTCAGTCCCTGTCTCTCAGGGAGATATCTGTACACTGACTGGTGTCTCTCAGTCCCTGTCTCTCAGGGAGCTTTATGTACACTGAGTGGTGTCTCTCAGTCCCTCTCTCTCAGGGAGATATCTGTACACTGACTGGTGTCTCTCAGTCCCTCTCTCTCAGGGAGCTTTATGTACACTGAGTGGTGTCTCTCAGTCCCTCTCTCTCAGGGAGATATCTGTACACTGACTGGTGTCTCTCAGTCCCTGTCTCTCAGGGAGATATCTGTACACTGAGTGGTGTCTCTCAGTCCCTCTCTCTCAGGGAGATATCTGTACACTGACTGGTGTCTCTCAGTCCCTGTCTCTCAGGGAGATATCTGTACACTGAGTGGTGTGTCTCAGTCCCTGTCTCTCAGGGAGATATCTGTACACTGACTGGTGTCTCTCAGTCCCTCTCTCTCCAGGAGATATCTGTACAATGAGTGGTGTCTCTCAGTCCCTCTCTCTCAGGGAGATATCTGTGCACTGAGTGGTGTCTCTCAGTCCCTCTCTCTCAGGGAGATATCTGTACACTGACTGGTGTCTCTCAGTCCCTGTCTCTCAGGGAGATATCTATACACTGAGTGGTGTCTCTCAGTCCCTGTCTCTCAGGGAGATATCTGTACACTGACTGGTGTCTCTCAGTCCCTCTCTCTCCGGGAGGTATCTGTACGCTGACTAGTGTCTCTCAGTCCCTCTCTCTCAGGGAGATATCTGTACACTGAGTGGTGTCTCTCAGTCCCTGTCGCTCAGGGAGATATCTGTGCACTGACTGGTGTCTCTCAGTCCCTGTCTCTCAGGGAGCTTTATGTACACTGAGTGGTGTCTCTCAGGGAGATATCTGTACACTGAGTGGTGTCTCACAGTCCCTCTCTCTCAGGGAGATATCTGTACACTGACTGGTGTCTCTCAGTCCCTGTCTCTCAGGGTGATATCTGTACACTGAGTGGTGTCGCTCAGTCCCTGTCTCTCAGGGAGATATATGTACACTGACTGGTGTCTCTCAGTCCCTCTCTCTCAGGGAGATATCTGTACACTGACTGTTGTCTCTCAGTCCCTCTCTCTCAGGGAGATATCTGTACTCTGACTGGTGTCTCTCAGTCCCTGTCTCTGAGGGAGATATCTGTACACTGAGTGGTGTCTCTCAGTTGCTCTCTCTCAGGGAGATATCTGTACACTGACTGGTGTCTCTCAGTCCCTCTCTCTCAGGGAGATATCTGTGCACTGAGTGGTGTCTCTCAGTCCCTCTCTCTCAGGGAGATATCTGTCCACTGAGTGGTGTCTCTCATTCCCTGTCTCTCAGGGAGATATATGTACACTGACTGGTGTCTCTCAGTCCCTCTCTCTCAGGGAGATATCTGTACACTGACTGGTGTCTCTCAGTCCCTCCCTCTCAGGGAGATATCGGTACACTGACTGGTGTCTCTCAGTCCCTCTCTCTCAGGGAGATATCTGTACACTGACTGGTGTCTCACAGTCCCTCTCTCTCAGGGAGACATCTGTACGCTGACTGGTGTCTCTCAGTCCCTGTCTCTCAGGGAGCTTTATGTACACTGAGTGGTGTCTCTCAGGGAGATATCTGTACACTGACTGGTGTCTCTCAGTCCATGTCTCTCAGGGAGCTTTATGTACACTGAGTGGTGTCTCTCAGTCCCTCTCTCTCAGGGAGATATCTGTACACTGACTGGTGTCTCTCAGTCCCTGTCTCTCAGGGAGATATCTGTACACTGAGTGGTGTCTCTCAGTCCCTGTCTCTCAGGGAGATATCTGTACACTGACTGGTGTCTCTCAGTCCCTGTCTCTTAGGGAGCTTTAAGTACACTGAGTGGTGTCTCTCAGGGAGATATCTGTACACTGAGTGGGTCTCTCAGTCCCTGTCTCTCAGGGAGCTTTATGTACACTGAGTGGTGTCTCTCAGTCCCTCTCTCTCAGGGAGATATCTGTACACTGACTGGTGTCTCTCAGCCCCACTCTCTCAGGGAGATATCTGTGCACTGAGTGGTGTCTCACAGTCCCTCTCTCTCAGGGAGATATCTGTACACTGACTGGTGTCTCTCAGTCCCTGTCTCTCAGGGAGATATCTGTACACTGAGTGGTGTCTCTCAGTCCCTCTCTCTCAGGGAGATATCTGTACTCTGACTGGTGTCTCTCAGTCCCTGTCTCTGAGGGAGATATCTGTACACTGAGTGGTGTCTCTCAGTTGCTCTCTCTCAGGGAGATATCTGTACACTGACTGGTGTCTGTCAGTCCCTCTCTCTCAGGGAGATATCTGTACACTGAGTGGTGTCTCTCATTCCCTCTCTCTCAGGGAGATATCTGTACACTGAGTGGTGTCTCTCAGTCCCTGTCTCTCAGGGAGATATATGTACACTGACTGGTGTCTCTCAGTCCCTCTCTCTCAGGGAGATATCTGTACATTGACTGGTGTCTCTCAGTCCCTCCCTCTCAGGGAGAAATCTGTACACTGAGTGGTGTCTCACAGCCCCTGTCTCTCAGGGAGATATCTGTACATTGAATGGTGTCTCACAGCCCCTTTCTCTCAGGGAGATATCTGTACACTGACTGGTGTCTCTCAGTCCCTGTCTGTCAGGGAGATATCTATACACTGAGTGGTGTCTCTCAGTCCCTCTCTCTCAGGGAGATATCTGTACACAGACTGGTGTCTCACTGTCCCTCTCTCTCAGGGAGACATCTGTACGCTGACTGGTGTCTCTCAGTCCCTATCTCTCAGGGAGCTTTATGTACACTGAGTGGTGTCTCTCAGGGAGATATCTGTACACTGACTGGTGTCTCTCAGTCCCTGTCTCTCAGGGAGCTTTATGTACACTGAGTGGTGTCTCTCAGTCCCTCTCTCTCAGGGAGATATCTGTACACTGACTGGTGTCTCTCAGTCCCTGTCTCTCAGGGAGATATCTGTACACTGAGTGGTGTCTCTCAGTCCCTGTCTCTCAGGGAGATATCTGTACACTGACTGGTGTCTCTCAGTCCCTGTCTCTCAGGGAGCTTTATATACACTGAGTGGTGTCTCTCAGGGAGATATCTGTACACTGACTGGTGACTCTCAGTCCCTGTCTCTCAGGGAGATATCTGTACACTGAGTGGTGTCTCTCAGTCCCTCTCTCTTAGGGAGATATCTGTACACTGACTGGTGTCTCTCAGGGAGATATCTGTACACTGAGTGGTGTCTCACAGTCCCTCACCCTCAGGGAGATATATGTACACTGACTGGTGTCTCTCAGTCCCTGTCTCTCAGGGAGATATCTGTACACTGACTGGTGTCTCTCAGTCCCTCTCTCTCAGGGAGATATCTGTACACTGACTGGTGTCTCTCAGTCCCTGTCTCTCAGGGAGATATCAATACACTGCGTGGTGTCTCTCAGTCCCTGTCTCTCAGGGAGATATCTGTACACTGACTGGTGTCTCTCAGTCCCTCTCTCTCAGGGAGATATCTGTACGCTGACTAGTGTCTCTCAGTCCCTCTCTCTCAGGGAGATATCTGTACACTGAGTGGTGTCTCTCAGTCCCTCTCTCTCAGGGAGATATCTGTACACTGACTGGTGTCTCTCAGTCCCTGTCTCTCAGGGAGATATATGTACACTGACTGGTGTCTCTCAGTCCCTCTCTCAGGGAGGTATCTGTACACTGAGTGGTGTCTCTCAGTCCCTCTCTCTCAGGGAGATATCTGTACACTGACTGGTGTCTCTCAGTCCCTCTCTCTCAGGGAGGTATCTGTACACTGAGTGGTGTCTCTCAGTCCCTGTCTCTCAGGGAGATATCTGTACACTGACTGGTGTCTCTCAGTCCCCGTCTCTCAGGGAGCTTTATGTACACTGAGTGGTGTCTCTCAGTCCCTCTCTCTCAGGGAGATATCTGTGCACTGAGTGGTGTCTCACAGTCCCTC
The DNA here is from genome assembly GCF_036365525.1 of Heterodontus francisci. Taxonomy (NCBI): domain Eukaryota; kingdom Metazoa; phylum Chordata; class Chondrichthyes; order Heterodontiformes; family Heterodontidae; genus Heterodontus; species Heterodontus francisci. The sequence continues at coordinate 3,060,288 of NC_090384.1, forward strand.
TCTCTCAGGGAGATATCTGTACACTGAGTGGTGTCTCTCAGTCCCTGTCTCTCAGGGTGATATCTGTACACTGAGTAGTGTCTCTCAGTCCCTCTCTCTCAGGGAGATATCTGTACTCTGACTGGTGTCTCTCAGTCCCTGTCTCTCAGGGAGATATCTGTACACTGAGTGGTGTCTCTCAGTCCCTGTCACTCAGGGAGATATATGTACACTGACTGGTGTCTCTCAGTCCCTCTCTCTCAGGGAGGTATCTGGACACTGAGTGGTGTCTCTCAGTCCCTGTCTCTCAGGGAGATATCTGTACACTGAGTGGTGTCTCTCAGTCCCTGTCTCTCAGGGAGATATGTGTACACTGACTGGTGTCTCTCAGTCCCTCTCTCTCAGGGAGGTATCTGTACACTGAGTGGTGTCTCTCAGTCCCTGTCTCTCAGGGAGATATCTGTACACTGACTGGTGTCTCTCAGTCCCTGTCTCTCAGGGAGCTTTATGTACACTGAGTGGTGTCTCTCAGGGAGATATCTGTACACTGACTGGTGTCTCTCAGCCCCTCTCTCTCAGGGAGATATCTGTACTCTGACTGGTGTCTCTCAGTCCCTGTCTCTCAGGGAGATATCTGTGCACTGAGTGATGTCTCACAGTCCCTCTCTCTCAGGGAGATATCTGTACACTGAGTGGTGTCTCACAGTCCCTCTCTCTCAGGGAGATATCTGTACACTGACTGGTGTCTCTCAGTCCCTCTCTCTCAGGGAGATATCTGTACACTGAGTGGTGTCTCTCAGTCCCTCTCTCTCAGGGAGATATCTGTACACTGACTGGTGTCTCTCAGTCCCTGTCTCTCAGGGAGATATCTGTACACTGAGTGGTGTCTCTCAGTCCCTCTCTCAGGGAGGTATCTGTACACTGAGTGGTGTCTCTCAGTCCCTGTCTCTCAGGGAGATATCTGTACACTGAATGGTGTCTCTCAGTCCCTCTCTCTCAGGGAGATATCTGTACTCTGACTGCTGTCTCTCAGTCCCTGTCTCTCAGGGAGATATCTGTACACTGAGTGGTGTCTCTCAGTCCCTCTCTCTCAGGGAGATATCTGCACACTGACTGGTGTCTCTCAGTCCCTCTCTCTCAGGGAGGTATCTGTACACTGAGTGGTGTCTCTCAGTCCCTGTCTCTCAGGGAGATATCTGTACACTGACTGGTGTCTCTCAGTCCCCGTCTCTCAGGGAGCTTTAAGTACACTGAGTGGTGTCTCTCAGTCCCTCTCTCTCAGGGAGATATCTGTGCACTGAGTGGTGTCTCACAGTCCCTCTCTCTCAGGGAGATATCTGTACACTGAGTGGTGTCTCTCAGTCCCTGTCTCTCAGGGTGATATCTGTACACTGAGTGGTGTCTCTCAGTCCCTCTCTCTCAGGGAGATATCTGTACTCTGACTGGTGTCTCTCAGTCCCTGTCTCTCAGGGAGATATCTGTACACTGAGTGGTGTCTCTCAGTCCCTGTCACTCAGGGAGATATATGTACACTGACTGGTGTCTCTCAGTCCCTCTCTCTCAGGGACGTATCTGGACACTGAGTGGTGTCTCTCAGTCCCTGTCTCTCAGGGAGATATCTGTACACTGAGTGGTGTCTCTCAGTCCCTGTCTCTCAGGGAGATATGTGTACACTGACTGGTGTCTCTCAGTCCCTCTCTCTCAGGGAGGTATCTGTACACTGAGTGGTGTCTCTCAGTCCCTGTCTCTCAGGGAGATATCTGTACACTGACTGGTGTCTCTCAGTCCCTGTCTCTCAGGGAGCTTTATGTACACTGAGTGGTGTCTCTCAGGGAGATATCTGTACTCTGACTGGTGTCTCTCAGTCCCTGTCTCTCAGGGAGATATCTGTACACTGACTGGTGTCTCTCAGTCCCTCTCTCTCAGGGAGATATCTGTACACTGACTGTTGTCTCTCAGTCCCTCTCTCTCAGGGAGATATCTGTACACTGAGTGGTGTCTCACAGCCCCTGCCTCTCAGGGAGATATCTGTACACTGACTGGTGTCTCTCAGTCCCTGTCTCTCAGGGAGATATCTGTACACTGAGTGGTGTCTCTCAGTCCCTCTCTCTCAGGGAGATATCTGTACACTGACCGGTGTCTCTCAGTCCCTCGCTCTCAGGGAGATATCTGTACACTGAGTGGTGTCTCACAGTCCCTCTCTCTCAGGGAGATATCTGTACACTGACTGGAGTCTCTCAGTCACTGTCTCTCAGGGAGATATCTGTACACTGACTGGTGTCTCTCAGTCCCTGTCTCTCAGGGAGATATCTGTACACTGACTGGTGTCTCTCAGTCCCTCTCTCTCAGGGAGATATCTGTACACTGACTGGTGTCTCTCAGTCCCTGTCTCTCAGGGAGATATCTGTACACTGAGTGGTTTCTCTCAGTCCCTCTCTCTCAGGGAGATATCTGTACTCTGACTGGTGTCTCTCAGTCCCTGTCTCTGAGGGAGATATCTGTACACTGAGTGGTGTCTCTCAGTTGCTCTCTCTCAGGGAGATATCTGTACACTGACTGGTGTCTCTCAGTCCCTCTCTCTCAGGAAGATATCTGTACACTGAGTGGTGTCTCTCAGTCCCTCTCTCTCAGGGAGATATCTGTACACTGATTGGTGTCTCTCAGTCCCTGTCTCTCAGGGAGATATATGTACACTGACTGGTGTCTCTCAGTCCCTCTCTCTCAGGGAGATATCTGTACACTGACTGGTGTCTCTCAGTCCCTCCCTCTCAGGGAGATATCTGTACACTGAGTGGTGTCTCACAGCCCCTGTCTCTCAGGGAGATATCTGTACACTGACTGGTGTCTCTCAGTCCCTGTCTGTCAGGGAGATATCTATACACTGAGTGGTGTCTCTCAGTCCCTCTCTCTCAGGGAGATATCTGTACACTGACTGGTGTCTCACAGTCCCTCTCTCTGAGGGAGACATCTGTACGCTGACTGGTGTCTCTCAGTCCCTGTCTCTCAGGGAGCTTTATGTACACTGAGTGGTGTCTCTCAGGGAGATATCTGTACACTGACTGGTGTCTCTCAGTCCCTGTCTCTCAGGGAGCTTTATGTACACTGAGTGGTGTCTCTCAGTCCCACTCTCTCAGGGAGATATCTGTACACTGACTGGTGTCTCTCAGTCCCTGTCTCTCAGGGAGATATCTGTACACTGAGTGGTGTCTCTCAGTCCCTCTCTCTCAGGGAGATATCTGTACACTGACTGGTGTCTCTCAGTCCCTGTCTCTTAGGGAGCTTTATGTCCACTGAGTGGTGTCTCTCAGGGAGATATCTGTGCACTGAGTGGTGTCTCTCAGTCCCTCTCTCTCAGGGAGATAGCTGTACACTGACTGGTGTCTCTCAGCCCCACTCTCTCAGGGAGATATCTGTGCACTGAGTGGTGTCTCACAGTCCCTCTCTCTCAGGGAGATATCTGTACACTGACTGGTGTCTCTCAGTCCCTGTCTCTCAGGGAGATATCTGTACACTGAGTGGTGTCTCTCAGTCCCTCTCTCTCAGGGAGATATCTGTACTCTGACTGGTGTCTCTCAGTCCCTGTCTCTGAGGGAGATATCTGTACACTGAGTGGTGTCTCTCAGTTGCTCTCTCTCAGGGAGATATCTGTACACTGACTGGTGTCTCTCAGTCCCTCTCTCTCAGGGAGATATCTGTACACTGAGTGGTGTCTCTCATTCCCTCTCTCTCAGGGAGATATCTGTACACTGAGTGGTGTCTCTCAGTCCCTGTCTCTCAGGGAGATATATGTACACTGACTGGTGTCTCTCAGTCCCTCTCTCTCAGGGAGATATCTGTACACTGACTGGTGTCTCTCAGTCCCTCCCTCTCAGGGAGATATCTGTACACTGAGTGGTGTCTCTCAGTCCCTGTCTCTCAGGGAGATATCTGTACACTGACTGGTGTCTCTCAGTCCCTGTCTGTCAGGGAGATATCTATACACTGAGTGGTGTCTCTCAGTCCCTCTCTCTCAGGGAGGTATCTGTACACTGACTGGTGTCTCACAGTCCCTCTCTCTCAGGGAGACATCTGTACGCTGACTGGTGTCTCTCAGTCCCTGTCTCTCAGGGAGCTTTATGTACACTGAGTGGTGTCTCTCAGGGAGATATCTGTACACTGACTGGTGTCTCTCAGTCCCTGTCTCTCAGGGAGCTTTATGTACACTGAGTGGTGTCTCTCAGTCCCTCTCTCTCAGGGAGATATCTGTACACTGACTGGTGTCTCTCAGTCCCTGTCTCTCAGGGAGATATCTGTACACTGAGTGGTGTCTCTCAGTCCCTCTCTCTCAGGGAGATATCTGTACACTGACTGGTGTCTCTCAGTCCCTGTCTCTTAGGGAGCTTTATGTCCACTGAGTGGTGTCTCTCAGGGAGATATCTGTGCACTGAGTGCTGTCTCTCAGTCCCTCTCTCTCAGGGAGATAGCTGTACACTGACTGGTGTCTCTCAGCCCCACTCTCTCAGGGAGATATCTGTGCACTGAGTGGTGTCTCACAGTCCCTCTCTCTCAGGGAGATATCTGTACACTGACTGGTGTCTCTCAGTCCCTGTCTCTCAGGGAGATATCTGTACACTGAGTGGTGTCTCTCAGTCCCTCTCTCTCAGGGAGATATCTGTACTCTGACTGGTGTCTCTCAGTCCCTGTCTCTGAGGGAGATATCTGTACACTGAGTGGTGTCTCTCAGTTGCTCTCTCTCAGGGAGATATCTGTACACTGACTGGTGTCTCTCAGTCCCTGTCTCTCAGGGAGCTTTATGTACACTGAGTGGTGTCTCTCAGTCCCTCTCTCTCAGGGAGATATCTGTACACTGACTGGTGTCTCTCAGTCCCTGTCTCTCAGGGAGATATCTGTACACTGAGTGGTGTCTCTCAGTCCCTGTCTCTCAGGGAGATATCTGTACACTGACTGGTGTCTCTCAGACCCTGTCTCTCAGGGAGCTTTATGTACACTGAGTGGTGTCTCTCAGGGGGATATCTGTACACTGAGTGGTGTCTCTCAGTCCCTCTCTCTCAGGGAGATATCTGTACACTGACTGGTGTCTCTCAGTCCCTGTCTCTCAGGCAGATATCTGTACACTGAGTGGTGTCTCTCAGTCCCTGTGTCTGAGGGAGATATCTGTACACTGAGTGGTGTCTCTCAGTTGCTCTCTCTCGGAGATATCTGTACACTGACTGGTGTCTCTCAGTCCCTCTCTCTCGGGGAGATATCTGTACACTAAGTGGTGTCTCTCAGTCCCTCTCTCTCAGGGAGATATCTGTACACTGAGTGGTGTCTCTCAGTCCCTGTCTCTCAGGGAGATATATGTACACTGACTGATGTCTCTCAGTCCCTCTCTCTCAGGGAGATATCTGTACACTGACTGGTGTCTCTCAGTCCCTCTCTCTCAGGGAGATATCTGTACACTGAGTGGTGTCTCACAGCCCCTGTCTCTCAGGGAGATATCTGTACACTGACTGGTGTCTCTCAGTCCCTGTCTGTCAGGGAGATATCTATACACTGAGTGGTGTCTCTCAGTCCCTGTCTCTCAGGGAGATATCTGTACACTGACTGGTGTCTCACAGTCCCTCTCTCTCAGGGAGACATCTGTACATTGACTGGTGTCTCTCAGTCCCTGTCTCTCAGGGAGCTTTATGTACACTGAGTGGTGTCTCTCAGTCCCTCTCTCTCAGGGAGATATCTGTACACTGACTGGTGACTCTCAGTCCCTGTCTCTCAGGGAGTTATCTGTACACTGAGTGGTGTCTCTCAGTCCCTCTCTCTCAGGGAGATATCTGTACACTGACTGGTGTCTCTCAGTCCCTGTCTCTCAGGGAGATATCTGTACACTGAGTGGTGTCTCACAGTCACTCTCTCTCAGGGAGATATCTGTACACTGACTGGTGTCTCTCAGTCCCTGTCTCTCAGGGAGATATCTGTACACTGAGTGGTTTCTCTCAGTCCCTCTCTCTCAGGGAGATATCTGTACACTGAGTGGTGTCTCTCATTCCCTCTCTCTCAGGGAGATATCTGTCCACTGAGTGGTGTCTCTCAGTCCCTGTCTCTCAGGGAGATATATGTACACTGACTGGTGTCTCTCAGTCCCTCTCTCTCAGGGAGATATCTGTACACTGACTGGTGTCTCTCAGTCCCTCCCTCTCAGGGAGATATCTGTACACTGAGTGGTGTCTCACAGCCCCTGTCTCTCAGGGAGATATCTGTACACTGAGTGGTGTCTCACAGCCCCTGTCTCTCAGGGAGATATCTGTACAATGACTGGTGTCTCTCAGTCCCTGTCTGTCAGGGAGATATCGAAACACTGAGTGGTGTCTCTCAGTCCCTCTCTCTCAGGGAGATATCTGTACACTGACTGGTGTCTCACAGTCCCTCTCTCTCAGGGAGACATCTGTACGCTGACTGGTGTCTCTCAGTCCCTGTCTCTCAGGGAGCTTTATGTACACTGAGTGGTGTCTCTCAGGGAGATATCTGTACACTGACTGGTGTCTCTCAGTCCCTGTCTCTCAGGGAGCTTTATGTCCACTGAGTGGTGTCTCTCAGTCCCTCTCTCTCAGGGAGATATCTGTACACTGACTGGTGTCTCTCAGTCCCTGTTTCTCAGGGAGATATCTGTACACTGAGTGGTGTCTCTCAGTCCCTGTCTCTCAGGGAGATATCTGTACACTGACTGGTGTCTCTCAGACCCTGTCTCTCAGGGAGCTTTATGTACACTGAGTGGTGTCTCTCAGGGGGATATCTGTACACTGAGTGGTGTCTCTCAGTCCCTCTCTCTCAGGGAGATATCTGTACACTGACTGGTGTCTCTCAGTCCCTGTCTCTCAGGCAGATATCTGTACACTGAGTGGTGTCTCTCAGTCCCTGTCTCTGAGGGAGATATCTGTACACTGAGTGGTGTCTCTCAGTTGCTCTCTCTCGGAGATATCTGTACACTGACTGGTGTCTCTCAGTCCCTCTCTCTCAGGGAGATATCTGTACACTAAGTGGTGTCTCTCAGTCCCTCTCTCTCAGGGAGATATCTGTACACTGAGTGGTGTCTCTCAGTCCCTGTCTCTCAGCGAGATATATGTACACTGACTGATGTCTCTCAGTCCCTCTCTCTCAGGGAGATATCTGTACACTGACTGGTGTCTCTCAGTCCCTCTCTCTCAGGGAGATATCTGTACACTGAGTGGTGTCTCTCAGTCCCTGTCTCTCAGGGAGATATATGTACACTGACTGGTGTCTCTCAGTCCCTCTCTCTCAGGGAGATATCTGTACACTGACTGGTGTCTCTCAGTCCCTGTCTCTCAGGGAGATATCTATACACTGAGTGGTGTCTCTCAGTCCCTGTCTCTCAGGGAGATATCTGTACACTGACTGGTGTCTCTCAGTCCCTCTCTCTCAGGGAGATATCTGTACGCTGACTAGTGTCTCTCAGTCCCTCTCTCTCAGGGAGATATCGGTACACTGAGTGGTGTCTCTCAGTCCCTCTCTCTCAGGGAGATATCTGTACACTGACTGGTGTCTCTCAGACCCTGTCTCTCAGGGAGCTTTATGTACAATGAGTGGTGTCTCTCAGGGGGATATCTGTACACTGAGTGGTGTCTCTCAGTCCCTCTCACTCAGGGAGATATCTGTGCACTGACTGGTGTCTCTCAGTCCCTGTCTCTCAGGGAGATATCTGTACACTGAGTGGTGTCTCTCAGTCCCTGTCTCTGAGGGAGATATCTGTACACTGAGTGGTGTCTCTCAGTTGCTCTCTCTCGGAGATATCTGTACACTGACTGGTGTCTCTCAGTCCCTGTCTCTCAGGGAGATATCTGTACACTGAGTGGTTTCTCTCAGTCCCTCTCTCTCAGGGAGATATCTGTACACTGAGTGGTGTCTCTCAGTCCCTCTCTCTCAGGGAGATATCTGTACACTGACTGGTGACTCTCAGTCCCTGTCTCTCAGGGAGATATCTGTACACTGAGTGGTGTCTCTCATTCCCTCTCTCTCAGGGAGATATCTGTACACTGACTGGTGTCTCTCAGTCCCTGTCTCTCAGGGAGATATATGTACACTGACTGGTGTCTCTCAGTCCCTCTCTCTCAGGGAGATATCTGTACACTGACTGGTGTCTCTCAGTCCCTCCCTCTCAGGGAGATATCTGTACACTGAGTGGTGTCTCACAGCCCCTGTCTCTCAGGGAGATATCTGTACACTGAGTGGTGTCTCACAGCCCCTGTCTCTCAGGGAGATATCTGTACAATGACTGGTGTCTCTCAGTCCCTGTCTGTCAGGGAGATATCGAAACACTGAGTGGTGTCTCTCAGTCCCTCTCTCTCAGGGAGATATCTGTACACTGACTGGTGTCTCACAGTCCCTCTCTCTCAGGGAGACATCTGTACGCTGACTGGTGTCTCTCAATCCCTGTCTCTCAGGGAGCTTTATGTACACTGAGTGGTGTCTCTCAGGGAGAAATCTGTACACTGACTGGTGTCTCTCAGTCCCTGTCTCTCAGGGAGCTTTATGTACACTGAGTGGTGTCTCTCAGTCCCTCTCTCTCAGGGAGATATCTGTACACTGACTGGTGTCTCTCAGTCCCTGTCTCTCAGGGAGATATCTGTACACTGAGTGGTGTCTCTCAGTCCCTGTCTCTCAGGGAGATATCTGTACACTGACTGGTGTCTCTCAGACCCTGTCTCTCAGGGAGCTTTATGTACACTGAGTGGTGTCTCTCAGGGGGATATCTGTACACTGAGTGGTGTCTCTCAGTCCCTCTCTCTCAGGGAGATATCTGTACACTGACTGGTGTCTCTCAGTCCCTGTCTCTCAGGCAGATATCTGTACACTGAGTGGTGTCTCTCAGTCCCTGTGTCTGAGGGAGATATCTGTACACTGAGTGGTGTCTCTCAGTTGCTCTCTCTCGGAGATATCTGTACACTGACTGGTGTCTCTCAGTCCCTCTCTCTCGGGGAGATATCTGTACACTAAGTAGTGTCTCTCAGTCCCTCTCTCTCAGGGAGATATCTGTACACTGAGTGGTGTCTCTCAGTCCCTGTCTCTCAGGGAGATATATGTACACTGACTGATGTCTCTCAGTCCCTCTCTCTCAGGGAGATATCTGTACACTGACTGGTGTCTCTCAGTCCCTCTCTCTCAGGGAGATATCGGTACACTGAGTGGTGTCTCACAGCCCCTGTCTCTCAGGGAGATATCTGTACACTGACTGGTGTCTCTCAGTCCCTGTCTGTCAGGGAGATATCTATACACTGAGTGGTGTCTCTCAGTCCCTGTCTCTCAGGGAGATATCTGTACACTGACTGGTGTCTCACAGTCCCTCTCTCTCAGGGAGACATCTGTACACTGACTGGTGTCTCTCAGTCCCTGTCTCTCAGGGAGCTTTATGTACACTGAGTGGTGTCTCTCAGTCCCTCTCTCTCAGGGAGATATCTGTACACTGACTGGTGACTCTCAGTCCCTGTCTCTCAGGGAGTTATCTGTACACTGAGTGGTGTCTCTCAGTCCCTCTCTCTCAGGGAGATATCTGTACACTGACTGGTGTCTCTCAGTCCCTGTCTCTCAGGGAGATATCTGTACACTGAGTGGTGTCTCACAGTCACTCTCTCTCAGGGAGATATCTGTACACTGACTGGTGTCTCTCAGTCCCTGTCTCTCAGGGAGATATCTGTACACTGAGTGGTTTCTCTCAGTCCCTCTCTCTCAGGGAGATATCTGTACACTGAGTGGTGTCTCTCATTCCCTCTCTCTCAGGGAGATATCTGTCCACTGAGTGGTGTCTCTCAGTCCCTGTCTCTCAGGGAGATATATGTACACTGACTGGTGTCTCTCAGTCCCTCTCTCTCAGGGAGATATCTGTACACTGACTGGTGTCTCTCAGTCCCTCCCTCTCAGGGAGATATCTGTACACTGAGTGGTGTCTCACAGCCCCTGTCTCTCAGGGAGATATCTGTACACTGAGTGGTGTCTCACAGCCCCTGTCTCTCAGGGAGATATCTGTACAATGACTGGTGTCTCTCAGTCCCTGTCTGTCAGGGAGATATCGAAACACTGAGTGGTGTCTCTCAGTCCCTCTCTCTCAGGGAGATATCTGTACACTGACTGGTGTCTCACAGTCCCTCTCTCTCAGGGAGACATCTGTACGCTGACTGGTGTCTCTCAGTCCCTGTCTCTCAGGGAGCTTTATGTACACTGAGTGGTGTCTCTCAGGGAGATATCTGTACACTGACTGGTGTCTCTCAGTCCCTGTCTCTCAGGGAGCTTTATGTCCACTGAGTGGTGTCTCTCAGTCCCTCTCTCTCAGGGAGATATCTGTACACTGACTGGTGTCTCTCAGTCCCTGTTTCTCAGGGAGATATCTGTACACTGAGTGGTGTCTCTCAGTCCCTGTCTCTCAGGGAGATATCTGTACACTGACTGGTGTCTCTCAGACCCTGTCTCTCAGGGAGCTTTATGTACACTGAGTGGTGTCTCTCAGGGGGATATCTGTACACTGAGTGGTGTCTCTCAGTCCCTCTCTCTCAGGGAGATATCTGTACACTGACTGGTGTCTCTCAGTCCCTGTCTCTCAGGCAGATATCTGTACACTGAGTGGTGTCTCTCAGTCCCTGTCTCTGAGGGAGATATCTGTACACTGAGTAGTGTCTCTCAGTTGCTCTCTCTCGGAGATATCTGTACACTGACTGGTGTCTCTCAGTCCCTCTCTCTCAGGGAGATATCTGTACACTAAGTGGTGTCTCTCAGTCCCTCTCTCTCAGGGAGATATCTGTACACTGAGTGGTGTCTCTCAGTCCCTGTCTCTCAGCGAGATATATGTACACTGACTGATGTCTCTCAGTCCCTCTCTCAGGGAGATATCTGTACACTGACTGGTGTCTCTCAGTCCCTCTCTCTCAGGGAGATATCTGTACACTGAGTGGTGTCTCTCAGTCCCTGTCTCTCAGGGAGATATATGTACACTGACTGGTGTCTCTCAGTCCCTCTCTCTCAGGGAGATATCTGTACACTGACTGGTGTCTCTCAGTCCCTGTCTCTCAGGGAGATATCTATACACTGAGTGGTGTCTCTCAGTCCCTGTCTCTCAGGGAGATATCTGTACACTGACTGGTGTCTCTCAGTCCCTCTCTCTCAGGGAGATATCTGTACGCTGACTAGTGTCTCTCAGTCCCTCTCTCTCAGGGAGATATCGGTACACTGAGTGGTGTCTCTCAGTCCCTCTCTCTCAGGGAGATATCTGTACACTGACTGGTGTCTCTCAGACCCTGTCTCTCAGGGAGCTTTATGTACAATGAGTGGTGTCTCTCAGGGGGATATCTGTACACTGAGTGGTGTCTCTCAGTCCCTCTCACTCAGGGAGATATCTGTGCACTGACTGGTGTCTCTCAGTCCCTGTCTCTCAGGGAGATATCTGTACACTGAGTGGTGTCTCTCAGTCCCTGTCTCTGAGGGAGATATCTGTACACTGAGTGGTGTCTCTCAGTTGCTCTCTCTCGGAGATATCTGTACACTGACTGGTGTCTCTCAGTCCCTGTCTCTCAGGGAGATATCTGTACACTGAGTGGTTTCTCTCAGTCCCTCTCTCTCAGGGAGATATCTGTACACTGAGTGGTGTCTCTCAGTCCCTCTCTCTCAGGGAGATATCTGTACACTGACTGGTGACTCTCAGTCCCTGTCTCTCAGGGAGATATCTGTACACTGAGTGGTGTCTCTCAGTCCCTCTCTCTCAGGGAGATATCTGTACACTGACTGGTGTCTCTCAGTCCCTGTCTCTCAGGGAGATATCTGTACACTGAGTGGTGTCTCACAGTCACTCTCTCTCAGGGAGATATCTGTACACTGACTGGTGTCTCTCAGTCCCTGTCTCTCAGGGAGATATCTGTACACTGAGTGGTTTCTCTCAGTCCCTCTCTCTCAGGGAGATATCTGTACTCTGACTGGTGTCTCTCAGTCCCTGTCTCTCAGGGAGATATCTATACACTGAGTGGTGTCTCTCAGTCCCTGTCTCTCAGGGAGATATCTGTACACTGACTCGTGTCTCTCAGTCCCTCTCTCTCAGGGAGATATCTGTACGCTGACGAGTGTCTCTCAGTCCCTCTCTCTCAGGGAGATATCTGTACACTGACTGGTGTCTCTCAGTCACTGTCTCTCAGGGAGATATATGTACACTGACTGGTGTCTCTCAGTCCCTCTCTCTCAGGGAGGTATCTGTACACTGAGTGGTGTCTCTCAGTCCCTGTCTCTCAGGTAGATATCTGTACACTGAGTGGTGTCTCTCTGTCCCTGTCTCTCAGGGAGATATACGTACACTGACTGGTGTCTCTCAGTCCCTCTCTCTCACGGAGATATCTGTACACTGACTGTTGTCTCTCAGTCCCTCTCTCTCAGGGAGATATCTGTACACTGAGTGGTGTCTCACAGCCCCTGCCTCTCAGGGAGATATCTGTACACTGACTGTTGTCTCTCAGTCCCTGTCTCTCAGGGAGATATCTGTACACTGAGTGGTGTCTCTCAGTCCCTCTCTCTCAGGGAGATATCTGTACACTGACCGGTGTCTCTCAGTCCCTCTCTCTCAGGGAGATATCTGTACACTGAGTGGTGTCTCACAGTCCCTCTCTCTCAGGGAGATATCTGTACACTGACTAGTGTCTCTCAGTCCCTGTCTCTCAGGGAGATATCTGTACACTGACTGGTGTCTCTCAGTCCCTGTCTCTCAGGGAGATATCTGTACACTGACTGGTGTCTCTCAGTCCCTCTCTCTCAGGGAGATATCTGTACACTGACTGGTGTCTCACAGTCCCTCTCTCTCAGGGAGACATCTGTACGCTGACTGGTGTCTCTCAGTCCCTGTCTCTCAGGGAGCTTTATGTACACTGAGTGGTGTCTCTCAGGGAGATATCTGTACACTGACTGGTGTCTCTCAGTCCCTGTCTCTCAGGGAGCTTTATGTACACTGAGTGGTGTCTCTCAGTCCCTCTCTCTCAGGGAGATATCTGTACACTGACTGGTGTCTCTCAGTCCCTGTCTCTCAGGGAGATATCTGTACACTGAGTGGTGTCTCTCAGTCCCTGTCTCTCAGGGAGATATCTGTACACTGACTGGTGTCTCTCAGTCCCTGTCTCTTAGGGAGCTTTATGTCCACTGAGTGGTGTCTCTCAGGGAGATATCTGTGCACTGAGTGGTGTCTCACAGTCCCTCTCTCTCAGGGAGACATCTGTACGCTGACTGGTGTCTCTCAGTCCCTGTCTCTCAGGAAGCTTTATGTACACTGAGTGGTGTCTCTCAGTCCCTCTCTCTCAGGGAGATAGCTGTACACTGACTGGTGTCTCTCAGCCCCACTCTCTCAGGGAGATATCTGTACACTGAGTGGTGTCTCACAGCCCCTGCCACTCAGGGAGATATCTGTACACTGACTGGTACCTCTCAGTCCCTGTCTCTCAGGGAGATATCTGTACACTGACTGGTGTCTCTCAGTACCTCTCTCTCAGGGAGATAGCTGTACACTGACTGGTGTCTCTCAGCCCCACTCTCTCAGGGAGATATCTGTGCACTGAGTGTTGTCTCACAGTCCCTCTCTCTCAGGGAGATATCTGTACACTGACTGGTGTCTCTCAGTCCCTGTCTCTCAGGGAGATATCTGTACACTGAGTGGTGTCTCTCAGTCCCTCTCTCTCAGGGAGATATCTGTACTCTGACTGGTGTCTCTCAGTCCCTGTCTCTGAGGGAGATATCTGTACACTGTTTGGTGTCTCTCAGTTGCTCTCTCTCAGGGAGATATCTGTACACTGACTGGTGTCTCTCAGTCCCTCTCTCTCAGGGAGATATCTGTACACTGAGTGGTGTCTCTCATTCCCTCTCTCTCAGGCAGATATCTGTACACTGAGTGGTGTCTCTCAGTCCCTGTCTCTCAGGGAGATATACGTACACTGACTGGTGTCTCTCAGTCCCTCTCTCTCAGGGAGATATCTGTACACTGACTGGTGTCTCTCAGTCCCTCCCTCTCAGGGAGATATCTGTACACTGAGTGGTGTCTCACAGCCCCTGTCTCTCAGGGAGATATCTGTACACAGAGTGGTGTCTCACAGCCCCTGTCTCTCAGGGAGATATCTGTACACTGACTGGTGTCTCTCAGTCCCTGTCTGTCAGGGAGATATCGAAACACTGAGTGGTGTCTCTCAGTCCCTCTCTCTCAGGGAGATGTCTGTACACTGACTGGTGTCTCACAGTCCCTCTCTCTCAGGGAGACATCTGTACGCTGACTGGTGTCTCTCAGTCCCTGTCTCTCAGGGAGCTTTATGTACACTGAGTGGTGTCTCTCAGGGAGATATCTGTACACTGACTGGTGTCTCTCAGTCCCTGTCTCTCAGGGAGCTTTATGCACACTGAGTGGTGTCTCTCAGTCCCTGTCTCTCAGGGAGATATCTGTACACTGACTGGTGTCTCTCAGTCCCTGTCTCTCAGGGAGATATCTGTACACTGACTGGTGTCTCTCAGACCCTGTCTCTCAGGGAGCTTTATGTACACTGAGTGGTGTCTCTCAGGGGGATATCTGTACACTGAGTGGTGTCTCTCAGTCCCTCTCTCTCAGGGAGATATCTGTACACTGACTGGTGTCTCTCAGTCCCTGTCTCTCAGGGAGATATCTGTACACTGTGTGGTGTCTCTCAGTCCCTGTCTCTGAGGGAGATATCTGTACACTGAGTGGTGTCTCTCAGTTGCTCTCTCTCGGAGATATCTGTACACTGACTGGTGTCTCTCAGTCCCTCTCTCTCAGGGAGATATCTGTACACTAAGTGGTGTCTCTCAGTCCCTCTCTCTCAGGGAGATATCTGTACACTGAGTGGTGTCTCTCAGTCCCTGTCTCTCAGGGAGATATATGTACACTGACTGGTGTCTCTCAGTCCCTCTCTCTCAGGGAGATATCTGTACACTGACTGGTGTCTCACAGCCCCTGTCTCTCAGGGAGATATCTGTACACTGACTGGTGTCTCTCAGTCCCTGTCTGTCAGGGAGATATCTATACACTGAGTGGTGTCTCTCAGTCCCTGTCTCTCAGGGAGATATCTGTACACTGAGTGGTGTCTCACAGTCCCTCTCTCTCAGGGAGACATCTGTACACTGACTGGTGTCTCTCAGTCCCTGTCTCTCAGGGAGCTTTATGTACACTGAGTGGTGTCTCTCAGTCCCTCTCTCTCAGGAAGATATCTGTACACTGACTGGTGTCTCTCAGTCCCGGTCTCTCAGGGAGATATCTGTACACTGAGTGGTGTCTCACAGTCACTCTCTCTCAGGGAGATATCTGTACACTGACTGGTGTCTCTCAGTCCCTGTCTCTCAGGGAGATATCTGTACACTGAGTGGTTTCTCTCAGTCCCTCTCTCTCAGGGAGATATCTGTACACTGACTGGTGTCTCTCAGTCCCTGTCTCTCAGGGAGATATCTATACACTGAGTGGTGTCTCTCAGTCCCTGTCTCTCAGGGAGATATCTGTACACTGACTCGTGTCCCTCAGTCCCTCTCTCTCAGGGAGATATCTGTACGCTGACGAGTGTCTCTCAGTCCCTCTCTCTCAGGGAGATATCTGTACACTGACTGGTGTCTCTCAGTCCCCGTCTCTCAGGGAGATATCTGTACACTGAGTGGTGTCTCTCAGTCCCTGTCTCTCAGGGAGATATCTGTACACTGACTGGTGTCTCTCAGTCCCTGTCTCTCAGGGAGCTTTATGTACACTGAGTGGTGTCTCTCAGGGAGATATCTGTACACTGAGTGGTGTCTCTCAGTCCCTCTCTCTCAGGGAGATATCTGCACACTGACTGGTGTCTCTCAGTCCCTGTCTCTCAGGGAGATATCTGAACACTCAGTGGTGTCTCTCAGTCCCTCTCTCTCAGGGAGATATCTGCACTCTGACTGGTGTCTCTCAGTCCCTGTCTCTGAGGGAGATATCTGTACACTGAGTGGTGTCTCTCAGACCCTGTCTCTCAGGGAGCTTTATGTACACTGAGTGGTGTCTCTCAGGGGGATATCTGTACACTGAGTGGTGTCTCTCAGTCCCTCTCTCTCAGGGAGATATCTGTGCACTGACTGGTGTCTCTCAGTCCCTGTCTCTCAGGGAGATATCTGTACACTGAGTGGTGTCTCTCAGTCCCTGTCTCTGAGGGAGTTATCTGTACACTGAGTGGTGTCTCTCAGTTGCTCTCTCTCGGAGATATCTGTACACTGACTGGTGTCTCTCAGACCCTCTCTCTCAGGGAGATATCTGTACACTAAGTGGTGTCTCTCAGTCCCTCTCTCTCAGGGAGATATCTGTACACTGAGTGGTGTCTCTCAGTCCCTGTCTCTCAGGGAGATATATGTACACTGACTGGTGTCTCTCAGTCCCTCTCTCTCAGGGAGATATCTGTACACTGACTGGTGTCTCACAGCCCCTGTCTCTCAGGGAGATATCTGTACACTGACTGGTGTCTCTCAGTCCCTGTCTGTCAGGGAGATATCTATACACTGAGTGGTGTCTCTCAGTCCCTGTCTCTCAGGGAGATATCTGTACACTGAGTGGTGTCTCACAGTCCCTCTCTCTCAGGGAGACATCTGTACACTGACTGGTGTCTCTCAGTGCCTGTCTCTCAGGGAGCTTGATGTACACTGAGTGGTGTCTCTCAGTCCCTCTCTCTCAGGGAGATATCTGTACACTGACTGGTGACTCTCAGTCCCTGTCTCTCAGGGAGATATCTGTACACTGAGTGGTGTCTCTCAGTCCCTCTCTCTCAGGGAGATATCTGTATACTGACTGGTGTCTCTCAGTCCCGGTCTCTCAGGGAGATATCTGTACACTGAGTGGTATCTCACAGTCACTCTCTCTCAGGGAGATATCTGTACACTGACTGGTGTCTCTCAGTCCCTGTCTCTCAGGGAGATATCTGTACACTGAGTGGTTTCTCTCAGTCCCTCTCTCTCAGGGAGATATCTGTACACTGACTGGTGTCTCTCAGTCCCTGTCTCTCAGGGAGATATCTATACACTGAGTGGTGTCTCTCAGTCCCTGTCTCTCAGGGAGATATCTGTACACTGACTCGTGTCTCTCAGTCCCTCTCTCTCAGGGAGATATCTGTACGCTGACGAGTGTCTCTCAGTCCCTCTCTCTCAGGGAGATATCTGTACACTGACTGGTGTCTCGCAGTCCCTGTCTCTCAGGCAGATATCTGTACACTGAGTGGTGTCTCTCAGTCCCTGTCTCTCAGGGAGATATCTGTACACTGACTGGTGTCTCTCAGTCCCTGTCTCTCAGGGAGATTTATGTACACTGAGTGGTGTCTCTCAGGGAGATATCTGTACACTGAGTGGTGTCTCTCAGTCCCCCTCTCTCAGGGAGATATCTGCACACTGACTGGTGTCTCTCAGTCCCTGTCTCTCAGGGAGATATCTGTACACTGAGTGGTGTCTCTCAGTCCCTCTCTCTCAGGGAGATATCTGCACTCTGACTGGTGTCTCTCAGTCCCTTTCTCTGAGGTAGATATCTGTACACTGAGTGGTGTCTCTCAGTTGCTCTCTCTCGGAGATATCTGTGCACTGACTGGTGTCTCTCAGTCCCTCTCTCTCAGGGAGATATCTGTACACTAAGTGGTGTCTCTCAGTCCCTCTCTCTCAGGGAGATATCTGTACACTGAGTGGTGTCTCTCAGTCCCTGTCTCTCAGGGAGATATATGTACACTGACTGGTGTCTCTCAGTCCCTCTCTCTCAGGGAGATATCTGTACACTGACTGGTGTCTCTCAGTCCCTGTCTCTCAGGGAGATATCTATACACTGAGTGGTGTCTCTCAGTCCCTGTCTCTCAGGGAGATATCTGTACACTGACTGGTGTCTCTCAGTCCCTCTCTCTCAGGGAGATATCTGTACGCTGACTAGTGTCTCTCAGTCCCTCTCTCTCAGGGAGATATCTGTACACTGAGTGGTGTCTCTCAGTCCCTCTCTCTCAGGGAGATATCTGTACACTGACTGGTGTCTCTCAGACCCTGTCTCTCAGGGAGCTTTATGTACACTGAGTGGTGTCTCTCAGGGGGATATCTGTACACTGAGTGGTGTCTCTCAGTCCCTCTCTCTCAGGGAGATATCTGTGCACTGACTGGTGTCTCTCAGTCCCTGTCTCTCAGGGAGATATCTGTACACTGAGTGGTGTCTCTCAGTCCCTGTCTCTGAGGGAGATATCTGTACACTGAGTGGTGTCTCTCAGTTGCTCTCTCTCGGAGATATCTGTACACTGACTGGTGTCTCTCAGTCCCTCTCTCTCAGGGAGATGTCTGTACACTAAGTGGTGTCTCTCAGTCCCTCTCTCTCAGGGAGATATCTGTACACTGAGTGGTGTCTCTCAGTCCCTGTCTCTCAGGGAGATATATGTACACTGACTGGTGTCTCACAGCCCCTGTCTCTCAGGGAGATATCTGTACACTGACTGGTGTCTCTCATTCCCTGTCTGTCAGGGAGGTATCTATACACTGAGTGGTGTCTCTCAGTCCCTGTCTCTCAGGGAGATATCTGTACACTGAGTGGTGTCTCACAGTCCCTCTCTCTCAGGGAGACATCTGTACACTGACTGGTGTCTCTCAGTCCCTGTCTCTCAGGGAGCTTTATGTACACTGAGTGGTGTCTCTCTGTCCCTCTCTCTCAGGGAGATATCTGTACACTGACTGTTGACTCTCAGTCCCTGTCTCTCAGGGAGATATCTGTACACTGAGTGGTGTCTCTCAGTCCCTCTCTCTCAGGGAGATATCTGTACACTGACTGGTGTCTCTCAGTCCCTGTCTCTCAGGGAGATATCTGTACACTGAGTGGTGTCTCACAGTCACTCTCTCTCAGGGAGATATCTGTACACTGACTGGTGTCTCTCAGTCCCTGTCTCTCAGGGAGATATCTGTACACTGAGTGGTTTCTCTCAGTCCCTCTCTCTCAGGGAGATATCTGTACACTGACTGGTGTCTCTCAGTCCCTGTCTCTCAGGGAGATATCTATACACTGAGTGGTGTCTCTCAGTCCCTGTCTCTCAGGGAGATATCTGTACACTGACTCGTGTCTCTCAGTCCCTCTCTCTCAGGGAGATATCTGTACGCTGACGAGTGTCTCTCAGTCCCTCTCTCTCAGGGAGATATCTGTACACTGACTGGTGTCTCTCAGTCCCTGTCTCTCAGGGAGATATCTGTACACTGAGTGGTGTCTCTCAGTCCCTGTCTCTCAGGGAGATATCTGTACACTGACTGGTGTCTCTCAGTCCCTGTCTCTCAGGGAGCTTTATGTACACTGAGTGGTGTCTCTCAGGGAGATATCTGTACACTGAGTGGTGTCTCTCAGTCCCTGTCTCTCAGGGAGATATCTGTACACTGAGTGGTGTCTCTCAGTCCCTCTCTCTCAGGGAGATATCTGCACTCTGACTGGTGTCTCTCAGTCCCTGTCTCTCAGGGAGATATCTGTACACTGAGTGGTGTCTCTCAGTCCCTGTCTCTGAGGGAGATATCTGTACAGTGAGTGGTGTCTCTCAGTTGCTCTCTCTCGGAGATATCTGTGCACTGACTGGTTTCTCTCAGTCCCTCTCTCTCAGGGAGATATCTGTACACTAAGTGGTGTCTCTCAGTCCCTCTCTCTCAGGGAGATATCTGTACACTGAGTGGTGTCTCTCAGTCCCTGTCTCTCAGGGAGATATATGTACACTGACTGGTGTCTCTCAGTCCCTCTCTCTCAGGGAGATATCTGTACACTGACTGGTGTCTCTCAGTCCCTGTCTCTCAGGGAGATATCTATACACTGAGTGGTGTCTCTCAGTCCCTGTCTCTCAGGGAGATATCTGTACACTGACTGGTGTCTCTCAGTCCCTCTCTCTCAGGGAGATATCTGTACGCTGACTAGTGTCTCTCAGTCCCTCTCTCTCAGGGAGATATCTGTACACTGAGTGGTGTCTCTCAGTCCCTCTCTCTCAGGGAGATATCTGTACACTGACTGGTGTCTCTCAGTCCCTCTCTCAGGGAGTTATCTGTACACTGAGTGGTGTCTCTCAGTACCTGTCTCTCAGGGAGATATATGTACACTGTCTGGTGTCTCTCAGTCTTTGTCTGTCAGGGAGATATCTGTACACTGAGTGGTGTCTCTCAGTCCCTCTCTCTCAGGGAGATATCTGTTCACTGAGTGGTGTCTCTCAGTTCCTGTCTCTCAGGGAGATATCTGTACACTGAATGGTGTCTCTCAGTCCCTCTCTCTCAGGGAGATATCTGTACTCTGACTGGTGTCTCTCAGTCCCTGTCTCTCAGGGAGATATCTGTACACTGAGTGGTGTCTCTCAGTCCCTCTCTCTCAGGGAGATATCTGTACACTGACTGGTGTCTCTCAGTCCCTCTCTCTCAGGGAGGTATCTGTACACTGAGTGGTGTCTCTCAGTCCCTGTCTCTCAGGGAGATATCTGTACACTGACTGGTGTCTCTCAGTCCCTGTCTCTCAGGGAGCTTTATGTACACTGACTGGTGTCTCTCAGGGAGATATCTGTACACTGAGTGGTGTCTCTCAGTCCCTCTCTCTCAGGGAGATATCTGCACACTGACTGGTGTCTCTCAGTCCCTGTCTCTCAGGGAGATATCTGTACACTGAGTGGTGTCTCTCAGTCCCTCTCTCTCAGGGAGATATCTGCACTCTGACTGGTGTCTCTCAGTCCCTTTCTCTGAAGTAGATATCTGTACACTGACTGGTGTCTCTCAGTTGCTCTCTCTCGGAGATATCTGTGCACTGACTGGTGTCTCTCAGTCCCTCTCTCTCAGGGAGATATCTGTACAATAAGTGGTGTCTCTCAGTCCCTCTCTCTCAGGGAGATATCTGTACACTGAGTGGTGTCTCTCAGTCCCTGTCTCTCAGGGAGATATATGTACACTGACTGGTGTCTCTCAGTCCCTCTCTCTCAGGGAGATATCTGTACACTGACTGGTGTCTCTCAGTCCCTGTCTCTCAGGGAGATATCTATACACTGAGTGGTGTCTCTCAGTCCCTGTCTCTCAGGGAGATATCTGTACACTGACTGGTGTCTCTCAGTCCCTCTCTCTCAGGGAGATATCTGTACGCTGACTAGTGTCTCTCAGTACCTCTCTCTCAGGGAGATATCTGTACACTGAGTGGTGTCTCTCAGTCCTTCTCTCTCAGGGAGATATCTGTACACTGACTGGTGTCTCTCAGACCCTGTCTCTCAGGGAGCTTTATGTACACTGAGTGGTGTCTCTCAGGGGGATATCTGTACACTGAGTGGTGTCTCTCAGTCCCTCTCACTCAGGGAGATATCTGTGCACTGACTGGTGTCTCTCAGTCCCTGTCTCTCAGGGAGATATCTGTACACTGAGTGGTGTCTCTCAGTCCCTGTCTCTGAGGGAGATATCTGTACACTGTGTGGTGTCTCTCAGTTGCTCTCTCTCGGAGATATCTGTACACTGACTGGTGTCTCTCAGTCCCTCTCTCTCAGGGAGATATCTGTACACTAAGTGGTGTCTCTCAGTCCCTCTCTCTCAGGGAGATATCTATACACTGAGTGGTGTCTCTCAGTCCCTGTCTCTCAGGGAGATATCTATACACTGAGTGGTGTCTCTCAGTCCCTCTCTCTCAGGGAGATATCTGTACACTGACTGGTGTCTCTCAGTCCCGGTCTCTCAGGGAGATATCTGTACACTGAGTGGTGTCTCACAGTCACTCTCTCTCAGGGAGATATCTGTACACTGACTGGTGTCTCTCAGTCCCTGTCTCTCAGGGAGATATCTGTACACTGAGTGGTTTCTCTCAGTCCCTCTCTCTCAGGGAGATATCTGTACACTGACTGGTGTCTCTCAGTCCCTGTCTCTCAGGGAGATATCTATACACTGAGTGGTGTCTCTCAGTCCCTGTCTCTCAGGGAGATATCTGTACACTGACTCGTGTCTCTCAGTCCCTCTCTCTCAGGGAGATATCTGTACGCTGACGAGTGTCTCTCAGTCCCTCTCTCTCAGGGAGATATCTGTACACTGACTGGTGTCTCGCAGTCCCTGTCTCTCAGGGAGATATCTGTACACTGAGTGGTGTCTCTCAGTCCCTGTCTCTCAGGGAGATATCTGTACACTGACTGGTGTCTCTCAGTCCCTGTCTCTCAGGGAGCTTTATGTACACTGAGTGGTGTCTCTCAGGGAGATATCTGTACACTGAGTGGTGTCTCTCAGTCCCTCTCTCTCAGGGAGATATCTGCACACTGACTGGTGTCTCTCAGTCCCTGTCTCTCAGGGAGATATCTGTACACTGAGTGGTGTCTGTCAGTCCCTCTCTCTCAGGGAGATATCTGCACTCTGACTGGTGTCTCTCAGTCCCTTTCTCTGAGGTAGATATCTGTACACTGAGTGGTGTCTCTCAGTTGCTCTCTCTCGGAGATATCTGTGCACTGACTGGTGTCTCTCAGTCCCTCTCTCTCAGGGAGATATCTGTACACTAAGTGGTGTCTCTCAGTCCCTCTCTCTCAGG
This sequence comes from Heterodontus francisci, assembly GCF_036365525.1. Lineage (NCBI taxonomy): Eukaryota > Metazoa > Chordata > Chondrichthyes > Heterodontiformes > Heterodontidae > Heterodontus > Heterodontus francisci. Next base: position 3,082,774 of record NC_090384.1, read on the forward strand.
GAGATATCTGTACACTGAGTGGTGTCTCTCAGTCCCTGTCTCTCAGGGAGATATATGTACACTGACTGGTGTCTCTCAGTCCCTCTCTCTCAGGGAGATATCTGTACACTGACTGGTGTCTCACAGTCCCTGTCTCTCAGGGAGATATCTATACACTGAGTGGTGTCTCTCAGTCCCTGTCTCTCAGGGAGATATCTGTACACTGACTGGTGTCTCTCAGTCCCTCTCTCTCAGGGAGATATCTGTACGCTGACTAGTGTCTCTCAGTCCCTCTCTCTCAGGGAGATATCTGTACACTGAGTGGTGTCTCTCAGTCCCTCTCTCTCAGGGAGATATCTGTACACTGACTGGTGTCTCTCAGACCCTGTCTCTCAGGGAGCTTTATGTACACTGAGTGGTGTCTCTCAGGGGGATATCTGTACACTGAGTGGTGTCTCTCAGTCCCTCTCTCTCAGGGAGATATCTGTGCACTGACTGGTGTCTCTCAGTCCCTGTCTCTCAGGGAGATATCTGTACACTGAGTGGTGTCTCTCAGTCCCTGTCTCTGAGGGAGATATCTGTACACTGAGTGGTGTCTCTCAGTTTCTCTCTCTCGGAGATATCTGTACACTGACTGGTGTCTCTCAGTCCCTCTCTCTCAGGGAGATGTCTGTACACTAAGTGGTGTCTCTCAGTCCCTCTCTCTCAGGGAGATATCTGTACACTGAGTGGTGTCTCTCAGTCCCTGTCTCTCAGGGAGATATATGTACACTGACTGGTGTCTCACAGCCCCTGTCTCTCAGGGAGATATCTGTACACTGACTGGTGTCTCTCAGTCCCTGTCTGTCAGGGAGATATCTATACACTGAGTGGTGTCTCTCAGTCCCTGTCTCTCAGGGAGATATCTGTACACTGTGTGGTGTCTCACAGTCCCTCTCTCTCAGGGAGACATCTGTACACTGACTGGTGTCTCTCAGTCCCTGTCTCTCAGGGAGCTTTATGTACACTCAGTGGTGTCTCTCAGTCCCTCTCTCTCAGGGAGATATCTGTACACTGACTGGTGACTCTCAGTCCCTGTCTCTCAGGGAGATATCTGTACACTGAGTGGTGTCTCTCAGTCCCTGTCTCTGAGGGAGATATCTGTACACTGAGTGGTGTCTCTCAGTTGCTCTCTCTCGGAGATATCTGTACACTGACTGGTGTCTCTCAGTCCCTCTCTCTCAGGGAGATATCTGTACACTAAGTGGTGTCTCTCAGTCCCTCTCTCTCTGGGAGATATCTATACACTGAGTGGTGTCTCTCAGTCCCTGTCTCTCAGGGAGATATCTATACACTGAGTGGTGTCTCTCAGTCCCTCTCTCTCAGGGAGATATCTGTACACTGACTGGTGTCTCTCAGTCCCGGTCTCTCAGGGAGATATCTGTACACTGAGTAGTGTCTCACAGTCACTCTCTCTCAGGGAGATATCTGTACACTGACTGGTGTCTCTCAGTCCCTGTCTCTCAGGGAGATATCTGTACACTGAGTGGTTTCTCTCAGTCCCTCTCTCTCAGGGAGATATCTGTACACTGACTGGTGTCTCTCAGTCCCTGTCTCTCAGGGAGATATCTATACACTGAGTGGTGTCTCTCAGTCCCTGTCTCTCAGGGAGATATCTGTACACTGACTCGTGTCTCTCAGTCCCTCTCTCTCAGGGAGATATCTGTACGCTGACGAGTGTCTCTCAGTCCCTCTCTCTCAGGGAGATATCTGTACACTGACTGGTGTCTCGCAGTCCCTGTCTCTCAGGGAGATATCTGTACACTGAGTGGTGTCTCTCAGTCCCTGTCTCTCAGGGAGATATCTGTACACTGACTGGTGTCTCTCAGTCCCTGTCTCTCAGGGAGCTTTATGTACACTGAGTGGTGTCTCTCAGGGAGATATCTGTACACTGAGTGGTGTCTCTCAGTCCCTCTCTCTCAGGGAGATATCTGCACACTGACTGGTGTCTCTCAGTCCCTGTCTCTCAGGGAGATATATGTACACTGAGTGGTGTCTCTCAGTCCCTCTCTCTCAGGGAGATATCTGCACTCTGACTGGTGTCTCTCAGTCCCTTTCTCTGAGGTAGATATCTGTACACTGAGTGGTGTCTCTCAGTTGCTCTCTCTCGGAGATATCTGTGCACTGACTGGTGTCTCTCAGTCCCTCTCTCTCAGGGAGATATCTGTACACTAAGTGGTGTCTCTCAGTCCCTCTCTCTCAGGGAGATATCTGTACACTGAGTGGTGTCTCTCAGTCCCTGTCTCTCAGGGAGATATATGTACTCTGACTGGTGTCTCTCAGTCCCTCTCTCTCAGGGAGATATCTGTACACTGACTGGTGTCTCTCAGTCCCTGTCTCTCAGGGAGATATCTATACACTGAGTGGTGTCTCTCAGTCCCTGTCTCTCAGGGAGATATCTGTACACTGACTGGTGTCTCTCAGTCCCTCTCTCTCAGGGAGATATCTGTACGCTGACTAGTGTCTCTCAGTCCCTCTCTCTCAGGGAGATATCTGTACACTGAGTGGTGTCTCTCAGTCCCTCTCTCTCAGGGAGATATCTGTACACTGACTGGTGTCTCTCAGACCCTGTCTCTCAGGGAGCTTTATGTACACTGAGTGGTGTCTCTCAGGGGGATATCTGTACACTGAGTGGTGTCTCTCAGTCCCTCTCTCTCAGGGAGATATCTGTGCACTGACTGGTGTCTCTCAGTCCCTGTCTCTCAGGGAGATATCTGTACACTGAGTGGTGTCTCTCAGTCCCTGTCTCTGAGGGAGATATCTGTACACTGAGTGGTGTCTCTCAGTTGCTCTCTCTCGGAGATATCTGTACACTGACTGGTGTCTCTCAGTCCCTCTCTCTCAGGGAGATGTCTGTACACTAAGTGGTGTCTCTCAGTTCCTCTCTCTCAGGGAGATATCTGTACACTGAGTGGTGTCTCTCAGTCCCTGTCTCTCAGGGAGATATATGTACACTGACTGGTGTCTCACAGCCCCTGTCTCTCAGGGAGATATCTGTACACTGACTGGTGTCTCTCAGTCCCTGTCTGTCAGGGAGATATCTATACACTGAGTGGTGTCTCTCAGTCCCTGTCTCTCTGGGAGATATCTGTACACTGAGTGGTGTCTCACAGTCCCTCTCTCTCAGGGAGACATCTGTACACTGACTGGTGTCTCTCAGTCCCTGTCTCTCAGGGAGCTTTATGTACACTCAGTGGTGTCTCTCAGTCCCTCTCTCTCAGGGAGATATCTGTACACTGACTGGTGACTCTCAGTCCCTGTCTCTCAGGGAGATATCTGTACACTGAGTGGTGTCTCTCAGTCCCTGTCTCTGAGGGAGATATCTGTACACTGAGTGGTGTCTCTCAGTTGCTCTCTCTCGGAGATATCTGTACACTGACTGGTGTCTCTCAGTCCCTCTCTCTCAGGGAGATATCTGTACACTAAGTGGTGTCTCTCAGTCCCTCTCTCTCAGGGAGATATCTATACACTGAGTGGTGTCTCTCAGTCCCTGTCTCTCAGGGAGATATCTATACACTGAGTGGTGTCTCTCAGTCCCTCTCTCTCAGGGAGATATCTGTACACTGACTGGTGTCTCTCAGTCCCGGTCTCTCAGGGAGATATCTGTACACTGAGTGGTGTCTCACAGTCACTCTCTCTCAGGGAGATATCTGTACACTGACTGGTGTCTCTCAGTCCCTGTCTCTCAGGGAGATATCTGTACACTGAGTGGTTTCTCTCAGTCCCTCTCTCTCAGGGAGATATCTGTACACTGACTGGTGTCTCTCAGTCCCTGTCTCTCAGGGAGATATCTATACACTGAGTGGTGTCTCTCAGTCCCTGTCTCTCAGGGAGATATCTGTACACTGACTCGTGTCTCTCAGTCCCTCTCTCTCAGGGAGATATCTGTACGCTGACGAGTGTCTCTCAGTCCCTCTCTCTCAGGGAGATATCTGTACACTGACTGTTGTCTCGCAGTCCCTGTCTCTCAGGGAGATATCTGTACATTGAGTGGTGTCTCTCAGTCCCTGTCTCTCAGGGAGATATCTGTACACTGACTGGTGTCTCTCAGTCCCTGTCTCTCAGGGAGCTTTATGTACACTGAGTGGTGTCTCTCAGGGAGATATCTGTACACTGAGTGGTGTCTCTCAGTCCCTCTCTCTCAGGGAGATATCTGCACACTGACTGGTGTCTCTCAGTCCCTGTCTCTCAGGGAGATATCTGTACACTGAGTGGTGTCTCTCAGTCCCTCTCTCTCAGGGAGATATCTGCACTCTGACTGGTGTCTCTCAGTCCCTTTCTCTGAGGTAGATATCTGTACACTGAGTGGTGTCTCTCAGTTGCTCTCTCTCGGAGATATCTGTGCACTGACTGGTGCCTCTCAGTCCCTCTCTCTCAGGGAGATATCTGTACACTAAGTGGTGTCTCTCAGTCCCTCTCTCTCAGGGAGATATCTGTACACTGAGTGGTGTCTCTCAGTCCCTGTCTCTCAGGGAGATATATGTACACTGACTGGTGTCTCTCAGTCCCTCTCTCTCAGGGAGATATCTGTACACTGACTGGTGTCTCTCAGTCCCTGTCTCTCAGGGAGATATCTATACACTGAGTGGTGTCTCTCAGTCCCTGTCTCTCAGGGAGATATCTGTACACTGACTGGTGTCTCTCAGTCCCTCTCTCTCAGGGAGATATCTGTACGCTGACTAGTGTCTCTCAGTCCCTCTCTCTCAGGGAGATATCTGTACACTGAGTGGTGTCTCTCAGTCCCTCTCTCTCAGGGAGATATCTGTACACTGACTGGTGTCTCTCAGACCCTGTCTCTCAGGGAGCTTTATGTACACTGAGTGGTGTCTCTCAGGGGGATATCTGTACACTGAGTGGTGTCTCTCAGTCCCTCTCTCTCAGGGA